>NC_060275.1:24057627-24359476 GCF_021613505.1 Equus quagga | reverse complement strand
TGTATTGAAGTCCTGACTGCTGGTATGTGTGACTGTGACCGTATTTGGAAACAGCGTCTTTGCAGATGGAATCAAGTTAAGATGAAGTCATATTTGATTAGGGTGGTCCCTAAATTAGCATGACTGGGGTCCTTACAAGAAGAGGAGAACAGACACACACAGAGGGGGAGGATGGGGAGAGACACAGGGAGAATGCCACGTGACAATGGAGGCAGGAGTGGAGGGAAGCATCTATAGGTGAAGGAATGCCAAGGATTGTCAGTGGTCACCAGAAGCTGGGAGAGAGGCATGGAACAGATTCTGCCTTAGAACCATCAGAAGAAACTAAGCCTGCTGACCCCTTGGGTTGCAGTTTCTATCCCCCAGAACTACGAAAGAATAAATTTCTGTTGTTTTGAGCCACCCAGTTTGTAGGACTTTGTTCCAGCAGCCTTAGCAAACTAATGTACTATCTCACTTTATAGCTGAGGAATATGAGGTACTTTTAGCCACTACCAGCTTCTGTATAACTTTTATGATCTCTACTCTGAATGTTTCAAAAGTTACGGACTTTAACATTTTATGATATAGCATAATGTGTCTGGCATATATTATATATTTGACACTTTTTATTATACTACCTGGTTTTCTCTTCTGAAAAATGTTGGGGCTGGATTTGATGCTCTCAGAATCCCTTTGAGCCTATTCTCTGATCCTAATACCCTGCTTCACAAAATCTCTGGGAAAGAAGCTTGTTAAAAATGAGGTCAGATAAGCAGAGAGTTGGAGAGTGACCTGTTTCAAACTTTGTCTCCCAGAAACTGAAGTCATTGGATGCAAAAACTCTTGGTGATGCTGAGATTTGTGAAAGTCCGTGGCTGAGGGAGAGGCTCTGACAACAGGGAGCGTCTGGTCCCATCGAGGAAAGACAGGGAGCAAGATGCAGGGAGATGAAACCATGACAAACAGAGAGATGCATAAAAAAGCCCTTCTTCAGAGATGCTGCCTGCCCCTCCCCCAAAGGGCCCAACGCCTTTTTAAAGAGCAGGTGACAGGTTGCCTTAGGGACTCTCAGAGCCAGACGCAAGGCAGAAGCTTGGCTAAGATCCTTTATCCTCCCTCTGAAAAGCTGCCCTCAGTCCCTTGGAGTCTGCTTCCAGTCATACCGCCACAGCTTATTGGCTCTTGTTTTCTTTCACTCCTTTTTTCTTTTTCAGAAGCTCCTTACAGGAACGGTTTGCCAGGCGGCTCGGGGCCCTGCTGTGATGGCGAGTCTAACAAGCTTGTCGCGCTGATTGATTAAACACGACAGGCGCCCGGCGACAAGAGTGTGAAAATTCCTTGCTCTGATTGTCCTAAGGGTCTGGCACACTAATGAATGGGGTCTGATGACAGCCCAGCTTCTCGAGTGCCTCCTCTTTCCCCAATCTGGGTGACTCTTCTGTTTTGAATACATCTCAGAGAGCAGTACAGAGTTCTCAGCAGGATCTGGTGCAATGGGGCCAGAAAGATTTTTTTAGCCCAGTTTTGCTCTCAAACATTCTCTGTACAGTTTATGGGCAGAAGGTGATTCCACCTCAATCAGGTACTGCCACCAAAGTCACCTGCTGGTAAGAAATGGGGAAGAGTAAGCTTCTTAAGTCCCAGATATTTAGGCCTGGTGTTCCAAACTGGGACCAAACTGGGAACCTCTGAGAGTCCTCTGGGAAGACCTGGGGGTGTAACTTCTTCCAGCAAGATCATCTGTTCATGGCTTAGTTTAGGAGATTGGGTTACAGTAGGCCAGTTATAAGGACCTGGCTATACGATGAGAACTGTCTTAGTAGCTGCTGTGGATTGAATTGTGTCCCCCAAAAATATATGTTGAAGATTAATCCCGGGTATCTGTGAATGTGACCTTATTTGGAAATAGAGTCTTTATAGATGTAATCAAGTTAAGATAAGGTCCCCATTGATTAAGGTGAACCTTAAATCCAATATGACTGATGTCCTTATAAGAAAGGGAAATTTGGACACAGATACTCAGGGAAGAAGGCCATGTGAAGATGGAGGCAGAGATTGGAGTCATGTGCCTACCAGCTAAGGAATGCCAAGGATCACCAGCAACCACCAGAAGCTCGGAAAGAGGCATGGAACAATTCTCCCTTATCGTCCTCAGAGGGAACCAACTCACTTTGATTTCAGGCTTCTAGCCTCCAGAACTGTAAGAGAATAAATTTATTTTGTTTTAAGCCTCCTAGTTTGTGATAATTTGTTACGAATTAGGAAACACACACGGTAACCAAGCTAATCTAATGTGGAACCACTGAGGTGCTGGTTGGGTCCTTCTTGCATACCCTCTGCATGCGGGTAGGACTAGTTTCAAAGATTAGTAAAGGACTGAACCAAAAAATGTGATAATCGTCATATGTTCTCAACTGATATGTGTGGCTGGGGTGCTATGAGGTAGATTCAATGTGTGTGTTGGTACATGTTATAATTACCTAGACACTATTACCAAATGTATGTGTGTGCCATAATTACCAAGACAAGATACATTTGCGAACAGACTGGGGAAATTTGACGCGCTCTTTCTATACCCCTCTTCCCTGTCCTTTAATGCATGGAATTCTAATTCCTCATTCTCCCACCCCAACTCCCTCATCTTTCCCAATACACAGATTAAGAAACGCTGTATAAGAGGAATGTAGGGGCAAAGAGATGAGGAGGTCACTGCATAGTTCACAGTTCATCTGATACCCTGTCTTAGTGAGGGAAATGCTAGATGATGTAACAAACAAACCCTAAAATGTTAATGTGTTACATAGTAAAAGTTCTTTTCTCACTAATGCTCCATGTAGGCATTCCTGGACAGCAGGCTGATCTCCTCCACACGGTGATTCAGGGACCCAGGCTCCTTCCATGTTGTGGCTTACATCCTTGATGGCCTTGGAGTTTTGCGCTCTAGGCTTCTGAGGAAAGGGGGTTTGTGAAAGTATCATGTACTTCTCAAAAACCATGGCTTGAAGTGAAAAATATCACTTCCATCATAATCTGTTGGAAAGACAGACACATGGCCCCACCTGGAAGAATTGGGGTTGTGCTAGGAAATGTGGTATTTGGCTGTGTTTACCTTCCAACAACAATCCCCCTACAGATGGACACAGGGTTTTGGTGGTCAGCTATCCATCTCTGTCACAGTCTCTCATGTACTTCTCAGAAATTTCACATCACAGATCTTCGAAATTTCCCCCTACTCTGAATTTTTATATAATTAGTAATAGAATTGGGATCTAGCTACAGTGAAAAAAGGCAAAACATTTTGAGTAAGACCTGTGTTTGAATCCTGACTCCAACATTTAATAATTGTGTAAATCTTGGGCAATTTACCTAAATTCTTGGAGCTTCAATTTTCAGATTTATAAAATAGGGATAATATTTCTTTATAAATTTAATGATTGGAGATGACGTATGTAAAGGACTTGGCATATAATAAGTGCTTACTAAATAGTAGCTTTTATTTTAATTTCAATAAAATCAATGCCAATGGACTTTTATCAATTAACATGGTATTGTCAAACTCAAAATTTTCTTGAGTTTCAGATGTTTTTTCTGTAACCTAAGTTAGTGTCCACTTAGTCATAGAGGGTTAGAGTTAGAAGGCCCTTGGAGATCATCATATTTGATTTCTGGAGACATTGAATGACTTATTCAAGGTCATAGAGGTAATTAGTGTCAGAGATAAGACTAAATCTTAAGTCTTTTCACTTGTAGTTTAGTGTGCTATCCGTTTTACATTATATTTACCAAAAATTGAGCATGCCAGAACTGTAGCTTCCATGTTGGAACTTTGTTTGGGTATGATTTTTGAGCTAGCTGTCGTTTTCCTGAGTTGTCACTTTTAGTATTATGGTGCAAGAATTAGTTTCAAATAATGAATTTCGTTGTTTCCAGAGAGGTTATTTCTACCTAGTTATTAAAATGTGTCTTTCAGTACATTTTCTCTTCAAAAAAGGATGTGGAAAATAGCTTCTCTAAATGCCATATTTTGAACCAATGTTTTCCTTCTTGCTCCTCTCTTTCCAAACCATTGGGCCTCCTTTCTTTCAATGGTTTTCTGACTATTAAAACATATCATCTCTGTATGTTTGTGTGCGTGCTTTCTCACCTGGTAAATATATCATAATATTCTATATTGAAAATCCCAAATGACTCAGTGACATTGTTTTGAGAGAACTGAATTTCTGACAAACATTACTAATAAAGCTCCAGCTCTGACTGTGTGCTCATGTGTTGAATATTAGTGACCTGGATCCAGCACTGTCCTTCCTTTTTTCTCTAAGGGGTGGTCTTTGCCAACACCAGTAGGGAGGGTTTAACAACCAGGAAATATGATCTTACTGCCTTGTGTGGCTTGAGGAGGTCTGAAGTTCCTCTACAACCCGAGACAACTGGGCGAGGGTCCTTTCCCACCTCCTCAGACTTCACCAGATCAAATACTCTAGGCTGTGGGCAAATACAAAGGACTCAGAATTAGAGACCTAGAGGGTCAGAATGTCAGAGACTAGACTTGTCTCCAGCAGGACTAAATAATCTATACCATGCTTCCAAAGGGTGGTTCATGTTTAGACCTTTGAATGGAGGATACTTCATGAATGTTCTCTCTCTCTGTTTCTTCCCTGTTTCATGCATCCCCCCCTTTGAAATTCATCAATCTGGATCTTTCTACCCTCAGCTTCATCAAAGGCCTTCTCCCTCCCATCCCATCCCCAGAGGCAATGGTGAGATCCTTGGTCCCTTCATTCCTTATAAATTAAAATGCTTCATTCTTTGGCCAGATACTCATAGAGTGCTCCTTGGCTTAGCTGTAATAGATTGGGAAGAGTGAGTTCTGGTCCCAATAACTACAGCCCACTTCCTCATTGTTCACTTAGGAGGCAAACACATTTGACCAAAGTGAGAGATCTAAAAGATAACACAGTCTAATTATCACAGAAAGAATGGAGAGCCCTAGAGTTAACATGGATTTAACCTAGCATGTTTTGAAATATTAAACCCTAGCATTATTGCGTTATAGAGAATTTGACTTATTCCTAGGCCCAACTGGCCTTATAGGGCTTTCCCCACTCCACTTACTAAATATCTGGAACACTCATATTGCTGTTCAGAAAATGAGGCACTAGTTCTGCTTATTCTCTTCTATTCAAATATACCTATACCCTTAAATATGGGGATCTGTGTCCAGGCTATTTCCACTTCATTCACCGCAAGAGAATACAAAAAAGTATAAGGCATGGATTAATAACTTGAATTTATAACTAGATTGGGAGAGTGTATTAGTTATGACTCTTACTGTTACAAGTGATGGAAAGTCAACTGAGAAGAAAAAAGGATTAATTCATGTAAATGTTAAGTTCAAGGAGCTAATATTTAGCTCCAGGTATAGCTAGATCCAGGGGTATCAAGCAATATTCTCTCTCTCTTCCCATATCTCACCTCTGCTTGTGTTGCTCTGGCTTTCTGCATGTGTTAGCATCACGGCTGCTGGCAGTCCCAGGGCTACACTGAACCCTCATGGACATTGGCTCCAGAAATGATCCTGGCTTAGGGTCCTCTTAATTCCAGAACCACTCACTGAGGAGAGGGTAATTTCACTGATTAGCTAAATCTGGGTCCTATGTCCAACCTTGGGTGGTGGAGGGTGGGTGTTTGGTACCACTCCAACCATAAAGATCAAGCAGAATTACTTTAGAATGGGGAAAAAGATGTTTGTTGTGGGAAAGAATGCTGTATAGATCAAATAGCTCCACATGTCCACTCTAGGAAGTGTGCTATTCTAATGGGAAACAATTAATGCACAATACCAGACAGTGTAATTAAATACCAAAATGCAGAACCCAGAATGAAGTGTGGAAGGAGCTCCTAAAAAGGGGGGAATCATAGAGAGATGAGGGGAATCAGGGATTGTTTCATACAGAGGTGCTTTCTATCTGGATTTCAGAGAACGCTTTCAGACAGATAGTGCTTAATAAGAGAAATAAAGATGCAGGCAGGAAAACAGAGTGGGGAAGCCCGAGAGAGTGAGAATTCCTCTCAAGACACCAGCATGGCTCACCTAAAACAAAGGATGGTCTACACACCACTCCTTCCCTTCAGAGTTTGTTTTTCAGGAAATTTACCTATGATATTTTACTCCTCAGTGCTCCTTTGGCTTCCCCAAGACTGAATCAAAGCTCTGTTTGCATCTGGGGAATCTGAGCCCTATTAAATGGAGGAGGTTTTGGTGACTGGAGATGAAAGGAGTAGAGAGGCTTCAGGACTAGCCTTCTCCATTGGCAAAGCAGAGGCCCACCTGGGAGGAATGGAGGTCCCTTCCTCCTCAAACCCCTCCTTACCTGCTGACAGATGCTTGAAATTGCATCAAGAAGATAATGCTTATGAAATGGTTCATGTGCCCGTTCCTGGATAGAGGGGCTTTGTGACAAATTCTTTTGTTATGGTGTTTATGAATGAGATTAGATCCTTGGAAGGTCAGATTGATAAGGTGAGTAAAGGGCTGAAATGAAATAAACACCGGAAATGAAAGGTGGGTGTCTAAGGGAGTGGGAGAAAGAGTTCAGAAACAGGAGGAAGAGTTAGTCAGGGACAAACTGCCTACTGTACAGACCATGAGCTGGTGCTGATGCCATGAGAAGGAGTGTTGGGCGCCGGACAAATCCATGTCCTTCTGTGTTGTCATATAGTAGAAACTCCTCTTACAACTCTTATTCTGGAAGGCAATGTAAATATTTATTTGTAGGCACATCACATTTGACATGCTGTGGGTGTGTGTATTGTGTGTTATGTTTTCTCGAGAACCGTATGACCTTTTGCTCTTAGTGTCATGTTATGCTCAGGGAGGTGTGTTCTCTCTCTTGTCCACAACACATGCCTATAAGTGACAGGAATAAGCAGACCGAGCTGCAGAGTGGGAGGGCAGCTGTGGATCTCTGGCCTGCTTTAGGTATGATCACAAGAAAGGCTTTGCCCCTGGGGGGCCTTTGCGGCTTACTCTGGGCTTCACTCCCATGTTTATTTTGGGAGCAATGGAGACTCAGAGCCCAGCATGACACTTGCATGACAATTTATTTTTAAGTTACATAAATATGTAACTCCTTTAGCAAGATATCAAAGCTCTTCGGGTATATTTTATAATGAGCTACCAGCACCCTTTCTCTCTCTGAAATAAGCTAGATTACATTTTAATGCAATTTGCATTAATGATTGCATTTTAATTCAATTATTAAACCTTTGTTGGCATGTAAGACATGCTCCCAATGGCTGTCTGTTTCAAAACCATGCCAGGAGGCCCGTTACAGGGACCCCATAGTGAGTGCTTCCCACTGAGGCTGACTCAGAGCTAATATCCTCTTTCTCACTTCTTGAGACATTCATTCCTAGTTCTCCTTCTTGTTATGAGCCTTCGTTTCTAATGTTGCAAATGGAAACCCTGGTAGAGCAGGAGAAAAAATAAAAGGCAGAATGATGGAAGTAGGTGTTTTTGAATAGCTTTCTGTGGTGGAGAGTATGAACTTGAGAATTAGATATGGGTGGTGCGTTCAATGTCAAGACCAGTCACTTGTTGGTAATTCCTTGGGCAAACTTTTTAACTTTTCTGAGCTTTCTTATTTGTAAAATGAGGATAATACTTTCTTCCTCATCTGGCTGTTAAAAAACTGAAAAGACGCTGTATATAAGGCATCAACAAGGTAGTAGTCACTTAATAAGTGTTAGGTCCCTCCTTTACTTAAAGTAAAGGCAGGAATCTTCCAGCCTGTGAAAGAGAAACATTTATTTATTTTGGGGAGTAGTGTATCAGTCAGGACAGGTTAGATTATACTGCAGAAACAAACAATCCCAAAATCTCAGTGATTTACAAAAACAAAGGCTTACTTATTGTTCATGCTACAGGTTTATTGTGGGTCATTTGCATCTTTCTTCCCACTGTGGGATCCAGGATGATGGAATGGCATCTCTCTGGGACCTACTAATCATGGCGGCAGAGGGGAAAAACTAATGAACCGTGAGCTGGCTCTTTTACCCAAAGTGGCACATATCACTTTGCCCACATTTCATTGGCCAAATCAAGTCACATGGCTAAACATGATATTAATGGGGTAGAGAAGTATAATTCTTTATCACTTTCTGGCTAATGGGGCTGACTTGTTGAGAACATAAACTAAAAGTGTGGTTATGAGCAGGGATGCTGAATGAGAATCACCTACAGAGCTTTTAAAAAACACACATGAGAGGGGCTGGCCAAGTGGCATAATGATTAGGTTCACATGCTCTGCTTTGGTGGCCTGGGGTTTGCTGGTTTGGATCCTGGGTGCGGACTTAGGCACTGCTTACCAACTCATGCTGTGGCAGGTGTACCACATATAAAACAGAGGAGGATGGGCACCGATGTTAGCTTAGGGCCAATCTTCCTCAGCAAAAAGAGGAGGATTGGCAGCAGATGTTAGCTCAGGGCTAATCTTCCTCAAATAAATAAATAAATACACATGACAAAATGCTAATAAATCAAAATCTTGTGGTAGGTACAGGAATACATATTTTTGTTACTTTTTTAGGTGACACTGGTGTGCATCCTCTGGTTAACAACCACTATGCTAAAAGATTAAGGTTGATCGAAAAAATCAAGAAAAGTATTAAATTGATTAGCTTTGAAGGGAAATGTTGAATAGAGAGGACTCTGCCTTTTTCTCTAAGTCTTGCAAGTCTCTTTCTTTATTCTTTTTCCTGTTATACTTCTATTGAATTGTTCCACAGTCTCCTTATTTATAATTTAGGAAGCAGGTGAGTTGAATACTTTATATTTCTCCAAGGAAAATAAAGAACTAGGTTTCTTTTTTATTTGTTTGTGGCCTTCCATTGATTTTTGAATGGGTCAATGGTTCACGATGGAAAACAGCATCACCACCTTTGACTTAAATCTTTCTGAGATGCATGAGGATGGATATGGAGGCAGGGTCTGGCCTTGATTAGCCATTTGCTTTGGGTACTACCCTCCACGTGCTATATAGAAAGTCTTCAGTTAACTTTTCATTCCTTTGTGAGTCGATCAAGAATATTGAGTTTACCTCCCCAGCATACTCATTTTTTCGTGTGATGCAAAATAAGGTTATGAAAGAAAACCACTGGGTGTGGGCATAGAAGGGAGGAAGGCACAAGAAAGCAAAAGAGCAAAGGAGCACGTCTAAATTAAGCACCCTCACCCCAGATTGCCTTTGGACGATGACGCTTCTTTAATCTTCATTAATGGCATCCTCCAGTCCCACATGTTCCTTTGATCAAAAAGAGGGGCTTGCGTCAGCACCTCTCCACATACTGGGAAAAAGACCCAGAGCATATGCCCTCCCCTGACGGCGGTTTAGTAAAGATATCTTACTCAGGGAAGGGAGTTGCCAGCATCTACTTTCTTGGATCCAAGAAACACATAGAAATTCAAGACTACAAAGAACTCTCAATGGGATTCTTTGAGTCAATGTGACTTACTCCCAGGCTGATGCTTCTTCTGGGGTTTGGGTTATTCTTCCATTACAGAAAATGAGAAGCTGAATTACAGAAAGTTCTAGCAAGTGTTCTAATACCTTTAGAAGTCGGGGGCATGCAAATCTCAGAATAATGGTCTAGCATTACTTTTTTCTTGCATCCTTCACAATTGTCTCTCTTTGTGTGTTCAAACACCTGGGGAGTGCCTGACAGGGCTGACCCTGTGTGTTGGCAGAGCTCTCTCCACTGGGGTTTCAGAGCAGCAGAGAGGCCCCTCAACTCACCATGTACACTGCCAGGTAAATGCCTGACAGCTGGAATTCCACTGGCTGAAATATTTTTGGCTTAAGGTTTCAGTTTTTGTTAAATTGCAAATGCCTCTAGGAGGAGTCAAATCTCATTTTATGTGGTGTGTGTGTGTTTTGTGAAAATAAAATGTAGTGCTCTGCAAATTATAATAACGCTCTACAAATGCTTGCTGATTTTTTTCCTGGGCGTGTGACGTAGATGGCTCGCTCCTCTTCCATAATGTAGATTCATCACTGGAAAGTAGCTGCCCAAAGTCTACCTTCTATCATACTGTCTTATATCTAAGTGTGTCCATGTTCTAGCCAATAAAATGTGATTAGAAATTGTCAAGCAGAGTACTGTGCACTGGTTCCCAATGTCGAGGGAGAACTCCAACTACATGGAAGCTAGCAAAGACCATCACAATCCACCAGGAATAGAAGTCCAAATACTTCTGCCTACTACATCTTAGTACTGGAGTTACCAAGGAGAACACAACATTGTCAAGTACTGGATGGAACACTTTACTCACATAGAAAGAGGCAGAGCAAGATCAGCTCCAATAATGGGGGTTGTTCTCCTGACCGGTGATTCTCTCTTGGCAGCTGATGCTGAGCAATTGGCCTACCCACACCCCTGCAGTGGAAGGAATCCACAGACTCTGAGAGGTCAAAAGAGGCAGGGCTGGAGGACTTTTTAAAGGTGTGTAAAAACGTTGAGGTTTGAGTGTAGCCACTTTTTCCATAGGGTCTTAGCAGATCTGAATAAGCCATGGCTTTATCCAACAAATATTCATTGATAAAAGAGATATAATAGAAATCAGCCATGTAAAATAGGAGTTTCCACATGGTAAGTACCAGAATTCAAAGGAGCTCAAAGCAGAGACATCAACTGCAGACTTGAGAAGTGACCTCAAGCTAAGTTCTGAAAAGTGAATAGGATATAAGCAGATAAAGGAAGGGATGAATAGGGTGAGTGAACGTACTGACCTATGGAAAGGGAAGTTTCTCTCAAGCCACCTGCATCTTCTCTCTTGGGCCTGGGGAGAAACATATGCTGTGGGGGAGAGACTCCCTGGACTGAGGTCAGTCAACACCAGAGAATGGACCCATCCCTCTCTCATGCTGCTAACTAGAGCTGACACTGTACTCAAGTCCTTGCACAATGGTCCTCAGACATCTTTCCCTAGACAGCTGTGAGTTGGTGAAAGGTGAGCTCATGGCCCTGAGGTGGGAACTCTGATAGAGCTCCTGTGGAGTGTAGGACTGAGTAAATAACCCTCAGTCAGCCCACACAGGACCCTAACTCTTTACAGGAAGCCTAATTCATTAGCACCATATCCATTGACTCAGGTTTGGGGTAATGATTGGATGACACTGGGGACCTGAGCCTCAGAATTGGGGAGCAGGTTTCTGTTTGCTCTAGGTCTTTTCCCAATGTATAGTCAGCCAGACCTGCCACCCCTGCTGAGATAGCTGCCTGTTTGGACCACACTTATAGCTTTAGTTTTGCTCATACGAGTGTCTACTTCTGACCGCTCACTGACTGCCTACACACCCCAAGGACATGTTAGACCCCAGGCTTCTTTACTGTCTTCTGGCCTGGATTTTATCAGAGACAGAAGAAGCTCATCTCTTTCCCCTGGTCTCACTTCCTTGTCTCTCTTCCCCCTCGATGGGCCCACGTGAATCACCAATATGCTTCCTAGCCTGATCTACCATCAAGCAGAGTTAGGAAGTGTTTGTCCCAGAGACTCCAGCATTAGGAAAGGTGAAATCTTTCTTTGTTTTTATTGCAGTGTTTCTCATGCATTCGCCCTTCCTCATCCATGTGAATGCGATCATTGGATACTTCATTTACTCAAAGGGATAAATGACAGAAAAATTAAAGAAGCATCTTATACCACGTTCTTAGCAGGTACAAAAGCCTTAATGCAAAGGTGTCAGAGTGGAAGTTCTGGCTTTTGCCAGCTGGTGGGGAAGATTTTTGGGGTATTGTGTTAGGAATTTCCCTTTCCTTTAGGAATCATATCTTAGTTTGAATGCCAGAAGAAGGTCTTCATAAAGTGAGTGATTGTGCCTTGAAATTCAGTGGAGAAATGGAATGGAGATCTGGAGGAGTAGGACCTGGAGAGTGTCTATTTGCTTTTTATTTTGTAAAAATAGACTAAACTAGAGAATATGTGTATGCCAGTGGGAATGAGCCAGGAGAGAGGGAATAAGTAATGATGAAGAAGAGAGGGGACAATTTAAGGGACAAAGTCCGTGAGTAGCAAGGGGCAATGGTATCATGAGTACAAGTGTAGGAACTGGCCTTTGATGGGAGGAGGGACAATTCTTTCCTTGTGTCAGGGAAGAAGGAAGAGAATTAGGGTGGATATTAGATAGCTGGGTAGATTACACAGTGGGAAGATACAGCTGCTTCTATCTGGTTGCTTTTAGTCTCTCAATGCCTTCTGGGTGATATCGAGTGCTGAGTGTGGGGTTGGTGACTGGGGAGCATGCATTGGGGATTTGAAGATAGAGAAAAAGATGTAAAAAGCCTCCAGGGAATGTACTAGGGACCTTTAGTAGGATTGCAGGACAATGCTGAGTGCTTACTTGGTATTTGTGTCATTAAGTTAAGGTGATTTGACATAATAATAAGTGTTTCTTTTTCTAGAAACGTTTGGCTGTTGGAAAGAAGGTTCAGAGCATGTGGATAGTTCAGTTTGACAAGGCTTGTGGTTTTCTAGGTGTGTACAAAGTAGAGAGAGGGCAATGGAGCTAAAGATGTTTTGGAATGATTCTAGTTTGGACTTCAGGCTGGGTAAAGAGGGAAGAAAGATAAGGGGGGAGGTGATAGAGAGTGAAATAGTAATGGGTTCGATGGATTAGAAGTTTCACTAGGTTGAAGAATTGTTAAAATTAATTTGAAAATTGTGAAGTATTGTAAAATAGCCAATATAAAGCACGTAATATAGAGTCTGGAACACAATGAATATATTATTATTATTATTTTGTTATTTTGAAAGGAATTTTGCATTGCAAATATTGTGCCAAATAAACCTTGACATGTAGCTTTTAAGTTAGTGAGTATCTGTGTTTAAGAAAATATCCTTATAGTATCTTTGCAGCAAAGAGAACAGCTGCACCCAATCAGGGAGTATTGACCTGAGGGTGCGCCCAGAGTTCTGAGGACCCTTAGCAACACTGGGCGTAAAGGGACAGTGAGGCATGAAGTCGTCGAATGTTTTATGGGAAAACCCATGAAAACTTCAAGCCTTCTATAATACTGATTAAGAATAATTTAAATCATTCATATTTTATTAGAAAATGTCAGTGGTTAAGAGTTAATCAATTTCAAATTGATTTTATTTGTGTAAAATTGGCATTTTAGAAAGCGAATTTATTGCTCACAGTTACCTCTTCCGATGTGAAATTACTGCGATATTAGTAGTAAATGAACTCTGATTGACTCTATATCATTAATCAAATATTCCTAGATTGAACTCCTAACAATGTCTTATAAGATTAAACAAAAGGACCCAGAGGATGCTGGCAGCTTTTCAAGGCCTCAACCAGGAGGAGGAGACGGTGACTCTAGAGGACATTTGCTATTTGTTTTTTGACTGCCTAGAGTCTGAAACCCCCTCCTATGTTTGAGGAGTCCCCTACCTCATGAGTCATGGTAGGAAGCAGAATCATCCTTCTACTAGAGAAGGTGGCAGTTGAAAAGGCCAGATCCTTCCCTGGTCTCCCCCGCAGCTAGAGTGGGTGTGTGCCTGAGGCTCAATCAATCAGACACCCCTAGCCCAGACTTTGACTCATTGCTGATGATTGCAGTTGAGGCAATGGTGGGAGCAACTCCAGGTCTAAAGCCAGTGGTAGGGGATGTGCAAGGGGGCATCCAGTGTTCTTCAGTCGTATCAGAGGTGTCACTATGCGTCAGTCGTAAGTAGGATGACCATACATCTTGGTTTGCCTAAGACAGTCCTAGTTTATGCCTGTCATCTTGTATAATCATTGATAGTAACCCCCTTCACTTTCAAAACTGTTCCAGTTTGGAAAATAAATAATATAGCCATCTCAGCTCTAATCAAAATCCCTTAGGAGCTGGCCCGGTGGCGCAGCAGTTAAGTATGCACTTCCGCATCTCAGCGGCCTGGGGTTCGCCGGTTCGGATCTCGGGTGTGGACATGGCACCGCTTGGCATGCCATGCTGTGGGAGGCGTCCCACATATAAAGTAGAGGAAGGTGGGCACGGATGTTAGCTCAGGGCCAGGCTTCCTCAGCAAAAAGAGGAGGATTGGCAGCAGATGTTAGCTCAGGGCTAATCTTCCTCAAAAAAAAAAAAAAAAAAAAAAGAGAAAAAAAAATCCCTTATATCTTCATCCTCTTCTCAGATTGTTCCCTTCACCTTCTTGCTTTGAAATTGGGCTTTTTTCTTTATTTTTATAAAGAAATAAATATGTGTTTTAAATAAAGCACATTTCTTTATTTGCATCTCTCTGTAGTAGTGGCTGTTTTATCTCCTACACTCCTCATTCTTTGCCTGGAAGGAGAGTATATGTCTTCCTTGTGATCCTTGCTTCTTAGAACCACTTCCAAATCATTCCCTGTTTCTCCATGACCCTCTGGACCCAAAGAAAATCATGTCATCTGACTCTGTGACTATGTTGTAGTCACCTACAGACCCCTTGCTCCTTGACGATTTCAGTCCTTGACAGTGTCTTAATCTCCACCCCTCTTCCTGTGAATATTCTGGGTGATTTCAATATCCAAGACTATCCTTTTTCTGCTGGCCCCTTGTTTCCTCCAAGGATCTTGTCTTCCACCACCTCAGCCACTCATTCCTGTGATCATGTTCTAGACTTGATTTTACTAATAATTGTGTTCCATTTTCAAGCATTCTCCTCTCCAACTACTGCCTATTATCTTTCCAGTTCACTCTTCCTACCACCCTATTCCAACAATTTTTTGACTCCACCAAGACCTCTAGTGTAAAAATTCTATCACTTTCTCACCACCTATCCCCTTCTCATGTCTCATTTATTGTCTTTATGGGCTTGAATCCAATGGTTTATTATTATCTTCATTCCCTTGTGTACACTGTCAACTCCCTTTATCCTCCTCCTTCTGCATTACTTGTCTGGCCAAACCTTAACCCTAATTCTATCCAGTGGCAAGCTTGAGATCAGGCTAGATGAAACCACACAATCATGCTGTGATAGAAACAATTAATTTTCTGCTTCTATAACCATTTCTCTCTTTTTTCCTTAGTAGTAGCCCATCTGAATTTTAGCTGGATTCATGGCTGTATGGGAAAAACTTCTTCCCATTGAGATGTAAGCAGAAGTGGTTTATGCAGTTTTAGGGAAATGGTCTTAAAGGAAGGGTATATGTGTGTGAACTTCCTTAACCTTTTTCCTTCCAGTTGGCTGGAACGTGGATGTGAGTGCTGGAGCCTGAATAGCTGCCTTGGGCAATATGGCGGCAGGTTAAGGTTGTAGCGTTGGGTCCTAGTGATCATGCTGTCATGTAGGTCTAGAGGCCCTGTCTCTGAATTCCACGTAAGAGAGAAACGAACTTCTATGTTTGTGTGTAGGAGGAATAATGGCTCCCAAAGACGTCCATTCCCTAATGCCCCAAATCTATGAATATGTTCCCTTACATTGGCAAAAGGGACTTTGCAGGTGTGGTTAGTTAAGGGCATTGAGATGGTAAGATAATCCTGGATTCTCCAGATGAGCCCAATATAATCACATGGGTCTTTAAAAGCTGAGAACCTTTCCCAGCTATAATCAGGCAGAGAGAAAGTTGTGAGGATGGAAGCAGGGTCAGAGATACAATGTTGCTGGCTTTGAAGATGGAGGAAGAGGGCTTCATGAGACAAGGGATGCAGAGGGTCTTTAGAAGCTGGAAAAGCCAAGGAAATTGATTCTCCATTAGAGCATCCAGAGAGGGAGGCAGGCCCATCAACACCTAGAGTTTAGCCCTCAAAACCCATTTTGGGACTTTTGACCTACCTAATTGTAAGATAATAAATTTGCATTGTTGTAAGCCACTAAATTTGTGGTAATTTGTAATGTCAGTGATGGAACACTAAAACACTTGGTTAATACATTGTTATTTTGTGTTTTCGTGTTACAACTATATTTAATCTCAAATAATAATCACACTGAAAAGTTTTAATTGAATACAAGACCATCGTCCTCAAGTGGGTTCCTGAAACTACCTAGATGTCCTACTACATTTCCCTAATTAATTCATCATTCCACTCTTCCAAGTGCCACTTGCTCACCTTTTCTCCATTCTTCAAACCTCTATCATCTCCTCCCCAAATCTTACTCTCAGCCAATGACCTTGCTACTTATTTCACTTAGAAAATAGAAGCAAGCAAAGGGGAAGCCCTTCATACTCCTACCACCAAATTTACTAAACTACTCATGGTTCACCCATTTAGTTAGCCATCTTTCCTTGGTAATGGACTAACTACACACTGCCTTAGTCCAGACCTTTCACATGTGCACTGGATTCCATCCCCTCACTCCTTCTCCAAGACATTGCTCATTCAATTATACCCTCTTGCTCCAGCATCATCAACATTTTCCTTCTATTGAGTCACTTCTGCCCTTTTTTGCTAGGCTTTCTGCTTTGACATGGAAAGGAAGAAATGATAGAGGGTGTGTGTGTGTGTATCTGTGCAGGGGCGAGCTATCTATGAATCTTAGTATTTATTCTCTGAAGCCTTAACTGTAAAATCAATTCAAATCAGCGGATATGTATTTATAATCCATAAAATGCATATTTATTTAGTAAGGAGTTATGAGGTTATAAAGCAATGTAAGTACTTATCACAAGTCCTAGATTATCCAGAGAAGTTCTGATATAAAATACTTTTACTCACTATTTCCATAACTATGTCCATCCCTGTCAGCCTAAACAACGAATTTTGGGTTCAAAAATAGTTAAATCACATAAGAACTATCTCTGTCTTTGAATTTATTTGGGAATATCACGCATGAAATGCTGAAGGATAAAAGACGCAGCACGAGGAGGCAGCCCCACATGAATGGGTGGGATTTGAGGGTAGAAGAATCTGGTTTGCCTGGAGTGGCAGAGCTTCTCCTGTCCAGTCCTGAGTGTGACCAGTGCTAAGCAGTGGGTGGTTTTGGTTGAAGTGCTGTGGCTTGGCTAAAATTGTCCTGCAGTGTAGGCAGGTATCCAGCTTTGTTAAAAGCTGCCATTGGTCCTCCAAAGTGGTGGCACCATTTTATACTCCCACTGGCAACGTATGAGCGTTCCACTTATTCTACATCCCTGCCAACACTCGCATTTTCAGTCATTATAATTTTTAGCCATTCTGGTGGATATGTAGTGGTATCTTAGTATCATTTTAATTTGCATTTCCCTGATGAAAAATTATATTGAGTACCTTTTTATAGGTTTTTTGGCTGTTTGTATGTCTTCTTTTGTGAAGTGCTTGTTAAAATCTTTTGCCTATTTCTATTGGGTTGTTCGTCTCCTTATAATTGGTTTGTAGGAATTCCTTATTTTCTGGATACAAATCCTTTGTCACACATAAGCCTGGAATACTTCTGAACACAAATAACAGAACTCGATTAGTAGTGACTTAAGCAGTAACAACATCAAGTATCTGATAAAACAAAAAGTCCAGAGCCAGGCAGCCCTTGGCTTACTCAGCAGATCTGCCATCCTTAGCAGTTTGACTTTTCCTGCTTGTGTTTATAACCTCATGGCTACAAAACGGCTGTCATTGCTTCAGGCACTATGCCTGCATTCGAAGGCAAGACACAGTGGGGGCAGCTAGGGAGGCAACATGAAGAGGTTCTTAGATGATTCCTCCTTCTTTCAATGGAGATCAAAATTGTTTCTCAGAGGTGCTCCCAAACTTCCTTTTATTTCTGATCGGCCAGAATTAGGTATCCTACACACATACCAGCAACAGGAAGGCTGGAAAATGAGCACGAGGCAATGGTTTACTGCACTGTAGCCATGACTGAATTCAACAATCGTGATTTGTGCCCTGGGCTGGGCACACTGCATGAGCACAGGTACTATTTAGTCAAAAGAGAGGAATGACTGCTGGGTAGGCAGCCGGCATGCAATGTTAAAACCGCAAAGCTGTATGTTATATTCCGATGCAGTGAGGGATCTTTTGGAAAATTCTGAGAGGCCTTGGTAAGCTTATGGACAATATAGAGGAATCAGAAAAAGAAGTTAGAAAAACAAGTCCCTTGACTTAAATATGTAAAACAACAACACAAACTCCCATTAAATATCTGATCTCAGAGAAGCCCTACTGGCTTGAAGAGCTGAACCAAGTTGTTAGTTCTGATCACATTTTATTGCTGCAAAAGGAAGGCAAGATTCATAACTACATTGTCCAAGGGGACAAAGCCAGATGAGGTCCCATAGGAGTATTGAAGGCCAGTGGAAGTTAAAGGTCCATTCCTTAGCCTGGGTTTCCTCTGAAAGTAGATTTTAGGTAGTATATTTGGGAAGTGATCCCTGGAAACAGGAGTGAGGGACTGGGGAGAGTGAAATGAAGGGGGAAGGCAATGCAGAAGCATGTTAAGAGTTGGTGATTTCTGTGGGTGGCTGGCTTTTGATTACGCTGCGAGCCTCTAAGGGGTTGAATGGAATATGTGGCAGAATTGTTTTCCAAGTGTAACCCTAGAACTAGCTGCATTGGCATCACCTTGACTGTGTTATACCTGCAAATTGATGGGCCCCGCTCTGACCTCCTGAATCAGAATGCCTGGTAGGGAGGGGGCCAGGATACTGAATGTTAACAAACTCCTTAGGTGATTCTTATGCATGTCCGTATTTGAGAACCAGAGGTCCGCTCCACCCAGAGAGCATTTATCAATTGGCTCACATCTCCCAGTGGTCAAATCATGTGGGGTTAACTCCCTTCTACTTTCAGGTTATTCATGCATTGTGCACCCCTCACCACCTATCAGAGAAGCCTCTGGTAGAAAGCAAGAGCTTTCCAGTGCAGCTGAGGCAGGGCCCATCAATGAACACTCATAGGACGCTGGTTTCCATCAATGACTGGAGTAGAACGAAGGCCAAAAGAATGTGGCACAAGAGATGTCTGGAGAGGACAACAAGAATAGGCCAGTTTAGATCATAACAGCTCCTTCAACACTGAAACTTTGTGGAGGAAGACAGGAAAGCACTTTCTAAAGTATTAAGCTCTTTATAAAGGGCCTTAAGCTCCAAGAAGGAAATACACTGTGTAATTGCATGGGACTTTAGCGTACAGAAAACATTAACAAGACACATGAGCAACAATAGCTACTTATGCTGTAGTACATCCTTGAGGCAGGTGGAGTATTTCCATCTGCTGAAAATGGCCTCAGTGATGTCTCCTTATTGGGATCAAGTTAAAGAGAATGGATTTTTCACTTTATTGGGGAAGAGCTTCTCAACCGAAGATATTCATCAGCCCTCCCTCGGATTCTTTGGGAATTTAAATCTGTGCGGTTTTCCATCTCTATTTCCTTTCATATTGCCCCAGGAAAACCTCTACTTCTTTGCCAGCCACTCCTTCCCTTCCAATTGTCTCCTTTGACTCTAAAAATGTCACTGGTGGTCATGATCTGATTTGGATTATTTGAAAAAAGAAAAAAAAAAAAAAAGCCTGGTGAGACTGGAATTAATATGAGCTGGTGGGGCAAGGATGATTATCTCAGATGTGGGGTGGAGAGATTCATCCCGCCAAGTCATTTTGAGCAGTGTTTGATTCAACACAAGAAATTTCAGATTTTTATTTAGAAATATTATTAGGCTGGAGAGGCAGTAACATGAGCTGCAAAGACTGAGAGAGAACATGTTTGTGACTTTTTCTGCTACGGGTGGGAGGTACTTTAAAACTCAATTTAAAAAGTTACAGCCACTGTGATGGGGATTTTAGGACTGCGTGTGCATAGACATTTCCCTGGGGACAAATGGTCAAACTTTCTCTTATTTTCCCTATGTTAGGTCTTCGATTCCAGTGTACTCGTGAACACTAATTGTATCTGGTGATGACACTTCCTGTGTTCCCATTGCTGCTGACTGAAAGTACCCACTACACAGGTCGTGGCGTGGACTGACTTAGTGTCTGAGAAAGAGTAATAATGCCTTTCTAGCTCCCTTTGAAAGAAAAGATGGTGGGATTCTAGGAAGAAACAATTCTCCATTGGAGGAAAACTCTTAGATTCAGCTCCCTAAAACATATCTTTTATCTTGTTTCTACTCAATTCTGTGCATCTCAAATAGAATAGTCCAGGTGCCAGCCTGGGCCTCTACCCCCAGGATCTAGGTAAAATTAATCCCAAACTTTGCACATTATAGAGCTCCCAAGGATGTCCATGGCCTGTGAGTTGACACACAGGATGAAATTGTCAAATCAGACTCGTGCCAAGCAGAGATCTTATCCAGTATCGAATTATGCTAATTCATTTCCAGGATGCAGGCAATTAATAGGCAAGAGAGCCCTGGGACATCAAGGGTGGCTCCACAAATCCTTCCTTTGCTGGTTGGAGAAGCCCCTCTGGCCCAGAATAGATGAGGCCTCTAAGAGAGATTGACAGAGATCCTCCCACAAAAATATCTTCACTTTACACCCAGACAGTGG
This sequence comes from Equus quagga, assembly GCF_021613505.1. Classification (NCBI taxonomy): domain Eukaryota; kingdom Metazoa; phylum Chordata; class Mammalia; order Perissodactyla; family Equidae; genus Equus; species Equus quagga. The sequence goes on along the minus strand of NC_060275.1, from coordinate 24,339,067 downwards.
TACAGGCCAAGTGTCATTCCCCAGGGGCCAGGCCCCATACACATGGGTTCTACTCACTGTCAGTGATCCTTAGCCAAGACACTCGCTAAGGGCATTTCAGAGATGGAGTCTTCTCTCAGCTCTCTTCTTTCTGAGTTTCAACTTCCCTTTGGGATGCTATTTCACTCATCACTGGTTCCCTTCTCTTCTTGCCCTCTAGGAAGTAAGTAGCATCTCTTTAGAGCTGTAGTCAGAACAGAGATCAATCTCATTCTTTCTGTTCCTTTGATCACAACTGAGAAAAGTCAGTTTTCAAAATGGACCATTCGTTTACAAATGAAACAGAGACATACAGGAAAAATATTAGAAATGAGAAAACAAGTTTGCAAAATCCAGTTTTCTGAAATTACCTTTTCTAGGTCATCCCCTGGCTCACAGGCTCTTTCACCTCCCCAGTGCTGTCCTAGGAAACAGAGCCCACCACAGTCTAGCCTCCAAGGCTGGCCTCCTCCCCAGCACCAGCTTACCTCCACGTTCAGGGCTCCATCGAATGGCCCACAGGTCAAATAGTGCAGGTCTTGCTGTCTGGACCCCTCAAGCCTCACAGTCAAGGTGGCAGAGAGTCGCTCACCCTACTGTGGTTTGTCTGGGACTAGGTGGCCCTCTGGGAAGTTGTCTTTCTAAGGAGCAGTCCCCCTTCCCTATTTATAGGCAAATCCATTGAGACTGAAGTAATGAATGACCTTGACATTCCAATGCCACGCTTCCTATACACAGAGAATCCATTGGAACCTAAAAACAACCAAGAATTTTATGCTAAAATAAAAATAAAAATGTTACCTAAATGGCTGCAGCAGAAGAAACTTTATCTGGGAATCTAAACATTACAGTCTCTGAGCATTGAAATTATTCTAAAAGAATTTAGAAATGACTTTCTCTATTTTAAATCACATCATTGCCATAATTCCAGATTCATTTTATAGCCTCGTTCCTCCAGGCTGTGATTGATCAGTCTATGATTCCACAGTCCTTCAATCCGACAGACGTTTTGGCAAGCAAATACTCTTTTTGAATAATAATGCTAAAAATATAAATTATCCTTCTTCCTTAATTCTACAAGGTAAGTAAATTACAAAACTGGACTGGATCTCAGCTCTGTTTGGTTCCAAATTTGGTTTAAAGTTTAGTTAAATCCAAAAGTGCTACCAAAAGAGACCACTGTGACTAGCAATAATTAGTAAATATCCCAGATACTTTTGGGAGGGTCGCTGTATTGTCTTAACAGTTACTTACTCTCCAGTGTGAATTAATATATTTCATCCTTTCTTTATAGTCGATTTGAAGGAAGAGGGAGAAGACAGTGACGCATAAAGGACTGAGGGACGTTAAATCTGACTGCCATCTTTTTGCAGGTGTTTTCACAGGTTATCACAATGCCTTTAATCTGCAATCATATCGCAAATGTAAAATTGCAGGAGTCCCCCAAAAATATTGATGTAGCTTTGACACTTCTCTCCCTTAGTGGGTTCAGAAAGCAGGTTTTTCCTTGCTAATTCATGACACAGGGTGATGAAGAAGTGAATTCAGTTTCTTCTCTAGCATCTCAACCTGGGAATAAGATTTCTAGCAATGCATTGTTTTTACTTTGATTTCAGCAGATCAAAATATTTTCGGGTCTTGTGGATTTTGGTAGAACACGATTTTTATCCTGAGAATTTCCTGTGAATATTTGAGGCTGAGTCTGCTCTAGGAGACTCACAGCCTGGCCCCGCCTGGGGATGTGCAGGGAGAGACGCCGACAATGACAGGCTCAGACACACCAGGACACAGGCCCCCAGCTGCCCAGCCCATGAAGGTATTGGAAGTCCTAAATTCTATTGGCGAAAACTCATTACTCTCTGTGCTCAGTTCTCTATAGGAAAGAAGGTATGAGCTCAGCTTTCTGGGAACAGGAAAAGAAGTCTGTCTTGGAGAGCACTGACAGATTAATGTGTTTCCACGGAGACCCTACATGATGTCAGTTGTGCTGGACTTGTTCAGAATTTGCAGTCAGGTTCCTGTCCCATTCATTTCCTGATCAACCACAACCAGGCTTCTTCCATCAGGGAAGTCAGAGGTTCCATCAATGACAGACTGCCTGGGTGGGACTGGGGTAAGTGAGAGGAACAGGACTAAACTTCCTCTTGGCTGACGGCTATGATGAATGCTTGGGGCCTAAGAGCAGATTGGAGAGATGGAGGTGCTGATCAGAAGGGAAAATGGCACTTTTCTGGGCCTGGACCAGGAGGCTTCTCTTCTGTGGTGAAGGAGGGGAAACAACCTCAGCCTCTGTTAATACTTGAATTCTGCAATAACTTTTATGTAAGCAGAAAAATCACTTGTACACCATTTTTTGTTTAACTTCTTGGCAAACATAAAATTTCTATTTTTAAACATCATTTGTACCATTTTTGTGAGTCTCCAAAATTTTTTGTTTTCAAACTCAGGGAGTCTCTTAAAAATAGTCACTAACAGAGAGGCTAACCCTATGGCATAGTAGTTAAGTTCAGCACACTCCACTTCAGTGGCCTGGGTTCATGGGTTCCGATCCCAGGCACAGATCTACACCACTCATCAGCCATGCTGTGGTAGTGACCCACATATACAGTGGAGGAAGGTTAACACAGATGCCAGCTCAGGGCTAATCTTCTTCAGCAAAAAACAACAACAACAACAACAACAACAAAAAAAACCAAAAAACACCTCACTAACAGAAATAACCCAAACCTAATTTTTTAATATTATGGTTTAAACATTTTTTTTCAGACAAATTCTGAAACTTTGAAAGCTTAGTTCCAAGGAAAAAGTGAACATATCAGGGATCAAGGAATAAAAATAGTAAGAAGGAACAAAAAAGGACAGCAAGATGATAAATACAAGATCGCTAATGATGAGTCCTTTTGCTGGAGTGTTTTTTAACTATAAATGACTCTCAGGGGCAGTGTTTATGGAGAAAAAAATTCTGGGCTATAAGTCTGTAGGTTGTGTCATGCCTTCATAACTAGTTGTGTGACCATTTTATCTGAGTCTTAACTTCTTTATTTGTGAATGACGGAGTTAGTCTATATGATCACATACTACATCTCTTCTCACATACTAGAAATCTGGGCAATTCCTTTTACTTTGGATTTAAGATAGCACAAATTTTGAAAAGGTTTTACATTCAATTTAAATTAAATCTAAGAAAATACTTAGCTGTATTTAATCCACCAATTTAATTTCAGTTGAAATTAAAAACCTCTTAGCTGGGTTATGTCCTTTTGATTTCTCATGACCCTTGACTTGAACAGTACCTGATCAGGTAGGATGTTGCGCTATGTGAGTGGAGGTGGAACTATGGAGTCATTAGCTGCTTAGGGCTTCCTTCAAGGAAGTTGGACAGTGCAGGGCCCATTCTCTCATTCAAACCATGGTACATCCGACTGGCTCTTGAGTTAGATATCAATCCTAGAACTCACCTCTTTGACACAGGGCCAGAATAGACAGATACCTGCCATTCTTTCCCTTTCTCTGACCTAACTGTGATGACACTGGAATGGGACCAGAGCATATCTTTCCAGAGGAGATGCACCATATAAGAAGATAAATCAGCAGATTAGCTTTGTGACAGGCATCCCTCCCAGAGGAGAAAACATTCCCAATAGTCTTCCACATTACCATTTACCAATAACAATAAGCCAGGTAGGCTTCCTTTAGGAATACAGTCCTCAGAATCACTTAGAGGGGCGAGACCTTGGCTGGAAGTTAGACCGGGTCCCCAGTCCTGTTGATGGATCAACTTGAAGAAGTCCCTTCTCGTGTGTGGGTCCACGTCGTTGCCCCCCACCCCCCAGCAAGGAAATGAGGAAGTTGGACTATTTCAACATTTTTCTAACTACATCAACATTTTCCAAAGAGTGTTACACTCAAAGAGTTGTTTGTTGTTATAAGAAAAAAAGGGTTCCATGGTTAAACATTTGGGAAACAGCATGCGAAGCAATGTTAAGTTTTCTCTGCTACAGAACGTCTCACAGTCTCCATTATGCAGGTGTGTATTTGACTCGCTGATAAGGGAGTGAAATGAAGCTTTCTCCATATTTACTTTAAAATGGTCCTTTTTTTTTTTTTTTGGAGGAGCATATCTTACGACAATAGAGTTCACTAAGGTTCTTTCAGCTTTATGAATCCCATCGTGAAAGAACACACTAATCGTTTTAGAGGATGGGTTGGAATGTCCATCAGGGTGCAGGGAAGAGCCACATTCTCTGGGAAGCCACTCTGTAAATGTCACTGTTTTCCAACAGGAACCTTCTATTCTACTCCATTCAACAGAGAAAATATTGTCTCTGACCAACTGAAAAGGGAATCATCAAAGAGTGTGCTTCCAACTCATTTGATGCAAGTTTCCCTGACTTTTGTTAACTCCTTCTCTTCCATATAATGATTTTTTTACTCCATTTCCTGAAACGCAACCTTATGTAAAAGTCAATATATGAAAATCCAAACACATAAAGCATAAAAATGAAAGGAGAGCTATTCATATAACAGAAGAATTCTTTATTTTACAGAATAATTCCTCCGAATCTATTTTAAAGAAAAAGAAATTTGGAGATACTGAAAGAAATTCATTGGTTTCATAATTTTTGCTAAGTTTTGCAGCATTTATTAGTCTTTTAGTAACTTTAACCTTGAAAAGTATTTTCTTAGACACCTCTGTTTATCCTCAGGTTGGGACTGATGCCTTGATTGCCTTTGCTCACTCCATTGAACATCAGTGGGCTGATGTAGCACATCTAGCCTTAGAAATGGCACATCTCCTCTCACGCTGCCACTGGCCACCTCCCAAGACTCCCTGCTGGTCAAGGAGGACTTTCCCACCAGCAAGGACCACTGTTGAACACAGACAAGCTCCAGCTAGAACGTCATTATTCATTTTCCCAGTTTTGCTTGCAGCTTGGAGACTTTATTTATTTGCAGAGATTATCATCCTCCATTGAAAACAAATCTTTGGCTATCAATTTTTTATCGTGCATCTGAAACAGACGTTCTATTTTGCCAGCTGTACAAATTGCTAAGACATTTTCCCCCCTGCTTGGGAAAACAGATTCTACTCCAGACAGCTACAATGAATCAAGATCTACACAAACTTGATTTTAAAGGTGTTTCCTGCTTTGTTAACCCAATCATTGTGAAGACAAAAGGAACAGGTGGATCGTTGATATGTTGGAAAAAAGCATTAGCTTTCTTGTAAGGGTGATTTGCCACTTCAGGTGTAATTAGGCCACTTACACACTTATCTTCCTTAGTCAATGGACTGGGAAGTCTTTATCCTTATCATGAGTGATGTGGTTCAAAGAGAATCTCAGCTCTGAGTGGAGATGCCCTTTCAGTGCAAGGTAATTCCTGCTGGGCTGCTAGACATTTTAATCTCCAGACTTTACCAACAGCCTGGTTTATGTACCCCTAGAAGACTATCACCTCTGAAATATTTCTTCCATCCCTCATTAGGTAGAATTTGACATCTTTGGTGACTCTTTCTTTGCATGGTGGATGGGTAAGCAATACGTTTTTATAAATTCAGGGGAGGAGTAACCAATTAAAACACCAAATCCTGAGAGTGAATGTTCTTTTTTGGATCATCTTATGCTAGTTGTTTGAGAAAAGAGAATGCAGTATGTAGTAAGGGGTACAGAGGAGACCAAGACATCCTTGCATCTCACCCATATATACTCTGTCTGTAGGTCAGGCTTGAGGGGAGATTCAGATGAAGAAAGACACGTATGCTTGGCTAATTTCTCCCAGGATAGTGAAGCGTAATGACCTGTCCTGGGGAGCAGGGATTCTGATCCTGGCCGTGGCTATGCTGCTCTAACCAGCTCTGTGATCATGGGGATCAATCAACCTCTCAGTTTTCTCATGGTAAAGTGGGGACCTATGCCCGCCTTGCTTGGATACTCAGAATGCTGGTGGTCGTCGTGTTTCTGCTGAGATAATGGGTTTGAAAGTTACAGATTATGATAATTAACGTGGGTATGGGACATGATTTTTTCTTAGCTTCTTTCATATTCTGCTTGACTTCTAAGGAAAGAGCACAGATATTAGAATTGGACACACCTGAGTTTGAATTCTGGTTTTTGTTCATTACTCAGTTTCCTCATCTATAAAACAGAGATAGTGACATCTGTTTCACAGTGTTGTCATGAAGACGGCAAATTCTACTGCTTTTAATCACATTATCTGGAGTGATGACAAGCAATATTTTCCCAGCATCTTTCTTCTCCCTTCTGTGTTTCAGTGGCAAAGGCAGCTTCATCAACTCTTTCACAGGTCATTTATGGCACTTAATTGTTAGGTTGCTGCTTTATAAGAAAACATTGAATTGTGACATCTTCACATTTTCTGCTACTTTGTTTCTTTGCTGTTTGGCATATAAAATTACCTCATCATGTAATCTTTTTGTAGACATTTTAAGCAATAATTATGTATCCAAATTTACATTAAAATTTAACTGCAGGTTAAAACCATAATGAGACATCAACAGAATGTAAAAAAACAAAAATAAAAAACAACCCCACTCCCCACCTCACACAATGAAAAGTGAACAACCAACTAAACCAAAACCAAAACCAAATCTGACAATACTGAGTTTTGGCAAGGATGTGAAGCTACTGGAATTCTTATACACTCTGGGTGGGAATGCAAATCAGTACAACCATTTTGGAAAACTGTTAGGTAGTACTGAGGAAAGCTGAACATACGCCTACCTTGTGACCCACAAATAAATGCATATGTGCACCAAAAATGTACAAGGATGTTCTCAGCAACTTTATTTACAATAACCAGAAATTGGTAACAATCCAATGTCCATTAATAACAGGCTCAATCAATTGTGGTGCATTCATACAACGGGATACCGTACAGCAATGAGGGGCAGTGGGAAGCTCCCCTGATGCTGGTGATGTTTTATATCTTGATCTCAGCGATAGTTATATGGGGATATTCATTTTATAAAAAATTATCCAACTGTACACTTAAGATCTCTGCATATTTTTGTACTTCAGTAAAAAGTTTACTGAATAAATATCTATGTCATCAAAAAAATTCAATGCCAGTTGGCTAGAAATTTTCTTTAGGCCATCATTGAAAGACACATCAAAATTTCAGAAGTCCTAAAATATAGAAAAAGAAAAATGTGCTCACGATTCAGTGCTCATGTATTCATGCATTTATATATTGTTTTTAGTGAGGTGTAATTTACAAACAAAAATGCACAGATATTAAGTGTACAATTCAATACATTTTGATACATGTATACATTCATGTAATTTTAAACCCCAGTCAAGACATGCAATATTTCCATCACCACTTCAAGTTTCCTTGTGCTTTCCATCAATAGCCTACCTCCTATCTCCAGAGGAAACCAACTGTTCTTAATTATATCACATTAGGTTAGTTTTGCTTGTCCTTGAGCATCTTACAAATAGAATAAGGCAGTGTATATATTTTTGTGTCCGGGTTCTTCACTTAGCATTGTTTTTGATATTTATCCAAATTGTTGGCTGCACCTGTAGCTAATTTTTTATTTTATTAATATACCATAATTTATTTTTCAATTTCTCTGTTGTGGGATATTTGGGTTGTTTCCAGTTCAGAGTTGTTTATGAATAAAACTGCTATCAAGATTCTTGTACAAGTTTTTCTTGAAATATGTGTACTGTCTAAGAAATCTTTGCTTATCTCTGGATCATAAAGATAGTTTCTTATGTTTTCTTTCAGAAGTTTTATTGTTTTCTCTTTTATGTGTGTATCTATTATCTATGTCAAGTTAATTTTTATGTATAGTGTGGGGTAGGGATCAAGGTTCACTTTTTTCCCTATGGTTATCCAGTTGTTCCAGCTCCATTTCTTAAAAAAACCCTTTTCTTTCTCCTTTTGATTACTTTGCATCATTTGCTAAAAATCGATGAGCCATACATGTGTAGATCAATTTTAAGACTTTCTATTCAGTCCCATTGATCTCCTTATTTACTCTCATGCCAATAACATACCGTTTTAATTACTATAGCTGTAGAATAAGTATTGAAATTATGTAGCGAGTATTTATTTCTTTATTTTCGTCTTTACGTAATACCAATGCATTTATGGACCTCTCTACAATGGAGATAAACTGCTTCTAGTGTCCTCTATGGTGACTTGATTTTATGTCAGGTGAACAATAATCACTTAGATTGCAGAAGCCTTTCAGGTAATGTACCTTAAAATACAGAACTATCTATGCTACTCAATAAGTTTATGAACAATAGTAAATGAATTTCTTATGGATCTGTTGACATTTCTGCCCTTATGAAGGTGGTTCCGAGTAGTAACTCTGACCATATTAAATCGTGGCTTTGGGGATGTATTAATTGATGAATGTTCTTTATTTACATTTTGGACCCCAATATCACTTTTAGCACACTTAGTTGTCCCAAATCTCCCTCTTTCCCCCTTTTCTTTTTTGCCACTTTTTATATGCGTCACCATCTTCTTCTTTTTTTAGGAAAGGTATGCTATAGTTTTAGCTCAGGGCAAATAATAAAGATTGACCTTCAAGTAACTAGGTGGTCTCATTTCTCTTTTGTCAGTGATTGGTTGAGATATGGGAATGTGGCACAACTTTAGCCTGTGAAAGGTGATGGGGGATGAGTTTTGGAGTCCTTGTGAAAGATTTTCTAGCTGATAAAAAGAAACTGTGGATTGGGGGCAAGGTAACAGTTTCTTTCCCACTGCCATTGCTACTGGATGTTGCAGTGTCAGGCTGTGATACCTGGAACTGCTGCAGCCATCTTATGACCATGAGGAGAGCTACAAGCTGACTTGCTAAATTAAGCAGAGTGGAGAGAAGGAAGAAAAATGAGAAATGTTAGCTCCCTCAAAGAAATGAGGGAGGTAAAAATAATGTCCTAATCTATACTCAGTCTTCCAGTTATGGAATTTAATAAATTTTTTTCATTGTTCAAATCATTTGAGTTAGGTTTTCTCTTATTTGCTTCCTAAAGCATGCTATCTATTAAAACCATATTTCATTTTAGCAGCTCTTTGATGTGTTAATAACTCCTACTGAGAAAATTAAATAAACAAGGCATTAGATTAAGAACCAAAGTATGAGCAAAGGCAAAATTTATTGACGAACTTTAGTCATCAGAATGTATGATTCTAAAAGGAGGGGAACCACTTACCTTTATAAAGTATGAAAAAAATTGATATTGAACTTGAGATTGCTATGTCTTAGGATACAGCTACTCATGAGTCAGGTAACTCTAGATGAATTGAGTAGAATATTGGGAGCAGGAGAAGCAAAACCAACTGAAGATTTTGAGAAAAAGTCCATAATCATACATTTCTCATTCCTGAAGACCACTGGATTTTAGAGACTTGAGCAAGGCCTGTACTTATAAGGGAGATCAAATGACTTAGCTAAGAAGGCTGAGAGAAGGCAGGACCAAGGAGGAGAGCTCCAGAATTTCTGTATAGGAGGGGCTTGAGGGTTGCAGGCAGATTGAGATTTGGGGCTGCCATTGCAAAGGACTTTTCCTATCAATTGTCCATTTCGAAGAATGGAGTGGGACAGTGGCTATGGTGTTGGTTTCCTCCTTTGGTGCAGTGACTACATCCAGCCTAGTTTTCCTGCCTTGGGTTGAGAAAACCCACAGCCCTTAACAGCAAGCCAACTTCAGAATGTGTAGCTGCTTTATTTTGAAATGAAGTCATTATTTCAAGTCAAAAGTGCGTAAAGAATTTCTGAAGAGTTTCCAAGGCAGAGAATTTCAATTCTGATTGGTTTGAAATCACAAGTAGTCTTTCAATTTCCAATTTTGTTGGAGGTGATGCTCCATAATTTGAACTTTTGATGCTGAAAATTGAACAGAAGATGAGACTCTTATGTCTCCTTATTGGCATGATTATTATTACCAGGTTATCCCGTCTATGTTGGAGGAGGACAAGAGACTCAGTCCTTGCCCTCAAGGTATACAACCACAATCCCAGGAAACACCTTTTTCAAAATAGCTTGTGCCTGGTGGGGAATGGAGTCTTCTACTGGCTTGAGTATGGTCTTTTCCATTTCAAACAAAGGGTCATTTTTTGCTGAATTGCTGCATTTTTAAAATTCTTTCAATGGGAAGGGTTAAGATGTTTGTCATAGAGGGAATGGCTACAGGGAATTCGGCCTGGGTTCCTTCTAACCTTTGTACATGGGTGGGGTCAGGAATTTATTGGGAGACTTTCTTGCTAATGTTAATATGATGCTTTTCTTGGTTAGTACATTTTCCTATTTGCAGGGGTCTCTGGAAAAGTAATGTGGAAAATTATTTGTTTACAATTCATGTTTATGCTACCATAGGGAGAACTGAGGTTTTTAAAATTTTTGTTTTGTCTTCTTTTTGTAATGTATCTTTAGTTAATCTAGGACTAAAGAAAAAGACCCATGCTAAATGTTTTCCATTTTAAATTTAACACTGGAGATTATCATCTTGTTGTCAGGTTTTTCTGTGTATGTATGTGTGTGTGTGTGTGTGTGTGTGTGTGTGTGTGTACAGGGAATGTAGGCCTCAGGATAAAGCTTTTCTACCATCTTTGAGAATTTTTCTTTTCCTGAGGAAGATTTGTCCTGAGCTATATCTGTTGCCAATCTTCCTCTTTTTGCTTGAGGAAGATTTGCCCTGAGCTAACATCTGTGCCATTCTTCCTCTATTTTGTATGTGGGTCACCACCACAGCACAGCCACTGTTGAGTGGTGTAGGTCCATGCCTGGGAACTGAACCCCAGCCATCAAAGTGGAGCACACTGAACTTAACCACTAGGCCACAGGGCCCACCTCCTCAGCATATTTTTTTTAACTTAAAAACAAGTACTATTGGCTTTACAAAAAATTCAGGCCTGCATCTAACTAATCACAGACAATTGTACACAAGAGTTCAGCCCTAAAGTATATGTGGGTCATGCTGAAGTAGATACTCAGAGCCTGCTCATGTCATGTTGCTAAGTCATTAGCAAGTTAACTTATGCTGCATATTGATAACGTTGAAGGATAAATAACTTTTTTGTCCCCATTGTAAATTTGGGGCACTTCTGATCTGACTCTCATGTATCTGAGAGGAAATGGGAACTGTAGTTCATTATTATGTGACAGAGGTAAAAGTATTAAGCGTGGGTGCTATGGCTCTTTCCCTCTTCACTTTCAGGAAAACAACATTGTCTGCCTGACTCTTTACCCTCATCAGGGTTAACGGGGGCGGGAAGGGAGTTGGGATAGCACAAGTGGCAAAATCAAGAGATTGGACTGATGACTACAGGGGGTGGGGATGAGGAGAGATGGGAGGGGAGGAGTCAGGAGAGGGTGAAGTTCTTAAAGAGGGTTTGTGGGAAAGAGAAGAGAGATTCTGGGGGAGCAGTGGCCATAGTGAACGGGACTCTGAGGAAATAAAAAGGAAAATATAGTCTTTAGTATGTTTTTGTGTTAATTTATTTCCACTTTCTGAAATCCTCAGAAAAGATCCAACCAAAATTGCCTTTTGTCACTGAGAACAGCAGGAGATGGCCCAGCTTTATATATGTACAATTATTTATTTCACTTCATATGAAATGTTTGTCACTTGTCTTTCAAGATTCCAGATTGGTTATTAAAACGTTTCTAGAAATTATTCCTCGGTCTTGTTCAGCTATTAGGCACTAAGTCCTGTAGCTTAGTGAGGGTCTAAGAGTGGGCATGTGGCCAGATCTGGTTAATCAGACATAAGAGAACCCTGCTGGAAGCTTCTGGCAAAGATGTTTCCCTGATACAGGGAGAGAAAAGTCCACAAAGAGAAGGTCTTTTTCTGTTCTAGCCACACTTACCTCCACTTTTTAATGTTTTTTTGATGGCTCATGACCATGAAAGTGATATCCTAGGGGTGAGAGGATAGCCTAGGGATGGCAGAAAGGAAGGGTGGAAAGATTTGAGTCCTTTATGACACTGTTGAATTATTGACCTAGTTCCGTATTGCCTACCTTTGGGGTACTTGTTCAAGTCCTCTAAGCCACTATTTCCAACTGATACACTTCTCTATATTCCTGGCTTTTGTTAATCAAAACGAAATATCCTCATGGTTAAGGCTCTGACCTTTAACTCTTCTTACATGCAGCCAAGGCACAACTAACTGACATACAACACGTTTAAAACTTTTCCCATTTATAGCCACTTCTTCATAAGGTGCAAACAAACAAAACTCAAATAAATGGGAAGTTAGAGCATGCAGAAAATTGCAATTGTCATCGAAAACATTTCATTTCAAATGTCTGCATTTATCAGAACCATTGGGCCTCATTGATTGACTTTATCATAAGTAAATGTCATAACTGATCTCACATTATAAATGTTCATTAATAAAATTTTGCAATTTGTCTGTTTTACATATTGATATTCCAATTAAGATTTCATTTGAAAAAAGCTAAAATAATTGAAAAACCACAGGGAAGCAGGGTAGTTAAATGTTTGCGTTTGTGTATAACTGCATGAATTAATTACTGCATTCATCTGACCATTTAATTTTATTGAACCCCTTCTATGTGGGATCCACAGTTTTGGGAGCTAGAGACACAAAGCTAAATTTGACACAGATTCTGACATTGACAAGACTCCAGTTTGCTCAACGGTGCCGCAATTTGACCACATGCTCATTATGAGAACCATGTGGTCATCCTCGAATCGTATGTTCCTCACACACCCCATATGTAAGGTATCAGCAAATCATTTTCCCTCCATCTTTCAACACTTCCTGACTCCAATCCCTCTCACACTCCTTGTTACTCCCACTCTAACTCAAGCTACCATCATCTTTCGCTGTCCTTCTCTGCGGGTTCTTCTCTATCTGGTAGCAAGAGCGATTTTTAAAAACATAGAGGAGATCACGATGCTCCTTCCTTTCCAGCTCTTCCATAGTTTTGCTTCACTACAAAAAAGAAAACCAAAGTCCTGGCCCCAGCATGTGAGGCTTTATGGTCCAGCACCAGTTACTTCTCAACGTCACTTCCACCCTGCTGTTCCTCATTCAGTCCCATCCCGGTATTCTGACCTCCCTGCTGTTGTCGCACACACCTAGTATGTTCCCTTCTCAGTAACCTATCACTGATTGTCTCACTTCCTTTGGGTCTCTGCTCAGTCACCCAGGGAGGCCCTTCCTGACTCCTTCATCTTCTTCTCCACCTTCTTACACAGAATTGTATTTATTCACTTAGAGTCTGTCTTCCTCACTTGAACATCAGCTCCATGAGGGCAAGGACTTGGCTGTTTTAATGAATCCAAATGATGACTGAATGAATGAACTGTGGGTAAGCTGCTCAGTTCTTTCCAATCCTGATTCTGCCCTGACTGGTGATGTCTTCTGGGCCAGTTTTGGCTACTCTCTGTGCCTCTGTTTGTATTTGTGAATGGAGGGGAAGTTTCAGGCTTGAGGGTGGGGGATGGTCAAGGGCAGGCCTGTTGGCTCCCCTCCTATCACACTGCTTGGGTGGATTGCTACTTTGTTTATGCATCAGGCTAGCCTGTGGCCCGGCAGGATGGGAAGCTGGTCTATGTGGAGGTGCTGACTAATGCAGGTGGCTCTCCCCTGATCCCTAGGAAGAAAAGCCAACTTGGGCAGCCTGGGGCCAATGAACACATGAAGTCATAAACACTCTCTTCTGGGTTTGCATCTTTTCTGCACCCTCCCTCCCCTTGTTGCCACTCCTTCGACCAGGAAATTAATGGGATCTCCATGCCCTGTTTTCTCCTTCCAAGAGGGTGAGTTAGAAAATTTAACTCATCCACAAGAATTCACTTATAATTATTTCTCTTCCAGTCGTCTTTGCATGGAGTTGCAAGTAAAGCAGTCTCCTTGGACTCTAGAAACATGCATACCTGGGTTCAACTCTGACTCTTTTATAGCTGTGAGAGCTTGGGCAGTTGTCTCTACCTTTCTGAGCCTCAGTTCTTTCATCTGCAACAAGGGAACACGAAGATCCACCTCATGCCATTGACGTGACAGTTGAATAACATATAGAAGGTACCTAGCACAGTGACATCACAGTAGAAAAAGACTGCAGTGCGTGGGCAAAGGATAACTCAATGATATTTTAGCCCACTTTGCCTTTCTAGCATCTTTCAAATTCACTCCATATGCCATTTCTTTCAAATAAATGGCCAGTCTTGCTTATAAGCCTGGAACGGGGAACTGTTGGAAATGAGGCTGAAAGACACAGAAAACATTAATACATTCATAAGCTTGGACCCCTTTCAGCAGAGCCTGCAGCCTGCACGCTGTTCACAGCACCAACACTCTCAGGCTGGAGAAGCTGTTGAACCCCACCGCCAGGTTTCTTCTCCCACAATGCATCGTGATTTCCCTCCAGGGTGGGGTGACCTGCTACAGGTTGGAGTGAACCTTCAGGAGCAGGGTCTGGTCTGGACTGTGTGTTTGTAATCTGTACCCCCAGCCTGGCTCCAAGGAAGGAAGGTGATTTCCCTTCTCCTTCTCCTCACTGCTGGAGGGTGGGGGTGGTGGTGTGGGGAGTGACACACGCATCGATGATGGCCTGTGTCAGGCCTGTGAGAAATGGCCCAGAGTGAGCACACTGCCAGCCTGTCCCTCAGGCAGCTCACCTCTTCCCTACCTTCCACATTTCAAGCTCCTTTGTGGGAGTGTGGGGGCTGAGGGGGAAGGGGGTCTGCTCGGGGACAGGTGGAGTTTTGCCAAAGCCTCTACTTGATTATGGAGTTTGTCAGCAATGGAAAAGCTGTGTTGAAAGGCCATGAATCTGCAGCTTCCTGTCTGTGGGTGGACAAAGGGCTTTTGTTTACCTGGGAGAGCTAGTCTTAGAGCCCCTGGCAACAAAAGATTTGGGGGCGGGGTTACTCTGAGATGTCTAATTCAGGTTAAGGGCTAGGAAGGCCCTGCATCTACCAGAGTAGGGGAGGCTGGCCTCTGGGCTAGGATGAGGGTTGTGGATTTTAGCCAAGGGGAGAAAGGAGGGAAGCCAAAAGGAGAGTCTTCTACATCCTGGTAAGTCCAGCTCATTTCCACCTCAGTGCCTTTGCATGAGTTCTCCCTGGAATGTTCTCCTTCCTAAATCTGCATGGCTTCCTCCTCACTTTATTCAGGCTAGTCCAAAGGACACATTATCTGTGAGGTCTTCATGGAGTCCCTCTCACCCAGTATCAAATGTTACCCCCCACCCCACCCCAAACACACTCTCCTGTAGTGTCTCCAAATGTTTTACTTGGTATATTCAACATGCCTATGAGGTTCTAAGTAAATACCTAACAAATAAAAGAATGGCTTTTATACCAAGATTGAATCAATTTCTGGAATATAAGATCGCTGTCTGGATTCAGGATAAACTGTAACAGCTAAGCAATTCATTGGCCAGAGCTTTCTTTTGGCAAAGGGAATCATACTCAGATGAGGCCTGACGTGTGTGGGCTCCTCCTGCCATGACCTGATGCTGTTTTTCTTCAGGTGTTATGGGATTCCCCCTAAAGGCACAGCTAGGGAGTTAAACATGGGCTGCTTTAGTCAGGTTATTGTTAATCTAATGTAAAAAGAGTCACAATTATGATTTTCCTTTTACTTGAAACCTCCTTCTCCAAGCGAAATGATGAAGGCCATTATTAGTGGGACAAGGTTCATTTCTTAAACTACAGACACAGGGCAAGCTTAGGTAGAGTGAAAACATTTTGCTTTCACCATCCACGTGTATTTTTAATTAAAGAATTTTAAAAAGAAATGCTGTTGAGATGTTAATTGCTGTGTCTGCTTGCCTTATCAGGCTTGGGCAATTTCTAACTAATTGAATTGATCACTGTGAGATTGTTCCACTTTGGTGGCCGGGAAAAGCAGGCAAACTGCCCACATTGGGCTCTTTCATGGATCCTATTTATTAAGCTGTGATTGACTTAACCATGGGGCCAAGCACACAGCAGTCTCCTTCATTACTCAACAAAATATTTATTGACCATCTTCCACGCCAAGCATTTTTCTAGGGGTTGGGGATTCAGCAGGGACAAAAGAAACAGGCATGTCTGCCCTCATAGAGCTTCCATTCTAAGGGGGGAGACAGACAATATCAAAATAAGTGTATACAGTGTGTTAGAAGGCGACACATGTTATGGAAGAAAGGCAGAGAAGGGGAATACAGGATGCTATTTAAAACGGAGTTGTCAGTGTAGCTCTCAGGTGACATTTGGGCAAAGCCTAAAGGAAGCTGGGGGCTGGCTTGTGGAGGGGCATGTTAAGCAGAGAGAATGGCTAGTGGGAGTTTCCAGGAATGTTTGAAGGGAAACAAGCAACCAGTGAGTCTGGACCGCATTGAGCAAGGGAGTGGGATAGGGAGGAGCCACAGGGAAAAGGGGTTGTGACCACCTAGGGCCCATGCTCATTGGAAGGAGCCTGGTGCTTTATTCTGAGGGAAATGTGAAGCCAATCCAGGGTTTCACAGAGGAGCAACATGATATGCTCACAGGGTAAAAGGATTCCTGAGTTAAATTCTTCGACAGCCTATGTTATTTGGTCAAAGTATTCAAATCCATAAAAAGGGCTTGCAGGCTAAGCCATCCCCAGGTAAAGTGGGGAGCTTGATGCAAATCCCTACGTGTGCTACTAACACCCACCAGCCCCTAAAGCCTCGACATTTTGCTCTCAGTAATGCTAAAGGCCAAAACCAGGGGCAAAGTGTATGAGCCCTCCAACAATTTTGGCTCCACAAGGTCGAGATTTTTCCCTGCCTCCCCCTCCTCTGCATCCCTGATTGAAGGGTGGACCTGGGAAGTGAGACAGGGGAGTTCATCCTGGGATATTCATGCAAATGCCCTGCTGGCATACTCCTGGTCACAGCAGACCTCCTCCTAGAGAATCTGATGCTAAGACTGCCTGAATCATTCTTCTCTTCTAAACTTTTGATATTGATGCAATTATCATTTTATGGCTTGTGATCAGTGATTTCTGTAAAGCCTGGGACACTTTGGTTAACGAGATTTTTGAGCTATTTTAAAGTTCGAGAAACAGCCTGGGAGATGTGGTTTGGATGCAGAATGTTGATGTTGGAATCGCTGGGGTTCTGATCTGTTATGAAGACAATAAGATAATGAGTCCTGGGCCAGACCCTTATGGTAAGTGGGATACCTGGCATGTCCTCAGTGAGGTGGAGAAAGGTATCCAAAGGCTTTGGGAGATGGGAATGCTAGAGCAGATTTACCATATGAGACCGGCTCACCCACCTCCTATCTGTGCACCCAGAGGGTCCAGAGGACACTCCCTCAACCAAGGCCGCAGGCGATGCATTTGTTGGGGAGCCCCAGCATCCCTGAGGACCTCTGTGGTAGCTCCTTTCTGTGAGCCAGGAGTGACAGTAGAGACTGCTGCCATCAGACTGGACTTCCTGACTTCAGTGGGGATGATGGAGCCTGGATCAAGAAATGGTATTTAATTACCAAAGACAAGGTGGGTGTGATTACTGTAAAACTTAGCAGAGCTGAAGTAGTCATCAGAATAGTATGATCCACAGAAACCATTGCAGTGGCTAGTTGATCACGATATTCCTTGAGCAGAAATAGATAGGCAGGCTACTAAAGGCTTACTTGATTTGCATGAATGGAAAAGCTCTAGGTCTGGTGAACAGAATCACCACAATAGAAGGTCACGGCCCCTCAACCAGTTCCCAGACTTGAGCCAGTTCAAGATTCAGCACCCCCTGTGTGACAGGGAGGACAAGTCTCATTAAGGAAATCCCACTGCGCAGCCGCAGTTTACACTGTAAAGCTTCCTCCTAACCTTCCCTTAAGGGACCCGTGGCTGCTTATTAGAGTGATTGTGCAGGCAGCAAAGGGATGTAACTAGACTTTTGGGGACTAGTGGATGCTGGGGACCCAAATAGCCACTATAGACAAGCAATCAGGTGATCAATGGAGTTTGGCTCTGGGCCACCTCACAGTGGGTCCAGGGGGTCCCCAAACCCACTCTGTTTATTTCTTCACTTCCAAAAATCATAGTAGGAAAAAATATATCACCAAGCGGCAATGCCCTCATATTGCTTAGTGTTGGTTAGATTCTAAAGGCATCTCTTCTTTCAGGTTCCCAAATGCTAACTTTGCCTGGTGCTCGGAGCACTTCTCATACACGGATGGCCGCTCCCAGATGGCTATCTCTCAGGGCTTTGTCTGCAGGAGGTGACCACCCTGGCCATCTGGCCAGTTGCTCGTGAGGCCTAGCATGCTACATAGCTGAGCGTGATGTAGCAGACTGTAGTAGGCCATAAGGACGGGAAAGAGAAAACTGGTCCCGGTTCCACCATTACCTTCCTGTTTGTCACTGGGCAAGTTGCTTTGTCTTTCTGAGCCTTGGTTTTCTCATCTTTAAAAGGAAAGGTCAGGCTAGAGGCCAGTGATTCTCAACTTTGGCTGCATATTGGACTCACTCAGGGAACTTACACATTTCTACCAAGGCCCTACACTAGAGCTTTTGATTTATTAGTCTGAAGTGGGGACCCAGCACTGACATTTTTAACACCTCCTCTGGCAATTGTAATGTGCGTTCAGGATGAGGCCCACTGGATGAGCTCAACTCTGAGGTTCCTTCCAGCTCTGACAGGCTGTCTCCACAATGTTCCTCATCGAGAGAGAGGGAAAGAGAGTCTGACACATTTGCAGTCAAAGCCCCAAAGGGCCTTTTGAGGAGAAAAACCTGAAAACCTCTGTTTCCAGAATTAAGATCTGCAGTATTTCTCCTTTGAGGGAGAAATTTGACTGGCCAGACCACAGAGAGGTTGGGTTGGGGAACAGCCCAAATATTTATTCCAGCCATTTATTTCAATGACATTTTGGAGAGCCGCTCAAAAATTTGTCTATCAAGTCTGCCTGTGTCCTAGACACAGGTCCGAATCTGCCCTCGCGTTTAATATGCACCTTGACATTCCTTGTTATCATGATACAGATTCAGAAAGAGGCCCACACCTTTGCTTACTGATGGATGCTCTCACTTCTGTGTCTTATTCCTACCTTCATCTCTGGCTTCCGTCTGAAAAAGAGTTGCTCCCATCCTGTGAATAATAGGATTGGTTCTAGTTTCTGAGCCTGACTCAACCACAAACTAACTGTGTGATCTTGAAGAGGTATCTTTTTCTCCCTGGCCCTCTGTTCCCTCATCTTTTCAATGTGTAGTTCCCAAGCGTCTTACAGATGAAATGCTCTATGCTGATGCAATTTTATGAAACCTTGCTTATCCATCCAGAATCTTAAGCTTAGCTGCCTTTCTGAAGCAAAATGGACTCCAAGCTGTTTCAAACTGATTGTGCTCCTTGATGGCTGAGGTGGATTTGTGGAGAGCAGCCTTCCAACTTGGTCAGCCTCAGAATGGTTGGCTTTTTCCTCCTGGCCCGGTCAACGATAAACCCAGCTTTGCAGCACTTAGGGCCAGAGCTGCTAGGTGGCGCTGTGTCCCCAGATTTCCAGGGAGTCTCATTTCAGCAGATGGCTGCTGGAGAATTAACAATTAATGTCCACTGTATCAGCCAAAGCCCGCAGAAAATAGGTTATACTCCACAAACCACAGAGAACTGAGATTGTTCAAAGACATTCGGCTGCCAGCCTGGTCCTCTGCTGGCCAAAAATGTAATCATACACAGCCCATCCCATCCACAAATTGGTCCCACAAATAAGAAACATTAATAACATGGGTAAATAAGGAATATTATAATGAATGATTCGTACGCTTATTTCCTCAGCCTTATTACATTTTATTCGGGAAGTTTTTCTGCATCTAACCGTTAGAAAACAATCACCACTGGGCTAGAGGGTGATTATAAGGTAAAACCAACTCTGATGAGAGTTTACTTCCCAACAGCTTATAAAAGGAAACACATGGGCTTTTTAGACTCCATACAGACATTGCAGGGTATCACAAGTGGCGGCCCAAGGGCTGTGATGGCAGGCAGAAAACATATCCTGTGTTTCCCTGACATTTACTTTCTCATCATCAGGCCATTTGAGTCAAGGATTTAAGCTCTGCAGATATCACTATCTTCATCAAGAGGCAAAGATGTTCTCATCACACAAGGAATTTGGGAAGTGAGGAAGAGGAGAGGTCAAAGAGGTCAAAGAAGACTTTTAGCTCCTCCTTAGCTGTGCTTGCATGTTTTTCTGTTGATGTTTGTAGCTTCACCACGATGATTTCCATCGATGCGCAGCTGGATTCCTGAGAAGTAAACTCCTCATTGATAGCAGAACTTTGCGGGAGGAGGGTGTCATAAGGTTCTGCTTCTCTGCCTATCCCTCAGGAGCTTATCTCTTGTAGATATGGCCATCTCGAGGGGCAGCGAGTGGTGCAATGGCCGGCGGATTAGAAGAACCACAGGGCAGTTCTCTCGTCCAGGCAGTGGCCCTGCAT
Organism: Equus quagga; assembly: GCF_021613505.1. Lineage (NCBI taxonomy): Eukaryota > Metazoa > Chordata > Mammalia > Perissodactyla > Equidae > Equus > Equus quagga. Next base: position 24,318,638 of record NC_060275.1, on the reverse strand, counting down.
AGAAATATAAAACCTGCACCTTCCACAGTCTTCCCCCTCCCCTGCTGTCCGGCTCCTGACTTCTCCCTCGCCCAGAAACAGCAATCTGTCATAATTAAATCATGAACTGCTTCCCCCTCCCCCTGCCACACCGTTTGTGGCTCACTTTTGCAGGCTGGGGAGATGGAAAGAATGAAACCCGTGCATTTTCTTCATGTTTCCCTCCGAGTTTAATTCTGCCTTTTGTGAATTCATGGTGTGCATTGTTTAGATTTAGAAAAATGTTGCCAGTGCGAACTCCTCTGGTGTGCATCACAAAAAAATCATTTTCAATCAACAGCATCAACAACTCAGACTCCAGGCTGGCAGAGGGGGCAAGCGTGGGGCCGCACCGCTAAGAAGCAGAACGTCTCCCCTCCTGGCAGGGAAAAGCGAGGCCCCTTGACCTGAGGTGCCAATTACTATTTTAACTGTCCTTCCCCACAGCCCCAGAGGCAGCTGCAAAGGAAAGCGCACACTGGGAGTCCCCACAGTGTCTTGCTGACTCCCTCAGGCTTCCAGGCATTTGCCCATCTGGTGAGGCCTCCAGAGCAGAGGGCCTAATTAGGCGTCATCTGGCCACCTGAGAAAGCTCGGTGGGCCTCCCCCAGCTTCCCCCTCCTCCAGGCAGGACTCCCCTTGCCCAGCTGCGGATCTCTGGAGCTTGTTTGGTTGAGCAGCTGCCCTGGCTAATTATTGGATAGGAGGGTCCCCAGGTGGCTGCCTCAGACTGGAGGGGGTGGGCAGAGAGAGGGCTGAGGAACATAAAGGACAGGGAGGGGAACAATACGAGAGGTGGTCAGGGAGGGGTCCAAGGGAGAAGAAACAGAGTGCAGAGTTGGATGAGCATTGCCATTCAAATCTCCTGAACTGGAAGATGAGGAGGGGTTTCCTGACCTGCCAAGGAGAGTTGATCCTATCGCTGGGCCCATCCATGAGAGATCTCGCTGCCCCCCGACTTCCCACCTCCCATCTCCCACCACACCATATATTCAATATTGCTGCCCTTTGCTTCCCTTTTAGCACTCTCCTCCACACAGGCTTGCTCCTTCAGTCTAGGGACTAACCAACACTGCTTCATTAGGGGAATATGGCCTTAGAGCCCTAATATCGGGGAGAGGCTTTAGGAAGAGAATGCTGTTTAACTCCAACTTATTCCTTGCTCTTGTCAGACTTTTAGGAATGCAGCTGTGTGTGTTTTAAGGTGTTTTGTACCCTGGTGTCCCTAACCCTAAACACAGCAGGTGCCCCGAGAGTTGTGCAGCTGCTATGTAAGCCAGCCTCCGCCCGCCACTTTTTGGACATTTTCCTTTTATCTTCTGGACAGTCACCTCCTGACATGAGACAAGAGGGAAGAATATTGGGACAAATTAAGGGGAAGCAGAACGGAAAGTAAAATCATCCACAAGGGGTTGTATTGACAAAAGATGCCACCTCCAGGTCACTAATGTTCTGTTGTCAGTTTGAACTCTTACTTGCCGGAAAGCTGGCCTGAGCTACTGAAGCAATTCCATGGTTTTCTCTCTTGTATCATAGCATCATTTGAAACACCGAGATTGGGGTGAGTGGACTAGGTCAAAACGAACTCTTGTTTAATCTCTAGTCCTGTTATGTCTGGGGTATGTGGTCATGGGTAAATCATTGCGTTTCCTCTCTCCACCAGTGTTCCCATTGGAAAATGTAAGAGAATGCTTCTTTTAGTGTGCTGGAAGTTACTATTTTCTGAGCACATTAGAGGTTAGAATTTTGGTTCTATATTTGGTTTAACTGGGCCCAAGAGGGAATGGCTTTCTCCCTACCCCAAAACTGCCACAGTGCGATTGAAGGCATTTTTGCTCCAGGAAACGAAAACTGGTGGATGGAGAGCAGCTGTCTCGAGACTCATCCTATGTGCCCCCAAAACCAGAAGGGTGGGTTGTACAGACTTGTGTGAGGGGTTGACAGCTGGCAGGAATCAGAAGGATGGTGGGATTTTCAAGGAGGCAGGATAATCTCATTAAGACTCTTAAGTCTTGTCTGGTTCCGTCATAACTGTCTGGACATCCCTTGTGAATCTAGGGCTGATGTGGGAAGCTTCAGCCTGCGATAGAAGGATTCAGAAATTTGGGTCCATCAAACAGGATTCACAAGGATGAGCAACTCTCTTCAGAACACTAGAATCCTTTGATTCCATGAGCTGTAGGCCGTGATCATTTTTGGCCCCTTCAAAGGGCCTCTGGGCATAAATTGCAGGTACACAGAGTGGCCCAGTAGAAGCAGAGCAGGGAGCAAATAGAAGAGAATCTTCCTACCAAGGGGTTTCAGCTTTCAGCTGGGTGTAGAATGGGGGGAAGTTGAATTTCTTCAGTCTTAGAGTGAGAGTTATTATTTTAAGTTACTCTGGGGGCCCAAGAGAAATCCTAGAGGATAATTGTTACTCTTTTCTGCAGGTCACTGAGTATCCTACCTTTGCCCTCAAGCTCCAATAGAAGATGACCAAATATTTAAGTAAAGCCTACAGATTCTGCAGGGGGATTTTCGGGCCTCGAGAGTTGATTCAGCCCAGCATGTCACTCTCGTAGGCAGCTCTCCGGTGTCTCTGAGGGGTGGAAACCAATTCTCTGCTTGACTAACCCCCAAGGAAAGTTGCCCTATTCATTTCACTGTGGGCAGTTCAAGTGCTTAGAGGACCATTCCTCATTTTGAGCTGAAAGCTGCTCCTGTGAGACTTCTGCTCACTAATCCTAGTTCTGCCCTCTGTACCTACACAGGATAAATATAATCCCCTTTTCAGATGAAAGCTCTTAAGATAGTTGAAGCTGGTTATCACGTTCTCTAAGTCTTTCTCTATACAAGACACACGTTCCAAGCATGACATGTTATCAAACTCCTTCACCATCTTGCTCTGGTCATCATCTAGGTTTTCAGCATTTGCCCTAGTCAGGATCCAGAAGGAAGACAGAGACACTCTCAACATTTCCAGTAGAGGGAAATTAGTATAGGAGTTTCTTATATAGCTGTAGAAGGACAGAGGGAGCAAGAAGGCAAATGTGAGATAACTCAGACATTAGTAACTACAGGAAGGAGCTACCATCCCAAGAGCTGGAGAATGAATGACAGGAAGTGTCCCAGAGCCCAGAATCACAGGAGGGAGCCACCTTGGGGACCACCAAGGCTTTGTTGGCACTCTTGTTGAGTTTGCAGTCAACTTAACCCCTTATGTACATGAAGCGGGTGAGGCCAAAGCTATTTTTGAAAATGAGGGTTTGACTAAAGTTTAGGTCTCTGGTGAATCTATTGTTTTCTTTCTTTCCCAGTATACTTGCCCTTTCTTCTGGGAACTGTGCCCTTCTTCTTCCCTTGGGGAAATTGCCCTTTTTCATCCATGTAGCTGGGTTGTCAGTCACATGACCCAAACAACCCTGATCACAGGGCAGGGCACATGAGACAAGCTTTGAAACGTGGCAGAGATGCTGAGGGACAGATGGCCAGTGGAACTGAAGCTGTTGATGGCACTTTCCTACAGAAGCAGCATTTGGGTTCTCTACTGATGTCCCTGGAGCTCCTCGGACCATGAGCCTTCCCGAGACCTGTTTGCTTTTTCTGCTATTGCATGCACTACCTAGTGTCCTTCCTAGCAAGTCCTTTCTTGCATAGGTCAGCCAGAGTCTATTTCTCTTGCTTACAACCAAAGAACCTGGAATAATATGCAGTCTTTACCTGTGTTCCCTATAGGCGAGAAGACACCATCTGGCTTGGTGGAGATCAATCAAATATTGACTCTAGAGCCAGCACATCAGCTATCCCTCTATCTTTCTGTCTTCACAAATATTAAAAGCACAATGAATTACTGCCAACCTAGAAAGTAAACTTCTTGTGATGTGCTGAAGAGATCTGTCTTTTTGCGTTATGGAGTTCCAAAATCTGTGATGCAAATGAATATATGGAAATTAAGGCTGGAAAAAGATTTTGAAGTGACTACTTTGATTTGGTCATATCAAAATGTGTGCATCAAAATAGAAAACATATTTTTTCATTTCCTAGCAATGTGAACAACCAACATCTCAAAGTTTTACCCCATCCCTGGGTTTGACCTTACTGAACCTCTAAAATTGACTCAGAAATGGGACAAAGATTAGGAAGTGAGTGTGTGTGTGTAATTATATTAATTGGCACTTTAGAAAAATTTCTTCAAGTTAAATTGTTTTACAGGGCTGTCAAAATATCTTCAAAGCAGTTGCATCAAAATATCATGTATCTGATTTCTATATATCCGTATGAGTCATAAAAAATGTGCCAAAAGTATAGTTTTTGCAAGAAGAGCATGCCCCCCCCCATCATCACACACTACTTTTCAGGTGGACAGAATCACGTTTATCAACAGTGTATATATCCAGTCTTTCAACTAGCTAAGAAACCTCTTCTTTACTTAACCGTCATTCAGTCCATGTTTATCTATAATGTCCATAGGGATAGTGTGACAATGACTTCTTGAAGTCTTGACCCAGGAAAATGTTGACTTCTCTTGATAACCTCTCAATACAGAAACAAGGCGAGTTTGGTGATGTTTGTTTCATAAGAATCATGTTGGCATAAGCAATTATGTTTAAATTGCTTAATAGTTATATTTTAAATATTAAAGTATATTTACTCTTTCAAAAATGGGCCAGGTCTTGGTTTCCAGTAGGGAAATCATAAAAGGATGAGTCCTGGAAAGATCATTGAATGGCTGCTCTTCTTGGGACTCAAGCCATGACATGCTCATTCTCTGAAGTGACCTGACTAGGGTTCTGGCCACATGGCCGCTCGCCCCTCAGATGTGTTTATCTTTTGCTATGGGGGCCCCAGATAATATGATGGAACATTCTATGAATTTCATACTTATTGCCTTAAACCCTCAAAGATAGATGAGTTTCTGGAAAATATTAAGAAAAACATTCATCTTTGAACAGCTCCCTCTGAATTGGTTGGATTACGGAGTGCAAAATTTGTAGGCAGAATGAATAAAGTGTTCCATGTTTGAAAGTATGATAGTTTTGCTCATCAAGGTGAAGTTTGGAAAGGCTTGGCCAAAAATAAGGCATGCCAAGAACAACTTCTCATTCCAAATTTGGCTCTCATTGATAAACAAGAGTTTGAGATTACCTATGTGGTACCATGGTGCAAAATAGAAAAACGTCCAAAAGGAGTCTATGAACTTTCATCTGGTTATTTTCCAGATGAAACCTGGTGGGCCAGCTCTGTGGGGTGATGCATTTAAAAGGACAGTTGATGCCCATTGTCAATATAGGCTACACAAAACTGTTGGCGTTCTCCACCCAGAATATGGAGCACCCAGCAGAGTTCATGTTCTTTGGTGAATGAGAGTGCAGATAGTCATGCAGCTGGGAGACATCAATTTCATGATCTTAACTTGCGGTGGCTGTTTGGGAAAACCTCAACTACCAAATGTCACATAAAAATATGCTTCTGATTCTCATTTTCACCATTGAAACAGTTTTCTACTGAAGTATGAACCATTTCATTAACTGCTGTAAGATGTGTCTGCTAAGGGACTTAGATTTGCCCAAGTGATTCTCACCTTTATGTGAAGGAGGTGGTAAGTTAGTTAGCTATGTCCCCTGCATTTTTGAAAGTCACCTCTGTCCTTTGTCACCACCACACTAGGAGATAGTTCTGTTCATTTCCCCCATTTCAGTATCTGTTATACATTAGAAATAATGGCCACTGCTTCATGATCTTGATTTTTCATTTGTTTCAGAATATCTCTTCTGTATTTTGAAAACTCTTTGCTTTACCACATTTTGTTATATTCAAATAATGATGTTACATTTCCACATCTGTAACAATATTTTAACATTATTTATATACAATGCCTATCTTTTCATCATATCTGTTTTTTCTGAGATTCTTTGGCAATTTTTTTTGCCTGGTAAAGTTTATTTTGTGATATCAAATGTGATTCATAAAAATATTAGATCACAGATATTTCTTTACTTTGGTAAAGTACACTATTGTCTGTATCATTTGTATTAATTATGGTTTTCACATTATTAGTCACTCTAACGTGGAAAATAATGTAATTAGGTCTCCGTATTTAAAAAATTCAGAAGACTTGTTGGTTTATCTACTGAACTGTGTTCATTTATAATTAATTTTACTAATCTTTACTTCATCTTAGATCACTACTTAGCAAAGGTACTTAGGACAACTATTTATTTTATAGAGATCTTTGTGGTTATGGAAACGCTTGCCCTAAGCAAAGTCTACATATCCGTAAAAAAAAGTATTGCCAGGTCTTGATACTTTTCACCTTACTGTAACCGACCTATTCCCTGTTTTGAAAAAATTGGAGAATGTTCTTACTCTCTAAAATCCCCCCAAATCCTCCAGCGCCCCCTGTGGCCACCCCGCACCCTACACCTTCCTCTGTGGAGTGGGATGTCGTTCACCCAGACCCGCGGACTTGAACTCATTTGAGTGGCCAGGTTTTGTCTTATTATCTCCTTGCCTGTCTCAGGTTTCAATTTCCTACTAACCATATTTGTTCTAGCCTTCCCAGTTTGAAGATCCCTTTCCTCAATCTAGAGAAAGCAATAGAGAAGTTGAATTGTCCTGTTTTTCTGTTAGCTTTCAACATGACACCATTTGCCTCCAAGCAGTGGGCCCTTGCATTTCTCATTCTTCTTCCTGCCTGAACTCAGCTCTTACATTGACTTTTTAAGCCTCAGGGCACTCTGGGCTCTGTTTTTCCTAGTGTCATTATGACTGGCTTGCATTCCTTGGTTACATGTGCATCCTTTCATATTTTAGGCATTTCTTTTAAAATCTGAGATTATCAGAGAGCTCTCTGCATGGGTTTTTTGTTTGCTTGCCTTTTTAAAGGACACTTCCCTTTTTCCTTCTTGTTCAGTGTCATTTGTTCTTATAGACTGAATGTTTGTGTCCCTCTAAAATTTATGGGCTGAAGTCTACTCCTCAACGTGATGGTTTTTGGAGGTGGAGCCTTTTGAGAGGTGATTAGGTCATGATGGTGGAGCCCTCAGGACTGGGATTAGTGCCTTTATGAGAAGAGGCCAAAGAGCTAGTTCACTCTCTTTCCATCATGGGATGATGACAGTCACTTTATCTGAGTGTTTATTTGACTATACTAGGCTGGTTGTGCCTAGTGGTTAGTAAGAAGACTGCAAGTCAGAGCTGAAAGAGTAGAGGTCTCTGAATTTGGCAGATCTGGGTTCAAATCTCCATAAACCTGCTGATGATCTTGGACAATCCACTTGACCTATCTTACTTACAGGGTTAAAAAATTGGGTTAATTATACAACTTCGCAGGGATGCTTTTAAAATCATAAAAAATGTAAATTGCTATTAGCTCAATAAGTGGCAGCCAATATTATCACTGTCTGAAGAATGTTTTTGATCTTTTGGGAGACTTTCTTGCTCCAGTGTAGTGCTCATCTATGTGTGTGAGTTGGTAGTGTAGTGTGAATTAGTTAAAGTTACAATGGGTAACATTAGGGTTGAAGGACAGACATACCAATTGCAAATAGCGTACTCATTGAGCACACAAGCTCTGAAGCTAAACTATATGACTCAAAGTCCTGCTGTGCCACGTATTAGCTTTGTGATCTTGGGCAAATGGCTGGAACATTCTGTGTTCCCATTTCTTTGTCTATAAAACAACCCTAATTCGTAAAGTTATTAGGATGATTTAAATGAGTAAATACATGTAATTGCTTAGAATATCACCTGGCACATAATCCGCTCTTAGTAAACGTTAGCTCTTATTATCATGCTGAAGATGGCACTATATGAACCCAGAACTGAGAATGTCAGAAGCACCAGCATTCCTGTGTAAACTAGAATATCTGAAACAAAACTGAGAAACCCTTAGAGATAAACAAGGTTGCAGAAAAGGAACAAAAGAAAGTCGCTGAGAAATGTTGACAAGAAAGCTTAGATTGATGGGTCGTTCCACTGGGAAACATGAACGCTGCAGGAGGGGAATGGTTTCCGAGTCACAATAAGAGATAGGGAATAAAGGCATCTGAACATTTACCATCAATTTGCAGTGCATCTTGCTGACTCATTAGAGCCCTCCTCTGTGTGGGCGGTACAAGAGCCCCCAGCCCTCTTAGGGAACTGGAGGTGTGCGCCATTCTCCAGAATGGGTTGTCACTGAGCATATGGGTAGGCAGTTATTCATCTTTATAAATCCTTCTCTTCTCCTTTGTTTATTGGCAGTCAATCCAACTTTTAAAATATGAGCCCTCAAAGGCTAAATTGTGGGATTACAATCAGGGAGCGTCACAAAGAGGAGAAGCCCTTAAAACAAGGTCAGTGCCCTTCGGGACTATTCCCTAGACTCGAAGGGAACGAAACATTGCTCAGAGTTGGAATAAACATGTTTTCAAATGTGAGCAACTCTCCTCAGGGAGTGGGGTTGTGTGCCAGATGGAAAAAGACAGTTATCCCTCTCATACTTGCTCAGGTGGTTTACACAAAAACTGATAACCTGATACCCTTTACTTTCAAAACTTAATCATTTATGCACCCCGATGAATACCAAGTCCTTTGTTACATGTGGTCTTTCTCACTCTTCTCTTTCAATGTGGTGGACTGAGCCGGATTCCCAAAATCTTCCACCATACCAGCTCATCAGTGTAGCCTATCGTTAGAGGGAGCGCGCTGGCACTGGACTATCAGGGTCTAAATCCTGTCTCCACCATTTCCTACCTGTTAACAGCTTAGCCAAGTTTACGTCCCATGGGTAATAATAATACCTAAGCCGAAATGTTTTATAAGGATTAAATGCGTTAATACAGTGCCAGGTGCATAGGAAGCACTTAACACAATTAGCTTCATCCTTTTAGGGCTGTCAAGAAATTGGTGATTATAAACTGAGAAACTTTGCTTTGTTCAGGAATTCCTGTCTGTGCCTTCCATAAATACTCTTGTTTATCAAAAGGAATATCTGCAGTGGATTTTTGGAAGGTTCTAGTCTATTTAAACACAGGTTCTATGAAAGGTTGAGTTAATTCAAAATTGTACTGACTCTTCAGAGCTGACTCAAAACACCATTTCCTCTAGGAAACCTCTCCAGCTACTCTGAATTGGATGGTGAGGCCCCATCCTGGTTGCCCTTGCACATGTGGCCCAAACTTCATATGCTGGCAATTGGTGCACGTCACATTGTGTATTTCTCTCCATTGTTTCATGGGAATAAATCTTTTATTCCAAAGTGTATTGCCAGATCATTGAAGACAATATATGCTCAGTATTTTTTTTTATATATAAAGTGAATGAATTTGTTTCTTTTGTGTAATCCAAGCTTGGCATATAAAGGGCAGTCTGTGGGGTGTAATTTTTAAAAATGCACAAGTGTTGAGTCAAGTTGCCTGCGTTGGAGGCCTGGCTCCTCCCCTTATTTTGCTCTATGACCCTATGCAAGCTCTCTAAACTCTCTGAATCTTGATTTCTTTGTCTATAATATGATAATAATTGGGGGGAATTAAATAGTATAAAGCACATCCTAAAGTGCCTGGAGTAAAGTAGGTACTGGGCAAAGGTTGGTTCATAATCAGTATCTATGGACCTCTCCTCTCCATCAGTCAGACAAACTTGAGCCCCACCATCAGCCGGAGTCCCTAATCAATTGACAGCCAACCTAGTGATCAGTTTCTGATGACTTTTTCTATCAGCCTTGAGTTTTGGTTGCACTCCTAAGAATTTTTTTATGGTCATTCTCAACTCCCAGGTGTTCTGAAGCTGTATAATGAAAAGTACTACCTGAGTGTTTATTAAAAATGCAAATTCCAAGACTCCAGCCTGAATGATCCTGATTCTTTAATTCCAAGGAGAGGCTCAGAAATCTCCATTTCAGCAAGTACTAAGTGATTGCACCAGGTAATTCTGATGTAAGTGCTGCAGCAAACACACTTTGAGAAATTGCTAGTGAGGTTACTAGGTCCTATATATAAACTCCCCATCTGTTCTATACAAAAATGCCTCTAATCAGGAGTTCTTAGCCTTGGGTGCATGCACAGGCTTCAGGGCCCCTGTGAGCTCCCAGAAGTTGAAGACAAATCATGTGTCTATACATTTCCTGAGGGAGAAGTTTGACCCATAGTTTTTGCTTTACATACGTCCCTGAACCTTCTATCTCACTGCCCCCTTCTGCCAAAACAAAATAAAATGAAACAAAAAAGTTAAGAACTATATCTCCATGCTCCGGGCCATTTTCCACCCCAGCCCTCAGGGTCTATCTTTCTCCAATAACCAACGGGACAGAGCTGTGTCAACAGCTAGCCTATCCCCTCATAGACTGATCTCACCCCAAAATCTCATTGGTTTTTATTGCCAAGGGGTGGTTCTTCTTACCGAGTAGAGCTGCACACCATGGTCAGGAGCAGAGCATGTAGGTATGGCTTATTCTGGCTTATCTTCGACAGGTATCCAATTGGTTTACATCCCTACTGAGCACAGGTCTTGGAGAGACCCTGCTAATGCTCCCTGTGGGGGTCCTACTGGGTGCCCAAAGATGTGGTCCATGAGGCCTTCTCTGGGTTGAAAGTTCTCTGCCAAAGTCCACTGTCAGGAGTTCTGTTTTTCCCAAGGAGCTCTTGAAGCATCTCCACAGGGGTCCTGATCACCTAACCTGGGGAAGGTCTGAGCCCCCTGTCGGCCTGATAATTCTCTTTCTGGGGAATCTGGCCACACTGCAGCTGCCTCGGGCACTGAGTTTAACCCAAGGGAAGATGTCCTTTTCTCCTTCCCAGGAGACAGAGTCAAAACAAGTGAGCTCCCTGGGGGATGATGGAGAGCTTCCTCACTTTCTGTACTCACAGATCCCTTAATTCCACTTTCTGTGCCCTAAGCATGTGGAGTAGGACCCACCTGGACCCATAACCATTTAAGTACCTTGTCTTCTAAGCCTTTTTCTTGATAGAGAAATATAAAAATTACCCCTCCTCCACCACTACCAGCAACGCCTGATTCTCCATTTATGAGAATTGTGTTTCCCCTCTAATGGGCTTCTGTACGGTTCCAGTCTTTCGGACATCTATAAACGGCTCAAGGGTATTTGCTGATGATGTCTGCATGCATGGGTTCTTCCTCCGGGCACAGCCTGTCTGTCCCAGTCTTTAGACTTAATCACCTCTGGGTTTCATGTTGCGTGGTCCTTGGGGGTGAACAGGGGTTAGTGGGATACCAATGTGGCCAAGCAGCTCTACCTGTTGGCCTTTGTGATATCTGAGCCCATACAAGTCACCACCTCTTTGGTCCCTCTTTGTCCTTCACTCCCATGATGGAAGCTTTCCTGGAGAAGTCCAGTATAGATTCCTGTACTGCTGGTGTCTACCTTGCTGGTAAAAATGGCACACTGGGTCTGGAGATGGTGAAGTGCCTTTTGCATTCAGTCCCATCCCTCCAACCACTCTGCTTTCCTGCCTAGTAGCTTATTCTGTATGACGAGCTTAGCAGCAGTGGGTTCTGGAAGAGAGCAGGCAAATATGGTGATGTAAAATGCTAACGACAGCAGATGGCAGGAAGAGTTTCCTTGAAATTCAGATGAGCAGTTGCTTCTTCTGGTGGGTTTTTTATTATTACATGTATTTCCATCATTTGGTTAGATAGGCCTATCCTTGTGCATACTTATCATGTACTGAGATAATCTTGCTCTTAATATCTGTAACAGGGGCTGTTCGTTATATCAGTTATAAATATATCCATATGGTCCCATGTGTAATTGTCAACTCACTTACATGGATACAGCCTTTGTATTTGGAGGGAGTGAATGCTCACCTTATCCTAAAGAATATGACAAGTTTCTCAGCTTTCAGGTTCTTACCAATCCTCTTCTTTAGGATAAGGTGAGCCTTTTGGGGAGCCAAAAATTATTGGCCCATTAATTGACTTCAAGTACCTTATCTTAGTTCCTGAAACTGATCCCCCTTTTACAACTATTGAAACACAGCACCCTTATGTTAAGCCATCTCTGCTCCTTCTGTGAACTTGTGATTTTTCATTTCCAACTTCCAGTAAGAGGAATCAAAGTCCATCAAGCTGTTTGGAAACTGAATTTAAATGATACTCATACCCTATACTCCTCCCCCACCAAAGTAGAATTCTTCACCGTCTCTGTTATCGGGAGCAGCATTTCTATTATTACCATCACCTTCTTGCTCTATATTATTACCGTTGATATTGATTAATTTCATATGTGGCAGAAATGGCATCATATTATATATTTTTGACTATTTCCAAATCAACAATCCTAGAATTCCAAGGATATAAAAGGATATTGTGAGGTCGTCTAACCTAATCCTCTGCTTTCTAGAAAAGAAATGTTCAAACCATACAGAAGGAATTTATTTTCAAACAAAATATTCTTTGTGATGAGATGGCTAGTGAAAGGACAGTGGACATCAACAGGAAGTTCAAATGAAATGCCTCCTCTTTTTTTTACAGGATCTCTAGTTAGTAGTGAAGGACCTTCATTGCTGGGGAAAAGGCCATCATAGGCAATTTTTTGAACCCAGTGATAATCTTTCTATTGAAGAGAGATGTGCTGTGAACCTGATTATTTCTCAAAGAACTGTCATTTTCCCAAGAGCTGGCATTTTCAGCCTCTTGAAGAACACCAACCACTGTTATCACAACTCTAACTTGAGCAATCAATCATGGGTTTGAAACATTAAAATGGAATATATAATTTCAAAGGGGATAATTTTAGCAAAATTCACCCTGAACTGAAACAGCTCCAGTCAGCCCTTCTCCAACAAGAGGGTCACTGTTTTCTCTTCTTAGCACTGACAGTTCCCTCCCTGCACTCACCCTGACTTCCCACCCAACCAGAGGAAATGAGGTGCCAGGAAATGGATTTAGATTTCCCTGAAAAGAATACCCAGAAACCTCCAGAAAGAGGCAAGTACAGCTTACTTAGGAGAACTCCCAAGAGGGAGACCTGACTCCCTCTTCTTGCATTCCTATGCGGGGTGTAATGTCCAGAGTGGGGATAATACAGGTGAAAAAGCTGGGCTGGAACTTAACTCTGACCCTATCAGATATCAGAAATGATACGACTTCTGCTCTGGAAACCCAACAAACCAGTTTAAATGTAAATTCATTAGATAATGTTGTCATGGCTAATCACATAGCCCTTAATTTCTTTTTAGTTGGCCAAGGGAAAATTCAGGTGATAGAAAACACTTTCTGTTGCACCTAAGTAACAGTCTGATTAGGCTTTAAAAAAAAAAAAAGCACCATTTGGATCTCAAGAAGACAGCATTTGGAATTTGGGATGTTTTCAATGTTTTCATTGCCTGGGTTTGATAATCTAGGTCCCTGTCTTCAGGGTCTATTACGACAACTAATAACCATTTTTTTTTCTGTTTCTGATAATCGCCTGTGTTATAGTTGGCTGATGTATGCTGTCCAGAGTTATAAATGCTGCTGTGCAGCCGTTGTTGTGTCAGATGTTAAGCAACTTGTCCTGCAACAAAGGGAAGAGCAGTGGCAAACCCTAGTTTCGCCGCAGACTACATTCTGTCGTCTATTCAATCTGTTAATCAGAAAAAGCTCAGCAAGGGTGACAATCTGAATATCCTAGATGAATGTCCTGCTGCCCGACTTTATCTGTCCTTGGCCAAAAGGGGGGACTGAGAGAGAATAAAGCAGCCCTGACAGCCAGGAACCCACTTGGTCCTGTCAGTGAGGCTGTAGTGTTGCCTGGCGTTTCCTGTCATTTACAGCTGGGCTGTAGTGTTCCCCTGTTGACATGAACAATTTCGGAGAACACCAACATCAGGCGAGGCTGCTCAGACAAGACACAAACAAGATCATTCCACGATCACTTCTAAACACAGACAAACACGTATGTGTTGTCTCTACCACAAAATTGACCAAACGGCACTGCATCCTGGATGACAGAAGCCTGTCGTGTCTTTCCCAATCACAACTCTAGCCGTGCTCCATTCTTATGGCCTTCTAGGTAAGAATTATGAGGATACCCTCACATGGAATTACCCCTACTTCCTAACAGCATCCAAAGTAGGCAAAGCCCCATTTCCTTGTATAATTCCCAAATGACCTAACAGAAGCCCAAATTCTATGAGATGCCCCTTCTAACACCTCTTACTGAGGCGCCCTATGATTCCCCATTGTGGGCATATTTCCTTATTGCAACAAGTCAGTACGACCAGCTTTGGTCAATTGCAGGCGTGTTCCTGATGGTCTTTGGCTGAAGGGCATCGACGTCCTCTTGCACAGCTTCACCCTCATCTCATCCATCCTACTAAATGTACAGGGATCACGAAATCATACTTGACATCTTTTTCTCTACCCCATATTCCCCATCAATCACAAATCCTGATGATTGTACCTCGTAAATCGCTCTCACAACCATTTCCTTCTCTACATCTTCAAAGCAACCTCAGTGGTCCAAGCTACAAGCATCTCTCATTTTGTCTGTTGCAACCATGTCTAAACCGGCCTTCCTGCAGCTCCCTTGACTTTTTTCAATCTGTTTTCCACACTGTAATCCTTTCTAATGGGAAATCTTAAAAAGTCATTCTCATGTTGAAAGCAAGTTTAACACTTCCTAATGCTCCTAAAAGAAAGCCACAGTTACTTCATGGCTGACAATGACATAAGAAGTCTGACCAATTCTTGCCTTTTCATCTTACTCCTCACCTCTTTCTAATCCAGCCACATTAGCTTTCATTTCCTTGAACACCATACGCTTCCTGCTACCACAGGGTCTTTGCACATGCCATCTCTCTGGAAGTTCACTCTCCTCCTCCTTCACTTAGTAAATTCTTCATCTTTCAGATCTCAGTTCAATTGTGTCTCAGGGTAGCCTCCTTTGACTATCCTGAGTAAGTCAGCTCATCTTATTTACATCTTATAGCACACACATCTCTCTGTGCTAGCACTTATCATAGCTGTAATTGTATTTGTACTGGTTGATTCTTTGATTAATATCTGTCTCCTCCATAAGACTCTTTACACTTAGTAGGTGCTTAATAAATATTTGTGCAATGAGTGATGAGTCCCTGCTCTACCACTGGTGAGCTGCCTCATTTTGAACATGTCATTTAACCTTATTAACTGCCAGTCTGCTTGTGCTGCCATAACAAAGTACGACAGACTAGGCAGCTTAAACAACAGACATTTGTTTTCTTACAGTTCTGGAAACTGTAAGTCTCAGATCAAGGTGCTATAGGGTTGGTTTCTGGTGAGGATCTTTTCCTCTTCCTTGCAGATGGCCACCTTCTCACCGAGCCCTCCCATGGCCTTCCCTGTGCATGTGTACATATATTTATACACATGTATACACATATTTATATACATATATACAGAGAGAGCTGGTGTCTCTTCTTCTTCTTATAAGGACACCAGTCCTTTTGGATTAGGACCCCACCCTTATGACCTCATTTAACCTCAATTACCTCCCTAAAGACCCTGTCTCCAAATACAGTCATGTCAGGGGTTAGGGTTTCAATAGATGCATTTTGAGGGGGGGCACAATTTGGTTCATAACTGTAACCCATGGATTCCTCACCTGTGACAGGAATAATTATTCAGGCCTGTTCCCTGAAAGACATTATGAAGGCAAAATGGGACAGTGTCTGTGTAAGCCCCTTGAAACACACAAAGTGCTAACCTAAGGGAGGTGGTAGGAGTCCATTCTTTGATCAAGAAAGATGTGGTTAATGTCCTTTCAGTGTAGGAAAAGTTTATAGATAAGAAAGCCTATACTTGGGTGGGGGTGGGGATTGTTTTAGTTCAACATCAGAAAGATAACAGGTAGAGCTGAAGTGTTTGACAAAGGGCTGGGTGGGCTTCTTGGAAATCGTGAGTCCTCACTCCTGGGTGGCTTCTGCAGGACCCTCTATGGAGTGGGAGGCTGGGCCAGGACTCTTCCAAATCCTCTTCCAACTTCAAGCTTTGTGCCTTGTACTGTGTTACACGTTGCTTTTACCTCATTAGGAATGGGCCCTGTGCTCATCTTCTCTGATCATGTATATTAGAGGTCAGCTGAAAAGTACCAGATAGTAAATAAGTATATTAGGCCTTGCAGGCTGTGGTCTCTGTTGTGATTACTCACTTCTGTCGTAGCAGGAAAGCAGCCTTAGACGCTATGTCAATGTATAACTGTGGCTGTGTCTCAATAAAACTTCATCTATGAATACTGAAATTCAAATTTTGTATGATTTTTATGTATCATGAAATATTCTGCTTCTTTTGATCTCCCCTTATCCATTTAAAAATATAAAAACCATTCTTCTCTGGTGTGGTTACAAAAATAAGCAGTGGGCTAGATTTGGCTGGCGGACCGTAGTTTGCCAATATCTGATGTATGTTATTAACTCAGAACCTGAGATGCCATTAACTTCCTGGCTATCCTTAGACCAGCAAACTACACCGATTTTCAAGCCTGGTTGGAAAAGTCTACTCCTCTCTAATTTGACTCACTGGCTAGACAGAACATTTACTTTATTGTTTCCATAAGTTTCATTTTACTGCTGGCTGCGAAAAAATTACCCATTTGCCAGGTTATAGCAGCTGACGCTAAGGCGCATAAGCCAAACCTGCCTTTTCCACACTCCCTCTGCTTCTGGCCATTCTTAATCCTGCCACGTTCTCCTCTCTGCTGCCAATGCCAAGCCCCCAACCTGTAAACCAGCCTCTTCCAATAAGGATTTCCAATCTCTAGATTTTAAAAATACCCCAATGCCATATTTAGATTCAATTACAAAGCACAGACATGCATGTAGAAGGGAAGGGTAAAAAGTGACTGATGCTCCATCGGCAGCTCTTAGGCCGCTTGGCAAGAGTGCTCCAGCCTATTTAAGAACCATCGGTAAATGACGCTGTCACATTTTCCCAAAATATCCTCAAATTAGAGTGCACAAAAGCTTCTTCAAATGCTCAACCAGACATAATTCTTCCATGCATGTTCTTAGTGCTGGCAAATTATTTGGTGATCAAGCGATATATGGAACCTTAAACTTTGAATTTCCTCTTGGCTACTGAATGGTTGGCTCTGCACTCAAACCTTCCTCTCCTTAACAGATATGAGACTGGTTAGGGCAATGTCATTCATGCCCAAAAGTGACCACCTATGGCTCATGATATAAGCTTTGTCATGGGAAAGAGTGTAGAATTGCTTCCTGCTGGCCAAGGGCAGGTGGATTATTCTCACTTAAGTTTTGAAATTTTAGTCTTGGGGCTATCTGAGAAAAACTATCAAGCTCATTTGTTGATCAATATTTGTTGATCATTTCCTGAGTTCAATATCCTGCAAAACTCCCCATCATGCCCACTTCCTGATTTTAAATGTGCCAATTTATGTTATGAATGTGGGTGTGTGCCCATCTCAGGTATTACAGTTATTACAACCACCTGGAGAGTTTCTAGGGCAACTCTTTTCCAGTCACACCTCCATGATTCATTCATTCCATCCAGCATTAATTCTGTCTTACACATTGTATTTATTCTTTCAACAAGTGTTTTGATCATCCACCAAGTACAAGGGAAGTATTAGATATTGAGGATAAAAAAGATGAACAGACATAGGCCCTTTAAAAAAATGCACCTTTAGTTGTGAGGGAGTCAGGCATTTAAAAAATATCTCAATTCAGTGTAAGAAATGGCATAGCCAATGTAGGGACCAAGTGCCTTAGGACTAGTGAGGAAAGAGATTGAAGTTTGGAGGCAAGGCAGGTTACAGAAAACTCCAAAGGTGGTGTATGTACTGGGCTGAGAAGGATGAATGGTCTACCAGGGAGAAAATGGGAAAGAATATTCTAGGCAGAGTGGATAGCACAAACCCCTTAGTATCCCCAGACATGATTTCTTTCTACACCCAAGCTTAATCACATCCTTACCTGTAACTTGCTTGCCTCATTCTGCTGCCCCCCTTCCTTTGTGAGACTTTTCTAGCTAGGCTGGCAGACAATGAACTTGAGTGAGTGACCAGTCTTCCACTAGACAGGTGCTATAATACAGGGAGGGGCTTGAAAACCAAGCCAACCATTTTCAACGTGTGAGCAAAGATAGGTTTCTGAGCAGAGAAGTAAGTTGGTGTAAACAATACTGCAGAATAATTGGCATGGCCGTGGCATATGACATGAATTGGAGGGAAGAGGCTGGGCGTTGGAACGTTGCCTAGGAGACTATATTGGGGATGTACTTTCTGCCTCCTACAGCACAGCGCAGGCCACACACTGAGTGAATGATGGGCCCAGGGATGGGCTGTCCAGGCCCTGCTGGAGGGAGCATCACCTACTCCGCTGCAGCTCTGACAGCAACTGAGAACAAGGCAGGGCCTTCGAGGAGAGTCTTGCCTTGCAGCTCACTCAGCCCTCCCGGGAAGAGCCTGGAATTAGTTAGCAATCAGGGAATTTGGCCAACATGGCAGATGGGCAGACTTGTGTTTGGCCTGAGGTTGAAAATGGGGTAGGCTGCCATCGTGATGAGCAGGGATGGGAAAGAAGGGGCCTGCAGGAAGGGTGCAGAGCAAGCTGCCAAGGTGTGGGTCAAGCAGGACTAACAGAGTTCCAGGAGCCTGAGCCAAGAGGAGAGAGTGATAAGTAGACACAAGGTTCCCTGCAGAACCCTGGCAGGTAGAAGAGCGTTATCAGGAAATACTCTCTTCTCACCATAGAGGGGAATGTGTTACTTGCCAAGTCCAGATACTTCAAAAGCTGCTTCCCTTGAAGGTATAATCAAAATTAAGATGTCAAGTGATGGCAACTGCGCTACACTGCTGTTGAGCAGATAAATAGATTGTAAAATTGTTTTTAGATCCCTGGGAGACAGCATGGGGAAGTGGGGGTCGGCAGACCCTGCTCTAGCCCAGCTCCTCTCCCCAGATTGCTGGGATCTTGGGCCGGCCTTTGAACCAGCTGAACCCCAGTTTCCCAATGTAGGAAAGAGAGCGGGGGGTGGTCTAATTCAATCATCTCTAACATTTCTTTCATATTGCAATTCAAAACATTATGATTGTGTTGTGTATTTTAGAGAAATCATCAAATTTAAAATGATGGGAAAATCTAAATTACTGTTAGTGGGAACAAAAATTAGTACAACTCATTTGGAAAGCAATTTGGCAATCTATGTCAAGAGCCTTGAAAATGTTCATACCCATTGACTCGATAATTTCCCTCCTAGAAAACTACTATCAAAAATGTTCTGAAATTCAGAAAGAAAAAAAAAGAAGTTCACTGTACTATTATTTTTAATAGTAAAAAATTATCCAGCAATGGGGGGGATGTTTAATTGATAGTCCATCTAATGGATTATTTTTTAGTCATTAAAAAATGATTATGGAGCACATAAAATGACAATTTTAAGTCATGTAAATAGAAAATAGGGAAATTATTGAAGTAAGTAGGGAAATGTTTGTTATAAGATTAAGTTAAAAAAAAGAAAAACAGTATCCCAAGTTACATAGAGACTATACTCTCAATTCTGTAAAAAGGCATAAACATATTGGAAGTAAATATTCATTTTAAATGTTTTGGGATTATTGATTCAATTTCTTTTCTCTTTGTTTTCTTCTAATATTCTATAATAAGCTTGCATTACTTTCATGATAATAAAAACTGAAATAACTCAGGTTTATGATTATTAGTTGGTAGTATGTGTTGAGAAGCTGTCAGAAAAAATGGAAATAACCATATCTATGGAACTTGGGTTGTTATATAATATGAAATGAAGTACCATGGAGCTCGGTGGTAGGTGGGTTGCTGGAAAGGTTGCTGAACTCAGAGTCAAAGCTCTAATTCAAGTTGTGGTTTTTATATTTCCTATCTGTACAGCCTTGAGTAGATGCTCTCTCTGAATCTCAGGAGTGTTATCTGTAAAACAGAAATTCAGTGAACGTTTACTGAACACCTACCATGTGCCGGGTATTTGTGAAATGCAGTAGTGATACAGAGTTCAAGAAAACATGATTCATGCAAATAACAGATTCATAAATTAGTAGGCATCTTCATTGAGTCTTTAAGCTTGAGCTGAATGGGTTTTGGTTAAATAAGGACATTATCAGTAGAGGGAACAGCAAACCCAGTATCTGGGACCTACTAAAATGTTTCATGCAGGGAAGTGACTCAGTGTTGGTGTCACAGGTCTGTGTTCAAATCCTGACTTTGTCTCTTACTAGCTGTGTCGCTTTGGGCAAGTTGCTCAACCTCTCTGTGCCTCAGTTTTCTTCACCTTAAAATGCAGATGATATTACCCACATCTCACAAGTGCTGTGACATTTGGGGACAGCTTTTGTAAACTATGTGACAAAGCATTGTCTCTCCAAAAAATATGTCTTGGATGTATGTGCAACACATGACTGACAGATGCTGAGAGTAAATAAAAAACCAGGCAGACACCTTCCCTTGCTCTCCTATCTAGTATTGGAAAGAAGTTCTCAACGTTTTCCACGTGCCACATGGTCCCATCAGTTTTCATTACTGTGGTGATTGTGCGTTGATTTCCGACCTACGGGAATACCTCAAGGTGACATCAGATATCATGATACCGATCTTTGATATGCTGATGGAAAATGTCCCTCTCAGAAACCCCACTGTGCCGCTTTCTGCTTCCTGCCCCAATGAGTTTTGCTGAGGGGAGAGTAGGTGTTGTGTGGATGAGCTACTATGGGGAGGATGGATGGGCAAAGGCCTCTGGGAAATGGGACGCTCCCAAACCCCCACTAGCTAGGACGGCTTTACCCCACCCAGAATGGGGGAGATGGAGAAAGAGAAAGAGTGAAACTGCTGACTCCTTCCAGAAGGCTCCTTAGAGACGGGGAGTAATTATGGCAAATGTTTCAGCAACCACAGGGGGAGGGGGGCGGTGGAGGGGAGAGCCTGGTTAATTATGGAACAGACGCCCAGCAGCACCTGGGGCGGACGCATTACAGGCAGGGAGCTGCCATCTCACTCGCCCCCCTCGCCTTTATTCGCAGGCTCCCGCGGCCCCCAGCTGCGGCTGCTTTAGTGGGGGTTTGCCTCAGTGGGAGAGATCCGCAAGTTCGAAGGCTTCTCCTTAGTTCCAAATGGGATCTCCCTCCCGCCCTCTCCCCACTCCTCCCCCATTCTGCGTCCCCATCCTGACTCTCCCTGCACCAAGCCTCCTCCGAAGGCAGACGACTTTCATTGTTTTGCCTGAACGGGTTCAGGAAAGCGGCTCCAGACCTTCAGGCAAACGGGAGGGGGTGCTTCCAGGCCCCCTCTGGCTCCCAGCTCTCTTCCACTTCTCTCTGCGACTTGCCGGTGGCCCGGTTCCAAGTTCACCCAGCAGGGCCTCTTGCAGACGGTGCCTCCGAGGGAAGTCTTTAAAGCTCTGCTTTGACCTGCTGCTCCCGTCAGAAGCCCAGAGAAATGCAAATCAGGCGGTGCAAGACACAAAGGGCAGGGGCCCTAGGCGGGTGCCCAACACTGCCTTTGGTCACCCTGACACTGCGCAGGTTGCATCCTGGCCACAGAGGTCTGGACCTGAGGCAAAAGGTGCCAGGATCCACGTGGAGATAGAAAACAACACCGGGACTCGGTTGTCCTGGGTTCTCCTCTCCTCTCCTTCAATGCCTTCCCCACACCCTTCCCTGCTGCCTTCTCCCGGGAGGCCAAATGGTGATAAAACCTGGAAATCAAAAGAGGCGAATGCCTTGTGTTTCACCCTCCCTCCTCCCCCCAGCATTTTTAAACAGGACTCACTTGCCCAGGGGCCGACTCAATCCACCTCTGCTCTGAAAGTTACTCTAACTCCCCAGGGACCTCTCATTTCTCTTCCTGCTGAATTGCTGCCTAAATTAGCACTTGCTTTTCTGCTAACCTGGGAAGATCCTTTCTCTCTCTGGCTAGATTGTCAGCGTCTGGAGAAACTATACCCACTTCAGAGCCACTTTGATTTCATCTGGTGAAACACGTGGTAGAAACGCCAGTCTTTTCATACAGCCTGTCTGTTTCGCCCATGCTCACGTTATGCATAATATTTATGGTCAGCAAAGTAAACTGCCCCTGGTAATTAGGCGTGTCTGTAACCTGTAGCACAAGCATCGAAAAAGTGGATGGAGACATAAGCAATTCTGTTTTCATTTTATCCATAGTGCCTAATTCAGTGAGAATTTTTCCTACATAAATGAGATGATTGACTACTTTGAGTAATGTAAACCAGACAGCACAAATGAACTCACTGGAAATGAAGTACTTAATGCATCATTGGCTTTATCATTGTTATGCTGTCATTGTTCTCATAATTTCAAGATGTGGGTTGTCAATTAGATTCAGAAGTGACCTTTGAGGAATCCTCGTCCAGTGTCCTACTCAGAAGACAGTTCGTCAGCTTAGCCAAAGCTGAGGTAAAATCTAAATCAGTTTACAAGGCAGAGACGTATACGGAATGTGAAATCGGTGCGAGGCATTTGCCACGCTGTGGAGAAAGCCCAGGGTCTGAAATAATGGGATCTGTTTGGCCCTGCACTCTGAGATCTGTAATCTTCCAAGAGACCATTTAAAGCAGAGGGTGCAAATTGGCTCGTCAGGGGCTGTCTCCCACCTGCTGAGGTGTTTGGTTTGGCCGGTATAGAATTTATTAATATTTTATATGTCAGCATTTAAAAATCAGGGGAGTTCACCCAAAACAAATCAGAACTTTTTGCTTATTGTTAAGAAGTGGAAGCTTTGAAAACAATGACTCTGCAATTACATTTGGAACCAATTAGCTGCAGGAGTTTCCTTTAGGCTTAGATCTGGGGTGAGCTCTAAGTTTACCACAGTCCGTACCACTCCCTATTACCTCCCTGTCCCCAAGGCCAGGTGCCAGTTGCCACTTATTCCTATGCTTATTTTTAAATCTCTTCTTCCCCCTTCCTCTCTCCCTTTCTTCCTTCCTTTCTTTCTTCCTTTCCTTCCTTTTCCTCTTCTCTTCCTCCTTCTCCTTCTCCTCTTTCTCTTCCTCCCCTCTCCATTCCTTCCTTCCTTCCTTTTTTATTTTTTTATTCCTTTTCTCTTTTGTTTCTTTTAGTAAAAATGAGACAACAAAGGGTAGACTAATATCATTTCTCCTTCAAAATGCTGCCCTATACATCTTGCGTTTTCCTTCCATGACACTTGTATTCATATTATTCATTTCATGCTTGTCTTGCCCTCTAGACTGTGAATTCCAAGTGGACAGGAACTACCTGTCTTGCTCATAACTGCACCTAGTCCTGTGCCCAACAGAGGTCACATTCAATATATATATTATAAGACATATTAAATTCCTCTTACTCTTCTCTTACTTACGAGTAGCAAAGTACCTTCTCAGCCAGAATTGACTACAATCTTATCTAACAAGATAAGTGGGTTCTAAAAATTCAGTGAAGTAAAATGTGGGTCACATCATTGGAAGGTAGTGAAAACAGTATTTTTCAGTTGGTCTGTACTGTCTTAAAAGGTGAATGGAGAATCACGATATGGTGACAGATGAGTCACTTCATCACTGCCTTTCCTCACCAGAAGATAAGATTCCAATCTGCCCCTGTTTGAGAATAGGGGCTGGCACGGCGTGGGAGCCAACCATCATTTGAGATGTCCAAATACCCATTATCACAATGATGCTTTCTCAAGATGCATAATATCTGGGGGCATCAAGACACCCTGAGCAGAGAGCTTGAATAGGGAAGAAAGTGGTCAGCCATCTCTTGGGGTTAGTGTCAAAACTCTGGTATATGTCAGGGGTCCCAGTCCTTTGTCTGGGGTTTGAGGGGACATGATTCCTGTACTTGTTCACTCTCTCCTCCCTTTGGCCTTTGCTGAATTCCTGGACGAGGAACCTGGCTATACCACTTGAGGATCACTTCCTTCCCATCCCCAGGTCCTGGCTCTATCCTAATGCCTGGCTCAGGCTGCTTGCTTATATGTAGACATTTAACATCTGCTTGATGCCCAGCCCTGTCTCCATTGTCTGATCACAGGTGACAATTCAAAGTTGGACTCTCCAATATAGAAAACCAAAGGGAAAGTGCCCTAATCTATTTTGGCTCTCTGCTTTACTGATTTTTTTCAAATTAATTTTCTTTTGTTTTCTGCCTATCCTCTAGGCCCTTCTTGAACATAGCATCTGGGCAGCATTTGAACTCGTCAGTGCTGAGGCCAAAGGTAGCTGAGCTCTTATGGAGGCTGGAGGTGGACTTGCAGGAAGCTGTGGTGATGACTGACAGGGCAAACGCATGCACTTAAGGTACAATCCATTGCTTGAGTGATTGTGATGATTCTGCATACTTTTCTTGCACCACAAGCAGTGATTGTGCATCCAGAGAGAGCAAGTGGGCCAATTTTGATAATCCAAGCTACACAGCAGGTTTTGCTGGCTTCTACTAGCAGTCAGTAGAAATCCCCCCATGCTAGATTGCTGGCAGGTTTTACCTAGGATTCAGAAGTCACCTGGGGGTCATCTCTAATCCTTTCTGATATAGCATATGACTTCCACTCTCCCCCTGTGCTCCCTCTCTCCTAGAGCCTGCCTTGTCAAGAGCTGCCTGTTTCAATGGTGGTTTTATCAAACCTCACACTAATGCATTTAGTACTTTATTCTTGTCAAAACCTTTCACAAAACCACTGCCTCAGCTACCTCGAGTCTGTTCTCACTGAGCACTTCCCTTCATTAATGCCCTATTTCTCTGATGAGCTCCCCCCTGCCCTGCTTTCTTCATCTGTTTAATTTGTTTGCTGTGCACTTTGAACCCTTCCCTTGGAAGACATGACATAACACCATCTATTTCTATTTAAACTGTTACTCAGGACATTTTTGAAATGTGCATTATTCATGTATTATTCATGGGCATTATTAGAGATCAGTGTGCAAATCAGCTTTATTGGGCACCCCAGAGACTGCAGCAGAGTCTTGTGTACTTATAAATTACATCGTATCATTTCCTGAAAAGCAGCCTTGCTCTGCCTTCTGGGGGAAAACGACAGTTTCATGGAACTGCTGAGAACAATCATGCCTCTGAAAGAGATCACGTGGCTGTTTCATTTGACATTTGATACGCGTACTTCAGCCAGGCTTGAAGACCTCCCCAGCCATGTTTGATTCCTATGGCTTTGAAATTTTATTCAGACCCAGACTTTGTCCAGGACCCTGCAGAAGTCACGGAGGAGATGTGGGTATCAAAAAATCCTCAATCCTTTTTGCTTAGCAAGGGATGGAAAGACCATTGTAGAGAATTTCTCCAATCGAAGGACACCTATGAATAAGCAGACGGGACAGACACGGTTGTGAAGGTAAGGCAAGTGTAACTTTGGCATCCTGCTTCCCTTTCTAAGTCTGTCCTCTCTGTTCAAAGTTCCCATGTGCTTGTGTTACTCTGAGGACCTCTGGTCTTGAAGAAAGTGATCCGCACACTGGGTTGTAGAAGCTGACCATACTAACCCTCCTAGGAATACTTGCTGTTAGAGAGACTAATGGGGAACCCCAGTTGGGTTATTTCTGTTGATGGAGATCAAGGATTATGGCTCTTGGGTGGGAAGACATTTAGGAGACAAGAGAGCTTTCCTAGAGTCTCTCTAAATCATCTTGCATATGTGATTTAGATTCTTTTTAAACCTTTGAGAAGGCACTCCTTCTCAGCCCTTGGATAGGGCAGGCTCTGTGCCCAAGTGAACTAGACCCTGTGGTCCCATTTTTTCTGCACCAATATTCCATGTGCTTCAGTAGTCCCCAGGGATAAACTAGGGTTTTTGGAAAGCACTTACTCTTTGAGGCTTCTGTACAGGTACGTACTAGACAAACTTCTTTGCTTATGAGCAGGTTGGATTCTAAAGACTATTGAAGTCGATTTGTTCCAAAGTCCAAAGTCGCATAATAAAAGAAGGTGCTTATGCCATTGATTAGTGAGAGCAGAATTCACACTCTTCTGCCATGAGTTTGGGCAGACAACCAATGTTCTATATATAGAAGTTCGTATGTGCAAAGTTTTCAAGGAAGGGCCCTTGTAGAGAAAAGAATGAGTGGCTCCTTTGATGGTTTAAAGGGGAAATATATTTTTATATGTATTTAGCTCTTCATAGTCACATCTCAAATTGTCAGAGGCCAATAAACCTGAAACTTTGGGTTGATTAATTCATTAATTTGATCAAGAATTATTTTTGAATGTTTACTCTGTGCTAGCACTGTGCTGGGTGCAGGGGATAAAATAAATGAATGACAGAGTCCCTATTGTATGTATGTGTGCATGTGTGTACCCACACACACATATGTACACAAACACGTGTTGCGGGACATTAGTTCAAAAGTGATGATTCATTGGGATGGGGGCTAGGATGGAAAGAAGGTGAGTGTTATGGGAGTGAGGAGAATAAAGCACCCACCTCAACACTGGTATATGCCTGGGGAGAGAAGCCAAAGAAACTAATGCTTCAGTTGGGTCATGAAGGATGGTGAAGATCTTTGTAGGGAGAGGAAATAGGGCAGTCAAAGCAGAAGAAGCATTTGTATAAAGGCACAGACGCAAGAGGGAATGCGGCTGCTCAGGGAAACTGGAAGCAGTTCTGCAGCTGAGAGGCCTGAAGGATAGAGGGATTCTGGCAGGAGGAAAGTTTGGAGAAGAAGATTGGATCACAACAGGAGGTTCCAGGCAAGCCCTGTTGAGGAGTTGGAACCTTATTCTCAAAGTGATGGGAAATTACTGCAGATTTTCAACAGGACCCCACCCTTTTGTAAGACCACTCTGACAATAGTGGAGGTGGATTAGAGGACAGGAGAGAGAATCAGGGGGCCAATTATGATCCTGTGACAGCAGTCTAGGTGAGAAAGGCTCAGCAAAGATAGTGGTAAAGGGGGGATGAAAAGGAGGACATGCACCAGAGAGTCACTGAGGGAGGTGGGACTGCAGAACTGGCAGATGATTGACATCTTGGGGAAGATAGAGGATGGTTCTCAGGTTTCATGTCTTAGTGACTAGATGTCTGGTGACTGTGATGACTAGTGGACCATTCCCTGAGATGAGGAACTTGAGAAAGG
Source organism: Equus quagga (assembly GCF_021613505.1). Classification (NCBI taxonomy): domain Eukaryota; kingdom Metazoa; phylum Chordata; class Mammalia; order Perissodactyla; family Equidae; genus Equus; species Equus quagga. The sequence continues at coordinate 24,291,635 of NC_060275.1, read as the reverse complement.
TCCTCCTTTAGGAGAAAGAGACTTATGTTGGAAGAATACATATCATCTCAGGGAGCTATTAAAAAACAGAATTAGCTGGTCTTAAGGGAATTTTTAAAGATATAAACACACAGCCCACAATGGTGAGTGGAAATTCTAGGGTCAATTGAGTAGTGCTCTTCAGTCGTCATCACTCTCCACATGGGACAAAGACCACTGATATTTAGGATGATGATCTTGAGACCTCCTGAATGATTATCAAGGCTGAAAGATTCAATTATTTTCCTTAAAGCAGGAAAGTGAACTTGAGCATTTGAATTTGAATTTATTCCAACTCTGCATGCTGCCCACTTTGGAAACAATTTGAGATAGTTTACAGATTTGAACTGTTCAAGATAAGATGTTTTTGAGGAAAGCAGAAGGAGTAGGAGCTTTTCAGGCACTGGAGATGAACAGACCCCACCATTTGATGATAAAATATCACAAAACCAAAGTTTTGTGTTCTTTCTACTGAGGCCAAAAAAATTGAACTAGTTCTTTTTGATAATATAAAGGATGTGGTTTCATCAGTTGTAAAAAATATTTCTGCAGTAAAATTTAAACAAAACCCATTAATCATTATTTCCAGGAAGGTTAACACCAGTCTTGGAGTCATCCAAGATTTAAATAGGGACTATTTGTCTTCATCCCCAAGGCCAGAGGGTCATCCTTTAAACAATCTTTAAGAGTCTCTTTTCCTTCGACTTTAGGTCCAGACTTCCATCTCTGTGCACCAGGACCATTGTGGTGGCTTCCTCACGGCCTTTCCCCCATCACTGTCTGGCCTCTTTCATCCATTCTATGTGTACCCCTGCCTTCTCTTCTATACACGGATGGCACTCTAACTTATATTTCCATCTCTAACCTCCTCCCTGATTCATACATCCAACATCATCATAAGGGCTGTCTAAAAGGCATCTTCACCCTAATGCATCCAAAACCAACCTACTGATTTTACACCCCAAACTTGCTCTTCCTGCAATCTTCCCATCTCAGGTAGTGGCAATTCCATTCTTCTGGTTGCTTATTTTGGCAAATTCTGTTGATTCTACTTTCAAGATTCTGACTACCTGTCAGCACCTCTACCTACCACTCTGGCGCAGGTCATTATCACTTATCATCTGAATTGTCAAGAAAGCCTCCTACTTGGTTCCCTGTTTCTACCGCTGACCCCTACAGAATGTTCACAGCAAAAAGCCAGAGTGAGCCTATTAATATATAAGTTTGATTGAGTCCCTCCTCTGCTCGGAACCCTCCTGCAGTTCCCATCACATTCAGGAAATCTGAAGTCCTTAGAGTGGCCTGTGACCCTCTTAATCTAGTCTCTGGCCACTTTCTTTGTTTCATTTCCTACCAGTCACCCCCTCTGTGTTCTAGCCACACTGGCTTTCTTCTTTCCTCACGTTCCACATCTTCTCTTGCCTCACACAGGAGTTCCCTGACCCATAATCCAATCTTGGTTCATGTTGTTCTCTCCTGGGTCCCTTCCACCTGTCCAAACCTTCCTTGTACTTTAACTCACCTCAAGGTCACTTCCTCCGTGAAGACTCCCTTGACATTCCAATGATCTTCCTTTTTCCCAAACCCTGATGTAATTTTTTGACCTTCATGCTCATCTCCCCATTCATGAGAAACAGCCTGGTAGTCTAATTTAAGTGATACAGCTGGTTTGGTGCCAGCTAGCCAACGAGATGATAACTTTCCTGAGGCCAAGGACCGTTTCTTTTGTTTCTATCTCCTAAACACCCTCAGTATGGCTTACCTTAAACAAATCTCTTTTGGATTCAGTTTGCATTGGCCTCTATATCAAGCAAGGAAAGAAGGTGCAGGAGAACTGATGAATGTGTCTCTTAAAATAATTCTCATGACCACTTAGCGATGAAAGGGAATGAACTACTGATACACAGGACGGCGTAGATAGACCTCCAATGCATTATGCTCAGTGAAAGAAGCCACACCCAGAAGGATATATAGTATATGATTCCATTTATATGATATTCTGGAAACGGCAAAACTACAGGGGTGGAGAATAGACCCGTGGTTCCCAAGAGTTAAGAGTGAAGAAGGGGTTGACTACAAGGGTGCAGCATGCAGGAATTTTGGGGAGTGACGGATCTGTTCTGTATCAGTTGTGGTGGTGGATCTGTGACTCCATGCATTTGTCAACATTCATAGAACTGCACACCAAGAGTAGTAAATATTGCTATTTGTATGCTGAAAATAAATTTAGAAAATACACAAAAGACAGAACATTGACTAACACATTTAATTGCTTAATAAACGTTTCTATTACTAAGAAAAAAAAGCCTACTTTGACAAAAATGAGGACTATATCAATGGCAAAAATTTGTTTGCTTATGGAGTATTATCTAGACAAAACATAAGATTAGTTGCAAAAAGATTTTCCAGTTTGTGAGATACCCAATCATGTTTATGCTTTATAGGGATAACATATTTTATCTTTAAAATGAGGATAGAAAAAAATTGTGCAAACATTGCAACTATGTGCTAATTATTTTAAATAATACTTAAATAAATATATATATAATATATATAAATAAATATAAATAAAAATAAAGTAACTGTTGTATTTTAGTTTTAAAAAAGTTCCAATGTGCAAAGAAATTCATTTTTATTGTTGTAATGAATGTGCAAAAAAAAAACAAGTTTGGAAACAGGCACATGAACATAAATAGCTATTACCTCATTTTCCAGAGGTAGCAACTGTAAAGGGATGTCATGGTGAGTCTACTTGTGTTGGACACTGTTGGCTTCCATTAATTCTTATAATAATTCCCTGAGGAAAACAGTATTATTCCCATTTTATAGATAAAAACTATGAGATCTAGAGAGACAAAGTGACTGAAGAGGATTACAGGGCTGGTTAGCGGCTGGGGCAGGATCCCATGCAGATCTGTCTGACTCAGATGATGCACTTTCCACAGACACCCGCTCCTTCTAGCAGTACGGATGGAAGGCACCCAATAGCAGCTCACAATGAGGAGGCTCCAGCCTGAACAGCATGTGGCTCTCTTTAGTCTGGCCTCTGCTGGGGACCTCTGTCCAGGCGCCAGACATTAACACCAAGGCTCCTGACCCATTAATGGCCTCATTTTGGTCAATATGGTGAAAAAAATCTGTCCCTTTGCAAAGTCACTGAGGCGGGGCCGGGATCTAAGTCCTATCTTCCTCAGCTGCAGTGCCAGCTCAAAAACAAACAGCCTCTTAGGGGGCCGTTCTGTCAGGAAGATAAATGCTGCCTCATTGATTGCCTCACCAAGGAGCTTGTTCCAAACGGCAGCTGCTAGACTGAAACGCTTTGAAGATTGAACCCAGGAGTCCAGTTCCAGCCTTTCTTGCAGTCTTGCCTAGCGATTCAAATTCCTATGACAAATGTTAAGTCCCTGTCATGGGCTAGGATAAGAAGTAAAATGAATGAATAACACAACTTTTCCAGGGAGATTCTTAGAGAATGCCAGTACCAGGACTGATCACACTCGATACCCCCCTTCCATAGCTTGACAACCACCCATTCCGGGATTTATAAAATGAACTTCAAGGACCCGGGGGAATCCTGAAAAGCAATGAAGTCAGAAAAAGGGAGAATGTAAAGTCACCACGTTTGCAGGAGATGGTGAAAGGTGAAAGGTCATTTAGGATTTTGTATATGTATGTTGAATATGTAGAAACACAGATGTAAGAGTATCAGAGTTGTTTTTACTGTGCCAGCTAATGGCATCACCCCATTCTGCTCACCAACCCTCTCCTGTGTCACTGCCCTGTGTCACCTGCTACTCATAGCAAGAGTCCTCAGAGGACAAGGACTCGAGCAACTACCCCCAATTCCCCATGTGCTAGGGAAGCGGCATAATGTCATGGATGAGATGAGAGGTGGGGACGGGGGCAGATGGTCACGTCCAGTTACAATCCACCTGGCCTCTCACTCTGGAGGAGCCTAGTGCAATGGCAGATCTTTCCACCAGGTGGCACTCATAGTTTAGCTTTATTTTTGTTTCTAATGACCGAAAATTTTGCCCTACTATCATTGATGAGGAATACATGACTTAGGCTTCCCAATTCATGGACTGATTTCATGTATTGTCATGTTTTGGACTCTATTGTGTCATGTAAAATTCCAATTTATTCTTTCCCTCTGGGACCTTGGCAAGAGCCAGCATAAGGGGAATAGCCATTAGAACCAAAGTGGGAACGGTTATTTTCATCACACACCAATAAACCCCCCCCACACACACACACCCCCTCCACGACTGTTCAGGGGTTAAATCCTGCTGTGTTTTTTCTTTTCCGGTTTTCCTTATCTCCTGCCTCCCTGCCCTTCCCAGCTCCTCTCCATGGTCAGAGTGCTATGACCAGTTGGCACACTTTGGTTTGCTAAAACCCAGCTCAGGATCACCTTTTCAACATTTGTGTTTGTTGCATAGCAGTCAAGTTTGGAGTGGCAGCCTCAAAAAATGGTCGCCCTTGAGTCTTAAAGATCAAAAGCCAGAGGGAAAAAGATGATGGTAGTTTTGTCTCTGAGAGAGGGCATCAAACTGTATGTGTCTGAGATGTGACTGAATTTCATATGGCCATTCTCTCTCAGGAAGCTGTATGTAGGGCTGAGCTGACCAAGGTTCTTAGAAGCCTCATAGTAATATTATTGGACATGATCCAGTTATTAAAGTTTAAAACAAAAGATGTAAGATATTGTCCCTGTCCTTGAAGAATCCAAGTCTACTTGGGAAGATAAGAAATTTAGTCACTTCAATAGTGTTAGTGGAGTAAGGTAATTTTGGCTAAGAGCTTCATGTCAACAAATTTGCCTGACAGTTCATAAGAAAGCCAGTCCCTGAGTCCTGGGAGGTTGGGGACTGGGAGATTTCAGGGAAGCATAGACCTAGGTGGGCCTTGATAGGATTAAGGCAATAGAGGGGGTGGGAGAGGCTCTACCTGGGGAAGTAGGAGGAATCTTGCAAGAGAAGCTGGCTGTAGACCTGCAAAACCGCCAATAGTTGGAGCTCAGTTGCTTGGCAACTTCAATGATAATGGTTCCTTTAAAAATTCTGTTTTATGGAAAGACCAAACCGCAGTAAATTCCCAATCCCCTACCACGTGGAATGATGATATCCCTGAAGCCCAGCAAAATTATTAATCTTTAAAACAATATTTATTTCTATTCTTATTAGTACTGAGAGTGACCTCATTCATTCAACATATGTTTATGAAGTATGTTTATTGTTCTGGATGTTTTGTGGGAAACCAAGATATATCAGGCAGGATTGTTTTCTCTGGAGCCTTCATGCTAGGAGGGAAGACAAGAAACGTGAATATAATGACTATAATGTCAGAGAGAGAGACAATATCTCTAAGGTCAGTATATAAAAATATTATAAGGGTTAAGAATAAGATAAAAATTATTTTCAGCGGGGGATTCAGTGGTGGGATAAGTGCATGGAAAGATAAGGGGAAGGGAAGGGTATTTTGCATGGAGGAAATGGCACAAAATAAAGAGATTGGAAAGGAAAGACTGAATGGAGAACACAGGTACAAGAGCAGGATGGTGAGTAAGGATGTCGAAAGTTCGGGTTAGGGCCGCATGACCAGCCTTGTATAGCAGGTTAAGAAACATGAGGTCAGCATGAAGTTACTGTATACTTTTGAGTAGATGGATAAATTGATCTGTTTTGAAGATTAGCACCTAACATCTACGCGTAAGATGGACTTGCCAGGGGAGAGAAGGGCAATGGAGGGCTCTGGTTCAAAGGCTCTCCTGTCAGCTTGGGAAGGCATATGGATTCATAAGTTGGCAATTATTCTTTTTTTTTTAATGAAATGAAATGAAATTAATTTTTTTACTGCAATAACATTGGTTTATAATATTATATAAATTTCAGGTGTACATCACTATATTTTGATTCCTGATTAGATTACATCATGTTTACCGCCAAAAGACTCATTACAATCAATCACAATCCATCACCACACGCATGTGCTTAATTTTGCCCTCCTCCCTCCCCGCTTCCCCTCTCGTAACCACCAATCCAATCTGTGTGTATCTATGTGTTTGTTTGTTGTTGTTGCTGTTATCTTCTACTTATGAGTGAGATCATATGGTATTTGACTTTCTCTCTCTGACTTATTTCTCTTGGCATAATACCCTCAAGGACCATCCATGGTTTCACAAATGGCCAGATTTCATCGTTTCTTATGGCTGAGTAGTATTCCATTGTGTATATATACACCAAATCTTCTTTGTCCATTTGTCCCTTGATGGACACCTAGGTTGCTTCCAAGCCTTGGCTATTGCGAATAATGCTGCGATGAACACAGGGGTGCATGTATCTGTATGCATTTGTGTTTCATGTTCTTTGGATAAATACCCAGCAGTGGAAAAGCTGGATTGTATGGTAGTTCTATTTTTAACTTTTTGAGGAAACTCCATACTGTTTTCCATAGTGGCTGCACCAGTTTGCACTCCCACCATCAGTGTATGAGAGTTCCCTTCTCTCCACATCCTCTCCAACACTTGTTGTTCCCTGTCTTGCTAATTATAGCCATTCTGACGGGAGTGAGGTGATATCTCATTGTAGTTTTGATTTGCATTTCCCTGATAGTTAATGATGTTGAACATCCTTTTATGTGCCTGTTGGCCATCTGTATATCTTCTTTGGAGAAACGTCTGTTCAGATCTTTTGCCAATTTTTTAATTGGGTTGTTAGATTTTTTGTTGTTGAGATGTATGAGTTCTTTATGTTTAGGATATTAACCCCTTATCAGATATATGGTTTGCAAATATCTTTTCCCAGTTGTTAGGTTGTCTTTTCGTTTTGTTGATGGTTTCTTTTGCTGTGCAGAAGCTTTTTAGTTTGATGTAGTCTCATTTGTTTATTTTTTCTATTGTTTTCCTGGCCCAGTCAGACGTGGTACTTGAAATTGCTGCTAAGACTGATGTTGAAGAGCATACTGCCTATGTTTTCTTCTAGGAGTTTCACAGTTTCAGGTCTTACATTCAAGTCTTTAATCCATTTTGAGTTCATTTTTGTGTATGGTGTAATATAATGGTCTACTTTCATTCTTTTGCATGTGGCTGTCCAGTTTTCCCAACACCATTTATTGAAGAGACTTTTCTTTCTCCTGTCCATAAATGTGTAGGTGTATTTCTGGGCTCTCGCTTGTGCTCCATTGATCTGTGTGTCTCTTTTTGTGCCAGTACCATGCTGTTTTGGCTACTATAGCTGTGTAGTGTATTTTGAAATCAGGACGTGTGATACCTCCAGCTTTGTTCTTTTTTCTCAGTGTTCCTTTGGCTATTCAGGGTCTTTTGTTGTTCCGCATAAATTTTAGGATTCTTTGTTCTATTTCTGTGAAAAATGTTGTTGGAAATATGATCGGGATTGCACTGAATTTGTAGATTGCTTTAGTATGGACAGTTTAGCTACGTTAATTCTTCCAGTCCAAGAGCACGGAATATCTTTCCATTTCTTTGTGTCTTCTTCAATTTCCTTCAACCATGTTTTATAGTTTTCAGTGTACAGATCTTTCACCTGTTTGGTTAAGTTTATTCCTTGGCATTTTATTCTTTTTGTTGCAATTTTAAAAATGGGATTGTATTCTTAATTTCTCTTTCTGCTACTTCATTGTTAGTATATAGAAATACAACTGATTTTTGTATGTTGATTGTGTATCCTGCAACTTTTCCATATTCATTTATTATTTCTAAAAGTTTTCTGGTGGATTCTTCAGGCTTTTCTATACATAAAATCATGTCATCTCAAAGAGTGACAGTTTCGTTTCTTCCTTTCCAAGTTGGATCTCTTTTATTTCTTTTTCTTGCCTGATTGCTTGGCTAGGACTTCCAATACTAAGTGAAATAAGAGTGGTGAAAGTTGGCATCCTCATCTATTTCCTGTTCGTAGAGGGATAGCTTTCAGTTTTTCTCCATTGAGAATGATTTTAACTGTGGGTTTATCACATATGGCCTTTATTATGTTGAGATACTTTCCTTCTATACCCATTTTATTCAGGGTTTTTATCATAAGTGGATACTGTATCTTGTCAAATGCTTTCTCCGCATCTGTTGAGATGATCATGTGATTTGTATTCTTCATTTTGTTAATGTGGTGTATCATGTTGATTGATTTGCAGATGTCAATCATCCCTGCATCCCTGGAATAAATCCTACTTGATCATGATGTATGATCTTTATAATGTATTGTTGTATTTGATTTGCTAGTATTTTGTTGAGGATTGTTGCATCGATGTTCATCAGTGATATTGGCCTGTAATTTTCTGGTTTTTTGTTGTCCTTGTCTGTTTTGGTATCAGGATAATGTTCGCTTTGTAGAATGAATTAGGAAGCTTCCCCTCCTCTTCAATTTTTTGGAAGAGTTTGAGAAGGATAGGTATTAATTCTTCTTTAAATAGTTGATATAATTTACCAGGGACGTCGTCTGGTCCTGGACTTTTATTTTTGGGGAGGTTTTTGATAACTGTTTCGATCTCCTTACTGGTGATTGGTCTATTCAAATTCTCTATTTCTTCTTGATTCAGTTTTAGAAGATTGTGTGATTCTAAGAATTTATCCATTTCTTCTAGATTATCCAATATGTTGGCATATAGCTTTCCATAGTATTCTCTTATAATCTTTTGTATTTCTGAGGTGTCTGTTGTAATTTCTCCTCTTTCATTTCTGATTTTATTTGAGCCTTCTCTCTTATTTTCTTGGTGAGTCTAGGTAAAGGTTTGTAAATTTCTTTATCTTTTCAAACAACTAGCTCTTAGTTTCATTGATTTTTTTTTCTATTTTTTAAGTCTCTATTTCATTTATTTCTGCTCTGGTTTTTATTAATTTCTTCCTTTTACAATGATTTTGGGCTTTGTTTGTTCTTCTTTTTCCAGTTCCTTTAGGTACATCGTTAGACTGTTTATCTGAGATTTTTCTTGCTTGTTGAGGTAGCCCTGTATTGCTATAAACTTACCTCTTATAAGGTCTTTTGCTGTATCCCATAATTTTTGTCATGTTGTATTTTCATTTTCATTTGTCTCCAGGTATTCTTTTTATTTCTTCTTTGATTTCTTCATTAACCCAATCATTGTTCAGTAGCATTTTGTTTAATCTCCACGTATTTGTGGCTTTTCTGATTTTATTCCTGTAGTTGATTTCTAGTTTCATAACCTTGTGGTCAGAAAAGATGACTGGTATTATTTCAACCTTCTGAAATTTATTGAGACTTCTTTTGTGGCCTAATATGTGATCAATCCTGGAGAATTTTCCATGTGCATTTGAAAAGAATGCGTATTTTGCAGTTTTTGGATGGAATGTTCTGTATATATCTACTAAGTCTATCTGGTCTAATGTGTCATATAAGGCCAGTGTTTCCTTATTGATCTTCTGTTTGGATGGTCTATCCATTGGTGTAAGTGGAGTGTTAAAGTTCCCTACTATTATTGTGTTACTGTCTGTTTCTCCTTTTATGTCTGTTAATAGTTGCTTTATATATTTAGGTGCTCCTATGTTGCGTGTGTAGATGTTTACAACTGTTATATCCTCTTGTTGGATTGTTTCCTTTATCATTATGTAGTGCCCTTCTTTGTCTCTTGTTACAGTTTTTGTTTTAGAGTCTATTTTGTCTGATATAAGTATTACTACCCCAGCTTTCTTTTCATTGCCATTCTCATGGAGTGTCTTTTTCCCTCCTTTCACTTTCAGTTTGTGAGCGTTTGTAGGTCTGAAGTGTGTCTCTTGTATGCAGCATATATATGGGTCTTGTATTTTTTATCCAGTCAGCCCCCTTAGCCTTTTGATTGGAACATTTAGTCCATTGACATTTAAAGTAGATATTGGTAAGTATGTACTTATTGCCATTTTGTTACTTTTTTTCTGGGTTTTTTAGTAGTTCTTCTCTGTTCCTTTCTTCTCTTGCTCTCTTCCCTTGTTTTGGTGGCTTTCTTTAGTATTATGTTTAGGTTCCTTTCTCTTAATTTTTTTGTGCATTTATCATAGGTTTCTGGTTTGTGGTTCATATATAATAACCTATGTATATAGCAATCTATATTAAGTTTATGGTCTCTTTAGTTTGACCTCTTGGTAAAAGCTCTACTCTTTTACTCCTCTCCCACATTATATGTTTTTGATATCATATCTAACCTATTTTGTGTGTGTGTGTGTATCCATTACCCTGTTATCATAGAAACAGGCAATTGTAGTACTCTTCTCTTTTCACCTTCATATTATCTTCATAGGTGGTTGATCTGCTACTTTTACTGTATTTTTGCCTTTATCAGTGATTTTATTGCCTTTTGGGGGGATAATTTTCTTATTCCTATTTGTGGTCTTCTTTTTCTCACTTAAACAAGTCCCTTTAGCATTTCTTGTAAAATTGGTTTCTTGGTGATAAACTCCTTCATTTTTTGCTTGTCTTGGAACTCTTTATCTCTCCTCCGTTCTGAATGATAACATTGCTGGTAGAGTATTCTTGGCTGTAGGATTTTTCTCTTAGCACTTTAAATATGTTGTACCACTCCCTTCTAGCCTGTAAAGTTTCTGCTGAGAGGTCAGCTGATAGACTTGTGGGGTTTCCTTTGTATGTAACTTGTTGTCTTTCTCTTGTGGCTTTAGGATTCTCTCTTTATCTTTAATTCTTGACATGTCTCTCTCTTCTCTTGTTGGGACATCTTTAATACGAAGGTCAGTGTGCTTGATGTTGTCCCAGAGGTCCTTTAGATTGTTCTTGTCCTTCTTAATTCTTTTTTCCTCTATCTGTTCAGCTTGGGTAATTTCCTCTAATCTTTCATCAAGTTCACTGATCCATATGTCTGTATCATCTACTCTGCTATTGAGTCCCCCTGGTCAACTTTTCATTTCTAGTATTGTATTCTTCATTTCTGATTGGTTCCTTTTTATATTTTCCAATTCTTTGTTGATGTTCTCACTGAGTTCATCCGTTCTTCTCCCAAGATCAGTGATCATCCTTATGACTTTTTGTTTTTCAGGTAGATTGTTTATTTCTGTTTCATTCATTCCTTTTTTCTGGGATTTTGTCCTGTTCCCTTACTTAGAAAAAATTCCTTTGCCTCTTCATTTTGCTTCTTTCTCTGTGCTTATATCTATGTATTAGGTGGGTCAGCTACATCTCCTGATCTTGGAGAGGTGGCCTTATATAAGAGATGCCTCATGAGGCCCACCCAGTGTGCTTCCCTCTTGTCACCAGTTCCAAACATTCTAGGAGTGTCCCCTGTCTGGGCTACATGTGTCCTTCTGTTGTGGCAGGGTTACTCTTACTGCAGGTGCCCAGGGAATCTATGCTGTCCCACTGGCCAGCTGGATGTAATGCTCAGCTGCATGTGGCTGCTACAGACCCTTCAGTCACTTTGCTGGGCATGAGGAGCCCCAGAACAGTTGGCTGCAAGATCTAATAGCACATTCCTGTTGCAGTTTTTCTGTTAAGTGAGTAGGTCCCCAGCATGACTGGTTGCTAGGCTCATGAGCTTACAATTTCTCTAGGCCTCTGGCATACAAGGCTCTTGTCAGCCCTCTCAGGATTGCAGCTGAGTGGGGCTGCCCCCAGGCAAGGGAGCACCCAATTGTTTCAGGCTTGGAAAGATGGGGCTAATCTCCTATGTGGCTATTTGAGAAGCACAAGTCTTCTGCAGCTGAAAAGCCCCACCACCCGCAGGTCCACACACACAGTCAACACAGTCCTGCCCTGTGCACATGCCCTGACCCCCTGAAGTGGACCCAGTCACCCCACTGCAGATGCCCCACACACTCCCTAATGCCCCACACACTCCACCCTCTCCTCATGAATGCCCTGCCCCACAGAGGCAGACCCACTCACCCTGTTGCAGAGGATCCAGGCATCGAGCCTATGCAGGCTGACAAGTTGCCTGAGGGATTGCTGTTGGGTGGGGCCAGTCCCTAGGGTGGGCTGCCTGCCCTGGCTGAGCTGGATTAAATCAGTGCTCTAGTGGGTGGGACAGACCCTGGGCTAACAGGCCAGGGGAAGAACTCCAATGGCATCTGCCCGCATCTGTGTCAGCTTAGCTGTACTAGGTCGCAATAATGGCTGCTGCCAGTGTCTCAGCCATTGACAACCTCTCACTGAGATGCACTCAGAGCCTATCAGGTGAGTCTTTTTGCACCAAGGAACTATGCACCTTTCTTTCTGGTGATTTTAGGTTGCTTTCTGCAATGGGTGAATTTGCACGTGGGTCCATTAAGAGCAGGCTTCTTTTTCCCTTATGCCTGATAGCTTTTCTGGGGGTATTCCCCATTGCTGTTCATAGCCAGCAAAGCAGTTGGCAATTATTCTTATCATTATGGAAATTATCAACATTCCGAAAGCAAAATTAAAGAAACTAAGTCCTCGAAATTATTTTCAGTGAAATTAGGAGACATGTGTAGTTCACAGATCCAAAAATATGTGTTAAGGGTCCCCAAAGGTAGCTGAAAACAGAGGGAAATTGTACAAGAAAAAGTGAAGAGAAGAAGCACAGATAAGGGTGAGATGGCAGCTATTTCAAAAAGTACCAGCAGTTCCTGAAGGGGAGGGATACATCCTGAAGTGCAGAAACTATCTGCTTTGTTAACAATAATGGATGTGGGAACTGGGTTAATCAGAGCTGTTAGCAGAAGCTGTTACATAATGGGTTTGGTAGAGAGAATCAGAGGCTGAGGACTTCACAAAAAGTTGTACCAACGTGCCACATTTGCAGAATGTATCTTCTCTGTGGCATCATAGATTGTGTTGTAAATGCTCTCTAGCCTGTTCCTGTCCCATGAAGGACACTCTTCCCTCCACTAAAGGGACTCCCTGCAAATAGCTCGCCCAGAGATCCTATGATGACTAAAAAAAAAAGATGAGCAAATGCTAAATCAATACAAAGTTACTTTAAGAATAAAAGAAGCAAAAGAGCGTCAGAACTTACTAACAAATGAAGAACATTTACCAGAAAAATGTTTCCAAAAAGTAGAAGAAAATTGTGACCAAATATTTCACTGCAAATTGAAAAAGAAAAAAGAAACTCACATACAGCAATCACTTCTACAAATAAAACATTCAACGAAAAATATAAGAACTCAGGAAAGAGATGGGCAGATAATAAGAGAAAACAAAACATGAAGGATCAGATCTCAGGAAGTAAATAGAAAATACTCAAATAGCCATCAAAGAAATGAAGCCAAAATTGTAAGAAGCACAGCGGAGAGCATACCACGTGGAAAACACAATAATGGGCACTGAAGAAGACATGGGAAAAGTCACAAAAATGAATGCATCTCTAAAAATTAGATGCAGGTTTAGACAGAATATTATAATTAGACAGGAATGGCAAAAGAGATTCAATATTTGTGTAATCGGAGTCTCTGAAGAGGAAAGTAAAATAGAAAGTAAAAAATATTTAAAACATGTAATTTAATGAAATTTTATTTAAATAAAAGAAGACTTAAACATCTATGTCAGAAGTTCACACCATGTGATAATATACATTGACCTAGAATGAGCAATAGAGAGACAGAGTTGTAAAGATTTTAAAACGTTCTCTGGGCATCCAGGCAAGAAGATCAAAGCACATATAAAGAAATAAAAATTAGGCAGGTCTCAAATTCCACTACAGCAAAATTCCATGTCAGTGTATCATGGTGCAATGCTTGAAAAAAACCTCAAAGGAAGAAAGTATAAGTCAAGAATTTTCTCTGGAGCCCAGCTTTAAGTATAGAGGCTGTGTATAAAAGTTAGGAATATGCGAAAACCAAGGAAATGTTATTATGAGCCTGTTTTGAGGAAACGTCAAGAGTGTAAACTTTTTTAGCCAAGAAATGTCTAGGAAAAATACAACAAAAGGCAGAGAATATGGAATATATTTCACTCAAGAGTTAGCAGTAGTGCACACTTGGAGATCAGAGCAATGAATCATCATATAAATCTCATGTATTCCAACAGTGTAGAAGTGATACAACCAACAAAATCAGGGAGAGGTTGAAAGAGGGTGGGCAGTAGAATAGTCTTGCTCACTGTCTCACTAAATAATAGTCAATAGCTATTATTTAAACCTTTTAGAAAATTGGCATAAAGTGTACAAAGTAACATTAAGAAAGATATTACCTAAAAACAGCTGATCAGGAAAGAGGAATTGTGCTAATTTTATCGTTTCTCAGAATAAGGAATTAATATATGTGGTCTAAAGAAAGAAAGAACTAAGGAGGTTATATACAATTATGAATACAATTTTCATATACCAGAATAAACATACCCACGAATCCAAGCAAAGAAATTATACCACATAGTTAAAAAGAGAGAGAGAGAAAACATAAAATGGCAGATCTAAGATAAACATACTTCTCATATTAATGTAAATGGGCTTAACTCACTCATTGGAAGAATTTCAGAGTGGATCAGAAAAACAAACCAAACTGTACGGTGTATAGGAAACATACAAAAACAAAGTAATTCAGTACAGTTGAAAATAAGAAATGTGTAAAGGTGTACTAAAGAACCACAAAAAACAGACAGAAAGCAAACAGCCAAAAAAATCCCCCTAAACCCCCATAAAACAAAAACAAACTCAGAAAACCAGGCAAACGTAAAAAGGAAGTAAACAAGCAAGAGTCATGATCTTAATATTAGAAATGGTAGAATTCAGGCAAAAATAAAGGATTAAATAAGATAAGGGTAGTTTCAGCCTATAATGTGCAATTCACAAATCTTCAACAATTATTCTTACCTACACATCAAATAACATGACATCCAAGTTCATAAAGCAAAAATTACAAAGGCTAAAAAGAAAAGTAGTAAGGAATTTTAGTTCAACTCTTTTGGTCTTTGATAGAACGAGTGATCAAAAACATTGAGAAAAATAATATAATTCACAGGTAGATGAGATGGATATATCTCAAACTCTATTTTCTGAAAATAGAGAATACACGTTTCTTTATGTGCCTAGGAAATAATCACAAAATTTGACCATATTCTAAGTCCTAGAGAAAAATCTCGATACATTTCCAGGAAGTCTAAGTAATATAGGCTGTGAGATAATAGAAAGTACATATTTGGTCTCTGCCCCCAGTTCCTGGCCCAGAGCTTCTAAAACCCTTCAAATTTCCTAAATGATAAGAGCACTGAGGCATCTTTTGTTTGGTCTTTGATCTGGTTCCTGAAACAGGGCTCCTGAAGCCCTCGTAATTTCCTGGGTGATAGGAGTGTCTTTTGTTCCAATGGGGTGACTGTTAAGGGCTTTTGATTGGGAACTAGTCACCAGAAAGACCATGTCTTGATGAGAAGCTTGGAATTTTCAGCCCAACCATCCATTTTCTTGAGAAGGGAGAAAGGTTGGAAATGGAGTTAATAATTGATCATGCCCATGTGATGAAGCTTTCATAAAAATTGTAATAGTACAGGGTTCAGAGAGCTTCCAGGTTGGTGAACACATCCATATACCAGGAGGGTGACACCCCTCAACTCCACAGGGACAGAAGATCCTGCACTTGAGACCTTCCCAGTCTTTGCCCTGTGTATCTCTTCATCTTGCTGTTTATCTGCATCCTTTATCACATCCTTTAACAAACTGATAAATATAAAGAAGTGTTTCCCTGAGTTCTGTGAACCACTCTAGCAAATTAATGGAACCCAAGGAGGGGATTGTGGGAACCTCTGATTTACAGCCGATTGGTTAGAAGCACAGGTGACAACCTGGTCATTTGATTGGCATCTGAAGGAAAGGGGCAGTTTTGTGGGACTGAACCCTTAACCTGTGGGATCCGACGCTGTCTCCAGGTAGATAATGTCAGAATTGAGTTAATTTGTAGGACATCTTGCTGGTGTCAGAGAATTGCTTGGTGGTAGAAAAACAACCCACACACATTTGGTGACCAGAAGTGTTAGAAATGTTGTGAGTGTGGTAGTAGTCTCAGTAGTAAAGGAGACACACAGGAGAGAAAAACTGGGTTTTTTTCCTTAATTTACAGACACATTCATTTTTCACAATGCAATAAGAATAAAATTTAAGACAAAAATCAGAAAATAAAAGTGTCTTCCAACTGGGAAATTAACAAAAAGCTCTCATACAATGTGTGAGTCACTGATGATGTACAATCAAAATTGCATAATTTCTTAATAAATAAAGCACACTGAATCAGACTGTTTGATATATAAAGTATAACCAAAGGAGTGACCAAAGGAGAACTCATAGTTTTAAATATTTATATCAATAAAAAACAATGAAAAAAAATTAGATATTGAATTCAAAAAGTTAGTAAAACAGCAATAAACTGAATAAAAGCAGTATGAATAAATTATTATAAATAAAATCAGAAATTAATGCATTGGAAAACTGAAAATCAGGAGACTAGAACTGTATCTAAAAATATAGAATAAAATTACACACAAAAAATAGAATAAATAAGATAGTAGGTAATCCAAATGGAGCAATATGTGCTTTAGGAGGACAGACAGATAACCCAAATATATAATAATAGAATATGATAGAGGAAATTAACTGCAGGATGATAGTAAAATTTCAGATCTGACTATTTGCTCAACTTTATGTAAATAATTCTGAAAATTTGGTTTACTTCAATCATTTTGTAGGAAAATATGATTTAAATTTATCAAAACCAACCCCAGAAGAGATAGAACATGTCATTATGCTAATTTGAACAGAAGTAGATAAACTCACTAGATTATTTTTGTTTACATGGAGGAATTCTATGAAACCATTAACAAACAATATTTCCACTTTTTAAGAATAAAGAATAAGAAGGAATAAATCTGCATATTTTTATGAAGTGACTAAATTATTGATATCAAAGCCTGATAAAGATTGTACAGTAAAGAAGGTTATATATAACTTTCTATATAAATTCCACATATGAAGATTAATGTAAATATCCTAAATAAATTATTAGTATGGATTCAACACCACATTAAAGGACTCAAATATAAGAGCAAATGGATTTTATTTTAGTAGTGCAATGTCCTTCATGTTATAACATGTATTAATTTATCATAATAATTGACCCAAGAAGAAAAATAGACACTGAAAAATGTTATCAATGCCTATATCTTCAACATGATAAAATATACGTATCTTAGCCCAAAGCCGACATCATCTTTAGTGAGGGAAACACAAGAGGTATTTCCAACTGAAGTCAGAAAGTAGAAATGGATGTCTACTAACTATGACTATTATGTGACATTATATTGCAGGTGTTGGCCAATGCAATTAGATAAGATAGAGAATTAGAAACTAAAAGTGAGGGGAAGTAAACCTATAAAAATTTGGATTTGATGTGATGAATAATCTAAGATAATTAATAGAAATCTGCAACTAACAATAAGAAAATTCACTAAGGTAGTGGAGTAAAAAAATAACGTACAGAAATCCATAGCTTTCGTATATACAAACAACTGCCAGTTAGGAAATATAATGGAAGAAATACCCCATTGACAAGAGCAACTAAAAAGGTAAAATGTCTATGAATAAAACTAATAAGAAATGTGCTGACCTGTAGGAAGAATATCTTAAAACAGTCCTAGGAGACGCAAAAGAATAAATGACCAAATGGAAAGAGATGTGATAGTCTGTTAATTATATTGTGCTACCTGGCATAAAAAATTGAGCCTAGAATGTATGATAAGTTAAGAACATTAACACTGACTTCTTGCTCAGTCTGAGGAAGGTATCAGTCGTTGGAGGGTGGCCACCCACAAGCGATTGAGGGACCCAGGCTGTTTCCATCTTGTTGATTTCCTGTCTGATGGAACTGCCCGGTCTTCTGACTCCAGCTTGCAGTAGGGGAAAGAGAGCATGGCAAAGACACACTCTTCCTAAATGCTTTGGCCTGGAAGTAATACAAGTCTTCTCACCTTCTACTGGCTTCTGTCTGCTCACCTTCACATGACCACCTAAATATAAGGATGGGTGGAAAATGTAGTCCCTAGCTAGGCAGCCACTTTCTAGCAGAATTTTGGAATTATTTTGGTGAACAGCTAACCATCTTTGACACACTCATATCCTTGTATATGCAGACTCAACATTATAAAAATATCATTTCCCTCATGTTAATTTTTAAACTTAATGTAATCAACATTGCAAATGGTTTTTTGAAACAGACAAGATGTTTTAAAGCTCATATGGGAAACTGAAAAATAAGTACAGCTGGGAAAACTCTGAAAACAGAAGATAAACAAGATGTAAATAGTTTACCATGTATTAAAATATTATTATTACGTCCCAATGATTAAAATAGTGGGATACCAGCGCATGCATTGATGAATGGACCAAAGGAAAATGATTGAAAACCCAGAAATAGCTTAAAGTGAATATGAACAAATTTAGAATACAAGTGAGGAAAATGATAGAATACCATGATAAACACCAAGCAGATCAAAGATTTAAGGATAAGAAATAAAACCATACAAATAAAAAATAAAATGTAGGAACATTTTGAATTGTAGCTTGTGGAAGATTTTTCTAATTGTAATTCAATACTTGCGAAGTACTATAAAAAATTTGGCTAATTAGGCCCCATAAAAATTAAAGAAAAAAGTTCTGCATAGCATTTTTGGTCTTTTACTACATTGCCTTTCATTTCAGACCTAAACAAATTATTGAATTTAATTGAAGTAATAATAACAGAACATTTATGACCAAGTTCATGAATGAGTTAGCAGTGGCAGCTACATTACAACTGCCACCTGCTTGAGAGTTCTCCCATTGATTGTAAAGTCAGAGATGTAAAACATTTTTGAGATACCAGGGTCAACATCAATGACATATGATATAATATATATACTTGTATTACTGAAAGTAACACGAGCATCCTATATACCAGTTTGAATCCAAGATGAATAACTATCTAATTATTGATTATTGATAACATACTTATGATCTCAAAAGATTGCCATACTAATTTGTATATCACTCATTGAAAGTTTAATTATATTAGTAATTTTATCTAAGAAGAGTATATCAGTAATAATCTTAGCTCTAGATTAAAATTTTCAGAACATTTGTCACACTCATTTGCTAAACACTAGATGCTATCATGTGGTGTTTAGTAAAAAAGAGTGAGTGGAGTGACCTTTTATTGACTACACTCACCCACTCATGTGCATGTAGATGACAACGCGTTTTCAACGTGTCCTAGGCATGAAAAGGTGTAATAATGTCCACAGCAGGGAGGAATAAGTAAGAGCATATTCATGAACCAGATTTCTGTTTTTAGTTCTATTGTGAAGGATAATTTTTTGTTACCATAAATAACAGCATATGCCTTGGTTGAAGTTTGCAGCATGGAGAAATATTAACTGTCTATATCCCTTCTGTAAAATGCAAGCTCTCCTGACTTGCTTCTGAATAAATCTAACACAGTATCACTTATTACTGATTACATAAGCACTGACAATTTAAATGGACACAGAAAACTTTATGTCTCCCACGTAAACAGCCAACCTTGTCAACAGAAGTAACAGGTGGCCCATATCACTGGTTCTGTCACTTAGAACTTCATCCAATACAATTACAAAAGATAAACCTGTTTGAAAAGTTAGAGTCATCATTTCTTTTTAAGATGACTGATTGACCCCTAAATCAAATTCCTGAGTTGTTTGTTTGTTTGGTTTTATTTTAATGCCCTTCAGGGTTACAAATTTGGTCCAAATGAGTCAATTGTTTTGAAATTTACTTTGGAGCAAGCAACCTGCCATGGGCAGAATACCAAGCAATTCTGTTGAAACTAAAAGAGCAGTTTGCTTGGTCATTGAATAAATGTGTTAATTGTTCTTTTCTGCCATAGATTTTAGTTCAGCATCTGTCCTTCACCCTGGCACATGTGAAAGGCTGATTATAAATCTAAAGAACTAGGAATGTGGAGCTGGTGGCTGTAATACTCAATTTATAGTATCTAATACTAACAACATAGGTCTTGTAGAAGTGGCTTATAAATATTGATTTTAAAATGGAAACTGCCAGAAAGAGTATAAAAATCTTCTAAACAAAGAATCTTCTGGAATTTTTTTTTTTTAATTTGAAGACTCAAAGATACCTGCTCTGAAGGTGACTGACATCCTCATTGCCTTCGTTTGGGTGCTGGTGGTCTGGACTGTTGATGTGGCCTGCTGCTAAGGAGTTAAACCTATTGGCATGTTTGTCATACCCCTGCCTAACGGTCCCTTAAGCAAGCCACAAATCTTCCTTGCTCTGGATGACAGTTAATGAACTGTAAAAGTCTTGCACCAATATTTCTACTTCATCTGCAAGCTTGAAGAAGGCAAGTTTGTTTTTCACCCTCGAAAAGAACCAACTGTATTTCTTAGGCAGACAAGGATGATTTGTTTGCATGGACCTCTTTTCAGTTAGGAGGACATGTTTAGAGCTTGGGAATTTGATTCTGAGAATCATAAGCTTTGAATTCTTCTTAGGATGTTTTATGTGCCTGGATGTATTTTATTAGCCTAACTATATTGCAAGCTCTTCTAACTAATTCTGTGACCTTGAGCGAGTCACTTAACCTTTCTGGGTCTATTTCCTGTTCCATAAAATAAGAATCCTAAATACCTCACAAAATTCCTTAGAAGATCAAATGAGATAATGATTATTATGTTTTTTAAATATCACTTAAAATTACCTGATTAAACATTATATTAATTCCCAAAAGCTTTAAATCATATTAATCATAATAAAATATATGTATATATATTTAAATGTATATTTGGATAAATATATATTCCTATGCTCTTTGAAGAGGTATAAACCATTTTTAAGACTAAGCAAAATGAAGCATAATTTGATGTGAGAAAGCAACTGTTTGGAAGCAAGAGTAAAAACATTTTAAGAAGCATCTATTGCATATTCTGGAATAACTGTTATATGCATGCCCCTAGTCATATTATACTTTGCCTTAAATTTTGACTGGAGCCACCTCACAAATTCTAATGTCTTTCTAAATTGTTGTTTCAGTTGAGCTCTGTTTAATATTTACCAAAATGGTACCACCAGAAATCCTGCTAACTTTTTATTCCATTTCTGATTTACCCTTCTGTGATTTTAGAAAGAATTCTGGTTCTTTCAGTTGCTCCTCATTTCTCAGCTGGCATCATCTCTTTTCTAACTCAGCACGGATCGGATAATGCAATAGTCTCGAACCAAGTGTTCAAGTTGATTTTGATGCATTTTCTCAGCTGCTAATCTTTTTCAGGGTCCTACTTATTTCATTATGAAATATATCTAAAAAAATTCCTGGGCCCCTTTAAAGCAGATTTAGCTCCTTTTTTTTTTTTTTTTTTTTTTTTTTGATGTTGGAGAATTTGGTCAACATAGCTTTTCCAGGTCTTACTGCCAGGCTGAATCACAAAGAGTACGTCAGCCAGGCGATCAAGGTCAACGTCAACAATGATGAGTCACTTCAGCTGAGGTAGAACAGGGACCACCACCCGAGAGAATTCTGTGCATCTGTTGTAGAATCCAAAACACTTGTCTGGCAGGACTGTTCATTCCAGCTGCTGGGTCTGTGTCTTTAAAATGTTGACATTAATAAGGTTTTTGTCATTGTCTATTTCCTCTTCTGAAATTTCTTCATCCACTTTTTTTTTCATTAACCAAAGTCCATATTTTATTCAAATTTGCTTAGTTCTTTTGCTAATGTTCTTTTTCTGACCCAGGATCCCATTCAGGATACCACATTATATTTCATCGTCGTGTCTCTTTAGACTCTTAAAGACTATGACAGCTTCTTAGACTTTCCCTGTTTTTGACGACCTTGACAATTTTGAGGAGTAGTAGTAGAATTCTACAAAATTCTACAAGTATTTTATAGAATATCCTTCAATTTGGATTTGTCTCATATTTTTCTCATGATTAGAGTGGAGTATGGGTTTTTGGGAGGAAGGCCACAGAGCAACAGACATTCTCATCACATCGTATTAGGGTACATCGATTTGCCTTATCATTGTTGATGTTGACCTTGATCACCTGGCTGAGGTAGTGTTTGTCAGGTTTTTCCACTACGAAGTTAGTCTTCCCCTCCCTTCTTCCCATATTGTACTCTTTGGAAGGAAGTCACCTGCACAGCCCACACTTAAGGAATAGAGAGTTGCGCTTCATCTCTTTGAGGTGGAGTGTGTACACACATTTTTTGGAATCCTTCAACACAGCAGATCTGTCCCTTCTCCCTTAATTATGTATTTATTCAATCATTTATTTATATCAGTATGGACTCATGGATATTTATTTTATACTGTGGGCTATAATCCAATGCCACTTTATTTATTTTGGTGCTCAAATTATTCCAACTTTGGCCATTGGGAGTTCTCGCAGTTGGCTCTTGCGTCCTATTGACATACCCATCTTTGTGGGGGTTTTTTTTTTTAGCACTTCCTTACTTTCTGGCACTATGAGATGCACCTGACTTATCTTCTATATTTCCTTCACCAGTCCTAGAATCAGCCATTTTTCCAAAGAACCCTGGTTTGTTTTATTGCAGAATGGTTTTAGAAATCAGTATCTGAGGACTAGGTGTACTGGTAGGTTGTTGTTTCTAATAGGCCATCTCAGGTGATAGAGCAAAAAGAATATTTATATATAATAACCCACATATATATCTATTTATAAATATTTCTATATCTAACCACCTGTATCTATATTCAGCTGAGCATGTGTTCATACTGCTGTCTCCAACTCTAATCCATTACCACGTGGATCATTCTAGACTTCTCCCCTTCTTATGCGTGATCTCCCATTCCAACAGTAAGAAACGTGGCTCTCACCGTCTGCCATTCATCTGCTTAGTTCAGCGCTAGTACGCATGCCCAGCTGTATCAGAATCGTTTACTCATATTTCCGTGGGGAAAACTTTATCAACTAGAATGCAGTACTTAGTATACAAGCACTGCATATATAAGTGTATAATTTCTTTTGCCTTAGTCTTACAGTCTCTGCTTGTTCCCAAAGTTGCTTAAGTCAACATGTCCCTGCCCCCACCTTCAGCGAGGTCATTTCATATACTTGTGATATAGTTAGATTGTTTTTCCTCATTCTGCATTTCATCCTGTGATCCCCTGGCTCCCTTCATGATTTTTAAAAATTTGTCTTCGTTCAATTTTATTTTAAATACTGTACAACCTATCAAAATACTGCTAATCTTATGTATACTTGTATACTGAGTTTGTTGGCCTTTTCTGGCACAAATCCATATACATGTTAACATTTCTTTACCTGAAAAATCAAACTCAAAGCATATACTGTCTAATAATCAGTGCTCTTAGTTGTAGACAAGAGAATCCACTCTGGCTAGTTAGAGATATAACAGTAACAGTAGTGATAATGACAGCAGCAGCAACAATAATATAATGTATAGTAATGACTAACATTAATGTGTTGACTCTGTGTCAGACTGAATTCTAAATGCTTCACATATATTAATTCCTTTACACCTCACAACAGCCCTGTGAGATAGCTACCTATCTGCTCCATTTTCCAGATTAGGAAACTGATGCATAAAGCAGCTACGTAACTTGCCTGAGATCACACAATTAGCAAGTGGTAGAGCTGAGATTGGAGCCCAGGCTGCTTTCCCTAACTCCTAGAGTCATTGGAAGGGTCAAAGGGACAACTCTAGGCTGATTTCCAGATCAATTCTTGGCAATACCCTGCAGAACTGGCCTGGTGAAGGGGCTGCTGTTTCTGCTGATCCAGGACCACACTGCCCCAGCCATGATCAGAAAGTGGCCCCCACTTCCAATCATAGAAACATGTGGCTTCTGCCACCACCCTAGACTGCAACATAGAAGTCCCATACCTGCCCATTTCATCACTTGCAAATCAAAGGCTCTTGTAAGTGGGTCTGATTGCAGGAACTTGAATCACACATCTGAGCCTTAGTACACCAAAAGGCCGAGACTTATGTTTATTATATTAGGGACATTATAATCTTAGTGCTGGTCAAAAGGGGTAATTATCTTTGCAATTAGCCAAGCATCAAGAACATAATAAAACATAATGTGTGTGTAAGACTTATTCTTTTAGAGTGATTTAAGGTTCACAGCAAAATTGAGGGAAAAGTATAGAGATTTCCCATAAATCCCTTGCCCCATACGTGCATAACCTCCCCCATTATCAACATCCCCCATGAGAGTCGTACATTTTTTGCAATTGATGAACCTACATTGACACATCATAATCACCCAGAGTCCATAGTTTACATTATAGTTAACTCTTGGTGTACATTCTATGGGGTTTGGACAAATGTTTAATGACATGTATCTATCATTATGGTATCATATACTGTATTTTCACTGCCATAAAAATCATTTGTGCTCCACTTTGCTATCCCTCTCCCACCCCACCACTGGCAACTACTGATTTTTTTTTATTGTCTCCATAGTTTTGCCTTTTCTAGAATGTCATATAGATGTAATTATACAGTATGTAGCCTTTTCAGGTTGGTTTCTTTCACTTAGCAATATGCATTTAAGTTTCCTCCATGCCTTTTCATGGTTGAGAGCTCATTTATTTTTAGTGTTGAATAATATTCCATGGTCTGGATATACTACAGTTTATTTATCCATTCAGCTGCTGAAGGACATCTTGGTTGCTTCCAAGTTTTGGCAATTATGAATAAAGCTGCTATAAATATCTGTGTATATGTTTCTGTGTGCACATAAGTTTTCTGCTCCTTTGGGTAAATATGAAGGAGCATGATTGCTGGGTTATATGTTAAAGTAAATTTAGTTTTGTAAGAAACCACCAAATTGTATTCCAGAGTGGCTGTACCGTTTTGCATTCCCACAAACAACTTACAAGAGTTCTTATTATTCTACATCCTTGTCAGCTTTCAGGGTTGCCAGTGTTCTGGGTTTCGGCCCTTCTAATAGGTATGTGGTGATATCTCATTGCTGTTTTAATTTGCATTTCCCTGATGACATATGATGTGGAACATCTTTTCATCTGTTTATTTGTCATCTGTATGTCTTCTTTGGTGAAATATCTGTTAAGGTCTTTGGCCCATTTTTGAATGGAAGTCTTTGTTTTCTTATTATTGAGTTTTCAGAGTTCTTTGCATATTTTGGATAACAGTCCTTTGTCAGCTGTGTCTTTTGCAAATCTTTTCTCCCAGTCTGTGGCTTGTCTTCTCATTCTCTTGAAATTGTCTTTCATAAAGAAAAAAATTGTAATTTTAATGAAGTCCAGCTTGTCAATTGTTTCTTTCATGGATTATGCTTTTGGTGTTGTGTCTAAAAAAGGCATCACCATACCCAAGGCCTTCTAGATTTTATCCTATGTTGTCTTCTAGGAGTTTTATAGTTTTACATTTTACATTCAGATCTATGATCCATTTTGAGTCAACTGTTGTGAAGAGTGTAAGGTCTATGTCTAGATTCATTTTTTGGCATGAGAATGTCAAGTTTCTCAAGTGTCATATGTCAAAAAGACTATCTTTGCTCCATTGTATTGTCTTTGTTCCTTTGTGAAAAATCTGTTGACTGTATACATGTGGGTCTATTTCCAGGATCTCTGTTCTGTTCCATTGCTCTATTTGTTCATTCTTTCACCAATACCACACTGTCTTGATTAGCTTTATAATAAATCTTGAAGCCAGATAGTGTTAGTCCTCCAACTTTGTTCTTCTCCTTCATTATTGTGTTGGTTATTCTGGGTCTTTTGCATCTCCATATAAACTTTAGAACTAGTTTGTCAATATCCACAAAATAACTTGCTGAGATTTTTATTGAGATTGCATTGAATCTATATATCAATTTGGGAAGAATTGACATCTTGACAACATTAAGTCTTCCTATCCATGAACATGGAATGTCTCTCCATTTATTTAGTTCTTCTTTGATTTTTTTCACCAGAGTTTTGTAATTTTCCTCATATTGATCTTGTAGATATTTTGTTAGGTTTATATTTAAATATATCCTCTGAGGGGGTGCTAATGTAAATGGTACTGTGTTTTTAAAAACAGAATGTTTTTAGTTCTCCTAACAACCCTAGTTCTAAATGAGAAAACCAAGGCACACAGAGGTAAGATAACTTTTCCAAGGTTACACAACTACTGAATGGAGAAGCCAGGTTTTCAACTCACACAGTCTGTTGTAAGAATTTGAGCTCTTAATCACTCAGCAATCCTGCCTCTCTATAACTATTTTTTCTAGATAGTAAAGTAATGCAAAATAATGTCTGGAGAGGAGAATTGGTGTGTTTTCTGTTAGGTTTCTTCCTGGTAGCTTAGCTGCTTCAAGTAAGTCCTGTCTCCCAAACTTGTAAGCCCACAGACACCACCTCCTAGAATCAGCACCACCCCAGGTCTAGGAACTATACTTTCTAAGCTTGAGAGCATGACCTGTGGACAGACAGAGATCATGGAGTGGGCCGCTTGCACCTTCTTGGCCACAGTGGCCTCTGCCTCTATAGTTCTGGCCACCTACTATGAAGCACTTTAAAACATTCAAAGTGCTTTAAAGTTGTAAAATGTTACCATCACTAGCAATAATTTGGGGCAGCAGAGATGTGTCTCCTTACTACTTTTGGCTTTCCCTGTAGTATGTAACCGGTAAGTCCTCAATCACTCTTTAATATATGAGTAAATTCAAAAAAAGGGATTCATGAACTGGGGCTGCAGCATGCTGCAGGCTGTAATTCTCCTGAGGCCTCTCCTGGCCAATCTTGAGTTAACTTCCTGGGAGATATAGATGAGGCTACTGCAGAATCAATAAATGGAGAAGGAAGTGAATAGTCTCGTAAGATTTGCTGTCCTTCAGCACCTATGCAAGGCTTAGAAGTCAGCTGGGAGTAAGAGGTTGCTCAATTGTCCATATATGAATGATTCACTTTTGTGGACCAACCTTACCTTATTTAGCTGGCTTCTACCTAGTGGTCTTTTGCACTGCCTTCTTCCCATCAGCTGCTGTGTTCCTAGGGAATACTAACCAATCATCTTATTGATCTCAGTGAAGTGCAATCAGGAAGAAACTTTGCTTGCTGCAAAACTTACACAGCAATAAGTAGCCAAATATAAATGAATTTTGGATTATCCTGTTTTGGACTATCTGCCACTGCACACCCTAATTCCCTTCCCCTGCATGAATAACCTGCAATATATCTAAAGCACTGTGCAGAGGGGTCCACTTCAGTGGGCTCTAGTACAAAGCACATTTTATAAGGCTGCCCTCCTCCATCTGACTCTAGTCTCTCCTCCATTTGTACTTCTCCACTCCCTTCCAGCTCCAGGGAGGATTCTTCAGAGTGTGGCAAAGGTGATATATTCTCCTTTGAACAAGCTACAGGGCCAGATTAAAAATTTTATAGACCATGTACATTAAAATATACTCCATGGTTGATTGTATCATTGTTCCCAAGTATTTACTCCCTCCTTCCCTATAAAAGGATATACATGTGCCCGTGGTGCATGACTTGTAGTTTTCCTGTGGGAGCAGTTTGCTCCCTTCCCCTGCTTGGCCATGTGACTTCCTTTGGCAAATAGAATGTGTGCAGAGTGCAATATGCCTGTGTGAGCAGACATTCTAAGAGGCACTGTAGATTCCATCAGTTCTCTTGATCTTTTCCCTCTTCCATAAGTATGACATGTCCCCAAAATTCGCTGCATCTTCAGCCTGGGTCCCAGAAAGAGAAGACATGGGGAGCAGGGCTGGGTAAAACAATAGCAAGTGACCCACAGTTCCCAACAATTAGTATGAGAAAGAAATAAATGCTTGCTATTGTAAGCCACGGGAAGTTTAGGGTTCTTATTGCAGTAAAACTGAACTGATAGTCCCCTGTATAACTTGAAATAAGAACTAGACTAAAGGTTAGTGAGGGCCAACAAATTGTGATTTCCCTCCTCCACAATGATTACTTTGATGTCTTATTGAGAATCGTCTAATATCAATTTGTTTCCTTGTTTTGTTATAATCCTCACTCACTCTAAGCATGAGCTCAGTCTCCCTCTTGGGTTATCTTGAAGAAATCATGTTTAAGTGGACAAAAGGAACCCTTTCCAGGAAGTCAGGATACACAGTGGCTCATGTATTAATCAGCTCTGTGTGATTTTTGACGAGTAATAGAACCTGTTGCTCAGATGCTTCATCTTTAAAAGAAGTAGCTGAGCCCAAACAACCCAAGATTTGATTCAGCTATAAAATGTATAAGGTTTGAGGGGACCAATAAATGGTGCCTCATTTCTCTATCCATGTTTGGAACCTGTCGTAATAGGGTCACGTTCTGGAATTATAGACAATGGAGATCAAAATAGATTCTATTGTGATAAAATCTCTGCTGGAGGACAGGATTCAGCATGCAGCTAAAGGACCTGCTAACCTTCCTGTGAATTCAACTGCCCTCCTCAGACTGTGGGCTTACTCGTGCCACACGGCCAGAGCAGGGGGGAATGTGTGCTGCCTGTAGACGTGGCAGATGCCCGTGACAGATCATAGAAGGGACTAAGCCCAGGGGGGTTATCTTCTGCTCCCAAATTTTCCCATCAGTTGTCATCCTTCCTGCCCTCTGTTGGGGTTAGTGAGTTAGTATAGACCTCAGAGGCAGGGGTGCTACTTTGGGGCCTGGGTCTCTTTGCATGGGAACATGCATCCCTGGGAAAGGAGATTCTCCCCAAGAGAATTCTATGAGTCTGTGATTCTAAAGCAGGTACAGACCAGAGTGGAAAGAACACATGGTGAGACCTGTGCTTTCAACCTGGATCCATCACTGACTTCCGTAATTCCAGATAGGTCAATTCACCTCTGAGGCCTCAGTTTTCCCCTCTGAAAAATGTGAATAGCAATATCTGCACTACCTACCAGATAGGATTGTTCTGTGAACCTAATGAGTTAACATGTATGAAAAAGTTTTGAAAATTATAAGGCACTATTGTTATCATCATAAAGTAAGATAAGCTTGAAGTAGAAAGCATATACTATTGAATCATGGAAATTAGGCAATGTATTGTATTTCTAGCTCCAATTTTAGCTTCACTGATAAGAAAACCAAATCAGAGAGTCGAGGCAGTTTTCTCAATGTCACATGAAGGTTCTGGGTCCCCAGTCAGGGCTCTTTTAACACATCATCATGTAAAGGGTTCCAGAGTCATATCTATTTCTGGAAACTGAGTCTACTACAGTTCCACTGAGCTGTGTAATCTTTATTCTTTGGACAGTGACATGCAGTGTCCTTTTTGCTGCTCTCCTCCTTCCCTGTGATGTGGGTGGGGGTGATTCGGCTGGAATGCTGCTAAGGAGAAGTCAGCAGTAGGACAGCCACAAGCTCCCAGCTCCCCACGTGCTTTTGGCATTGCCACCAATTTAGCGTTTTCTAAAGTGTGTTCCACAGATTGTCAGTTTCCCAAGATAGTCCACTCTTAAAAAGAGTCCGTGTTTAAATTAGTCTGGGAAACACTGATGTGCAATCCCCCTCCTGGAGAGTGACAATGCCCATTAACATGCCAAAGTCCTTATAAGTCCCATAGCAAATGTAGGTTGTTTACTATTTACTGTTACGGAACCCAGGATTCCAAGTGTATTTAGCATTGAAACACTTCTTTTTGAGGGACATCCACCAACATCCTGGTTTCTTGTGGTGGATGTTCTAATCTTCAAACCCTGTCCCCACTTCTCCCCCATATGTAGAGGTCTGAGGAGACTTCTCAACCTTGGCTATGCATTAGAACCACCTGGGAAGCTTTTAAAACTCCTGATACCCAGGTTGCCCCCAAACTAATTAAATCCACATCTCTGGGGGTGGATCCCGGGCATCAATGCTTTGTAAAGATCCCCACCCAAGTGGTTCCAAAGTAAGGCCAAGCCTGAGACCCGCTGGGTTAGAGGAAATCACTTCGGCAATGACATTCCTTGCCGTATCCTGCTGGAGGTCAGGTCAGTTAGCCCTTCACATAATAAGGCCAGGTTTAATATTTCACAAGAAATAAGAATATAAAATTTTCACGTTGACTACTGGAAAAAGTGGAAATGTCTACTGAAGCAAACTATTCGTTGTAGAAGCTTATATGGCACAAAAGCACACGTTCCAACCACTTTATATATATTACCACATTTAATCCTCTCCACAACCTTATGGAGTAAGCGTAGGCATTTTTAATCACCATTTTACAGTTGAAAAAACTAAAGCACAGGGTTGGGGTTAAGCTATTTTATGAAGAACCCACCCACCTAATAAGTGAGAAAGCTGAGATTTGAATTGGGGTGGTCTCGCTCCCAAATCCGTAACCAATGCTATACTTTCATCCAAGATCCTCTGGGTAATGAGGTAAGACTGGTCACAGAAACTTTAACATCAGTTGCAGCTCAGATGGGGAGCGCCAACATATGCCCCACCCAAACACTTGTCTTCATCTCCATGAACTAGACAGAGCTCAGTCTCTGTCCTTCTTGCCCCATGAAGCCAGCAAACACAGAGACCAGAGCTTAGCCTTCTTCTCCTGGGGAATCAGCAGAAAACTGGGCAGAAGAGCAAAGGCCCCCGCATTCAGCAGATGCCTGGAGCTGAAGTATTTGTAAGATACCGGGAATCAGGCGTTGTGGGAGGACTTGAGTAATTTGAGAACAGCAGTAGAGGATTGGGCAGCACATCTGATCAGTAAGGGCTAAGACAGAGAGGACTTCAGGAGGAGGAGGGGAAGGGGAAGACTTGCACGCCACGCGGGCGGATGGCAGAACAGCTTGGCAGAGCCTTTCCGCAGTGAAGGGTTCAACTCCGCCTGGGGGCAGAGGCAGGTGAAATGGAATCTAGAACAGTGAGGGCATAAGCAGATTCCACAGTCTAACGGTGACTTCGAAGGACCAAGTATGGGACTGTGAGGAGGAGCTCCCTGCAGACAACTACCCATCAGAGAAGCAGTAAAATCAACCCCCCAACTCCCTTCCACCCAGAGAGATATCTA
Organism: Equus quagga; assembly: GCF_021613505.1. Lineage (NCBI taxonomy): Eukaryota > Metazoa > Chordata > Mammalia > Perissodactyla > Equidae > Equus > Equus quagga. Next base: position 24,260,734 of record NC_060275.1, on the reverse strand, counting down.
GAGTGTCAAATCACCTGGAGGGCTTGTGACGCCACAGATCACTACATCCCATGCCAAGTTTCTGATTCAGTAGGAGAGGGCCAGAGGTTTTGCATTTCCAACAAGCTCCCAGGCGATGCCCATGTTGGTAAGAGAACCATCGAGTTGGAGATATCCCTGCGGACTGGGGTGAGAGGAGGGTCTGCCATTTGGGATGGACTTTGGAAGAAGCCTCTCCAGTCCATTCCTGCTGCTGTGCCTCTTCTGACCTTGCCTGGAAGAAGTCTCTCTCTTTCTCTCTCTGTCTGCCGCCAGCCAGGCCTCCTGCTGGTTACTCCAATCCTCTAACCTCCCGGGTCTCCAAGTCACCCTGTGCTTTAGGAGTCTTGCTGGTAAAAATGCCTCCTTTCTTTCACCGGAAATCTTTCCATTCCCTAAGAGGTACAGGAGGAAGCCTGTCTACAGGACTGTGCCTCAAAGGGACCTCTTCCCTCTGACAGCCCCTGGACTGGCGGCTGTCACTGGGTTGGGAAAGTTGCAGTTCAGGAATCAGCATCCTTTCCACAGGGAATTTTAGCCTGAACTTGGGGACTGTGACTAAACCCCAGTCCCTTCCACAGGCCAGCCCCTTCAAGTTCAGAGGGATCATGCAAATGAGGCCCCAAGGCCTGCCTGGAGCATCTCAGAGTTCCCCCAGGCAAGTATGTAAATGAGACCGAAATAGTGACCCTGGTTTACAAATATAAAGTCAATGTCCGGGCTTCATTTGTTCTGTGCTGTTCTCTGCCTGCCTTCTTACCTCAGTCTCCCCACCTGGAAAAGACACGTGCTGGGTTTTATGCGCCAAGGAGCCATAATGACGCCCACTTAGGCAGCTGCTAGTCGAGAATCATGTTCCATTATTGTTCCCCACACTGTATTATACACAAAAAACATATGTCAGTGGGCTTTGAGAGCAGGCAGGAGGCCTGAAGGGAATAGCCTCAAGTGGGGGAGGCAGAGTGGAAAATCTGCACCCTCACTCATCATAGAATTCCTAATTTGTAGTTTATCATTCAAGATGCTCTGCCTTTCAGATGCAGTTTAAAGCAGACAACCTGAAATTAAAACACAGAAATAAACAACTGAAGAGGGTCTCCTTTGCCTTTCTCAGTGCGGAAGAGATGACTTTTACCGGGGTCCAAGTCTTCAAGATGATGGAGAGGGAAGGAGGTGGGTGGTGCCAGGCTGCTTTACATATTTGCAGCCACATTGCGACTGTTCAAGTGCTGCGCGTGGAGGAGCAGGTGTTTGCTTCCGTCAGTATTCTTGGTCCTTCAAGCATACAGGGACATAAAATAATACATATAAAGGCCCTAACGATTCCGCAGGCACTCTGTGAGGCACTGCGCACACATACCCCACTCAATCTTTACAGTATCAGTGAGGAAAGTATTATTAGCTCCATTTTCCAGCAGAAGAAGCAGAAGTTTAAAGATGTTGGGTAACCTATTCAAGGTCACAGCTAGTGAGCTGCAGAACCTGGACCTGAGGTCCTCTAGTCTTCAGGCCATCTGTGGCTGTCCCTGTGCTAAGTTGCCTTTAGGGTGTTTGCAGGTCCCATAGTGTGTTTGCATCTTCCCAGTTGCCTCCAAGTTCCTTAAGGCTGTCTTCGTCTTTCCCAGAATTCCTCAAACTCCACTTTCCTGCCCACTGCCTCCTCTTCTTCTCTTGGGCCTCTCCTTATGAACCAGAAGTTTAGGGTGCTTGTGCCTGCTCCATAGGGGTGTCTCGTTACTGGTGGCAAGTAGTAGCATAAAAAATGACCTGTGAAATAAGGTCTTAGATGGGTTGTGAGGGGCAAGAATGCAGAGCACAGAATCAGCTTGGGCCATGAATCTTGTCCTTCCCTGGGAAAGAAGGGAGGAGAAAAAGTTAGAACAAATACAGAAAAAGTTGTTGGGAAATGCGAAGAAAGAAGCTAGAGAGTTCAATGTCTCATGGCTTCTATTTTCTTTGGGTAATTAGAGGCACCATGTCATGTCGTATCTCCTTGAAGCCCTCATTTCACTTGAATAGATGTCTTTAGCATGGGCCGGTGTTTTGAACAGGACAGGCTTTGGAGGGCTCCTTGCCACACTACATGGCAAGGAGGCCCTGGCTGGGAATTCTGAGTTCTGATATTTAGTGAACTAAATAGTCCACTCTCCGAGGGGAGGAGGCCAGTCAGCTTCCCTAAGAGAATCTATAAAGAGATTTAGAGAAGTTTTATATAAAAAGATCACTCTAAACTGCAACAAATATGTGTCACACTACCAGGAGGAGAGACAGGGTGTCCAGATGGGTTTCTTAAGAACCAACTTTAAAAAAATTCACCTGTTTGGATAAAATATTTCTAAATGCTTTCTCTTGAAAGGAGCAGAGTAAACATAAAGGAACATTTTCTTGGTCCATTTATGGACCAAGATTCTCCTTATATCCATTAAAATCCCGCTGGGCTGTGATGCTGGGAGGATATCGGAGGTACTAAGGTTTCAGGCCTGCTGAGTCTTCCGTGTATGGCTCAGGGCTATGCAGTATTATCTGGCTCTGTGTCAGCTTTTTGTAGTTTTTCCACCTCCTCCCCATGGTCATGCTCTGTGTAATGTATAAATATGCATGTGTGCATAGATAGAGAAATCTATATAGTGCCTGTTGCTGTGAATTTTAATGGCAAATTATTGTTATGTTAAATATTGTTTGTCTCAAAAATGTGCATGAACTTCATGGCTCCCTTTACGTACTTTTTTTATACAGATGCAATCATGGATACGCTCTGAAAGATTGTTTACAGACTGCTTGGTGACTGTGCAACTTTTTTTCTTTTAGTGCCAACAAGTGGTACCAACCGCCATTTCTCTTTGAATAATCCCAGGGCTTCGTGCCAGTGTTTGATTTTGCAATCAGTCCTTCTGGTAGCACTTTAAATTAATGTTCGCACATATGGATTTAATTGGAATTTAATAAGACACTGCATAAGTAAAAACCATGTGATACTAAAAACATATTTACTGAAGATTAACCACCATGGAGATACAAATCTATTATGTAGAAACCCCAATAAATATTTTTAGAATGTTAAATCATGTGTAAACATTGTGTGTTGCTTCAAGTAAATCCAGATCTTCAGCCTCATTGGTTATTCTCTCTTCTAAGTAAACGTAGCTGTTTACTACAACGAACTTCATTTTCTTCTTAGACAATTGGTTTGGCAAAATTCACAGTCAGGGAAAAATATCCTCAACCTTAATGTAAAGCAGACTTTCTCATTCAGTAAGTCTGGGGTGGCACCTGAGAATTTGCATTTCTAATGTGGTCTTGGGTGATGCTAATGGTCTGGGGACCACACCCTGAGAAGCACTGATATCAAACATTGTCTTGTTTTAAGATTAAAGGAAGACTTTGGTTTCCTCTGCCCTAAAGTAATGTCTGGTCTTAGGTAAAATCTGCAGTAACAGGTTAAAGACGGCCACACATGCTTTGTCACTGTCCACATTGAGAGGTGGGTTAATTCTCTTTCCCTTTAATCTGGACTAGTTCTGTGACTGTTTAATAAATAGAATGCAGAGCAAGTGATGCTTTCACGTGACTAACAGCTTCTACTTCTCCCTCTTGAGCCCAGCTGTCATGCTGTGGGTTAGCCCAAGCAGAGATCTCCACGTGAATAAGAGTCGAGGCCACCGGCCAACAGCCTTGGCTGAGTTCCCAGGCAACAATGAGCACCACTTGCCAGCCATGTGAGTGAGCCTTTCTGGACATGGAGCTGCCTCAGTCTACACAACATGGAGCAGAGATGAGCCATTTCTGCTAAGCCCTGCCCAAATTACAAAACCAGACTAAATAAATTGTTGTTTTAAACTGTTTTGGGATGATTTATTTTACAGCAATAGATAAACAAAATTTCCCTGCCTATAAGTTGATGGGGGCCCAGTAGTCTTTCAAGATAAGTTAGGCGTGGGTTTTGACTTTTCCCTTCAGGGTATGTGTTATAACATCTAAAGAACAATGCCAACCGAATGAGTCATAAATGGGCAAAGGTTCATTCTAGAATTTTATTTTTCCATTTTGTCAGAATGCATAGACACAGTTTGACTTTATGTGGGGTCAAAATAAGTAACTGTCAACGAGGACATCATTTCAGGGTGTTGGGAAAGTCTGTCTGTCCCTTAACATATGATCCCATGGGATCATTGAGGCCTGCATTTCCGTAATTATGACTCAGTTATTTTGCCTTGAACCAATGAGGCTTTGCTGTTAAAAAGCAAGGAAGAATGGATGATTTAACACCTTAGTGCTTAGTGGACATTTACAGCATAAAATCAGTGCTTAGTTGTTCCTCCCTGGGAGTGGGCATGTCCAGCTTCTTCACAGTGGGCAGCAGCGGCCCCTCGTTACCACAGTCAGGAGACTTGTGTGTATTTGTGTAGGAATTTTGCTCTCTTATTATAGAAGCCACGTCAGTGTTCTGATACTGGCAGCAGATTCCATTCCTGGAAGAAGCAATGAAGCTGAAAACAGATTTCCTCATGGAATAAAAGTCATACTTGGAAGATCTTCATTATTGATCAAGAACTTATATACAGCTTTTAAAATGTGTGCCCATAAATACACTACTTTGCAGCTACCACCTATGTAAGCACAGCATACATTGTATTCAATGTCTATAATTTGTTCAAATAGACAATAGGGTATCGGTTTCAATGCCATCTTAGACATACAATTCAGGAAAATATCTCCAGGGGATTTGGTCTAGGACCCGCGGGGATGCCCAAATCAGTGGATGCTCAAGTCCTTCATATAAAATGGCATAATATTTGCATACATGTAACCTAGGCACATCCTCCCATATACTTTAAATCAGCTCTAGAATGCTTATAATGCCTAATACAGCGTAAATGCTATGTAAATCGTTACACTGTGTTTTTTAGGGAATAATGACAAGAAAAAAAGTCTGTACATGTTCAGTATGTTGTATATCGTTGTGCTTTGTAACACGTTCCTACAGTGTTTTCATTACAACCACCAGAAAGCAGTCTCCTTCTAATGAGGGATGTTCAGCTCAGTTCATCAGCTTATTGCCCGGAATACACATTGTGTGTAAGACGCTCCGCTGTGCACTGCGGGGGACCGACCGAACACAATGAAGGTAAGTTGGGGTAGTAAAAATAGAGTAAAAATGACTTCAATCCCAGGCAGACTATTGGCAGCATCAGAAAAGAAGTACAAAGTATTACAAGTTTTCAAAGAAAAAACTGCTGAAATCTAGGTCAGGAGACAGAGAAGCCTTCTTAAAGGCTTTGGTGTAAATATAACAATAAACACAAGACTCTTTTCACTAATATAGCAATTGATACCTCATAAAAGTTTTACGTGCACTGTCTTGTTTGACTCTTGCAATATGTAGGGCAGTGATTCTCAAAGTATGTTCCCCAGACTGGCGGCATCAGCATCATCTAGAGCTTATTAGAAATGCAAGTTCTCAGGTTCCACTTCAGACCTGCTGAATCAGAAATTCTGGTGGGGGCGGGAGGGTGCAGCAGACTGTTTTCACAGGGCCTCCTCCCTGATTCTAATGCATGCTAAACTTGGAGAAGCACTGAGGTAGGAATCTTTTGATTTCAGATATAAGATTAAGGATTATTGAATTGGATTTTGCCAATTTTCTAGAACTATACCAGGAAACCTAATTCCAAAATTATTTCAGATTGAATGTATAACATTCTTTTGAATTGCATCTTGAAGAATGGGTAGGATTTTCACAGGTGATGATGGTTGAGTATTGGGGGTGAGGTTATTTCAACTGGATGGAAAATTATCTTTGAGGTTTTTTTTTTGGTGAGTAAAATTGGGCCTGAGCTAACACCTGTTGCTAATCTTCCTCTTTTTGCTTGAGGAAGATTATCACTGAGCTAACATCTGTGCCAATCTTCTTCTATTTTGCATGTGGGATGTCGCCACAGCATGGCTTCATGAGCTGTGTGTAGGTCTGTGCCTGGGATCCGAACCCACAAAGCCCAGGCCACTGAAGCAGAGCATGCAAACTTAACCACTGTGCCACTGGGCTGGCTCCTATCTTCGAGTTTTTGAAAGATATATTTGAGGAAACTTTGGCTTTTAGGTTCTTTTCCTCAAGAAATATGTCCTTGAATGTCTATTTTGTTCTACGTTTCTTATTAAACAAATACAGAATTTAGAAAATCATGTAGTAATTCTTTCTGTTGCATTTGGATGGGAATTCATTTCCTCCAAATATTTGAGTCTTTGCAAATCTTATGCGCTTTTTTTTTTTTTTTTGCTGTGTTACTTTGAGAATAAGTCTTAAGATCAGGGAGAAATTCTCTTTCTCTCTTTACTTCAGAGGACACACTTTTTTATTTGTCAGTTACTCATAATAAGAGATCAGAAGCTCTTGATAAGCTTCAACACCTGCTGGCATTTTATGTATTTGGTTTTCAATTCGTGGAAGGCAGACAGGGTCAGTTCCCGGCAGGTTGAGGCAGGGATCTCTAACACCCCTTGGAGATATTCTGCTATTCCTCTCTGCATTTAGACCACTGAGGCTCTTCTGGGATACCCTGACGATGGGCCCAACTTCTTAACTTGAGGTTTTGATAACTTGGGCAAAGATTCTTTAAAATAGAGTCTTAAAAAAGAAAGGAATTAACCCTTGGTCACTCTACCAGAGCATTGTTGATACGGGATAAAATGTGGCCCAATTTAAGTTTTGAAACTGACAAATGCATATTGACTTTGACTTTTATCAATGATTTAAAAAAATTTTTAAACCTTGCTTTCTTTTGTTCACTGTTTTTCTGTATGATAAAATTAACTCCTTGTGGTGTACAGTTGTTTGAGTTTGACAGATGCATATAGTTATGTGCCCACCTTCACAATCAAGATATAGGACAGTTCCATCATCTCAAATGTTCCCTCACACTGTCCCTTTGTAGCCAAGCCCTTGTGCCATCCCCAAGCCCTGGGAGCCAGGATCTTTTCGTTCCTATTAGATGGTCATATAAATGGAATCACATAGAATGTACCTTTTGTATCTGGCTTCTTTCACTCATACAATGCATTTGAAATTCATCCATGTTGCCATGTAATCAATAGTTCATTTCTTTTTTGTTGCTGAGTGGTATCCATTGTATGGATGTACCACAGTTTATCTATTCATGAATTGTTGGACGTTTGGTTGTTTCAGGTTTTGACAATTATACAGTTTTTTGTGTGAACATAACTTTTCTTTATTTTTAGGCAAATACCTAGGAATGAGATTACTGGGTCATATGGTAAGTGTATGCTTAACTGTATAAGAAACTGCCAAGTTTCTTGGCATGAAGAGATGTACCATTTTGTGTTCCCACCAGCAATGTATGAGAGTTCCTAAGGCTCCTCATCTTTGGCAGCATTTGGTATTGTCTTTAAATGTTTTTAAAAAATTTAGCTATTCTAATAAATATATGGTGGTATCTCATTGTGGTTTTGACTTGCATTTCTCTAAATACTGTTAATGTTGAACATCTTTTCATGTACTTATTTGCCATTTGTATATCTTCTTTGATGAAGTGTCTGTTCAAATTCTTTGCCCAATTTTTATGGGCATTTTATTTTCTTATTATTGAGTTTTGAGGTGTTTATACATTCTGGATACATATCGTTTTTTAGAGCTGTGTTTTGCAAATAATTTTAGTAGATATTTGAAGATGAAACTTTACTTTCTCCTTGGTCTGTGTTATGATACAAACCTCACTGTCTAGTCCTGAGTTGTGGTACTTTGGCATCACCTGATCTATGTCTGCATCATGAGATGATCTCCAAGAAGCTGGTTCTCTCCCTGTGATCCTGTAAGAAGGAATTTGCATTCAGGTTGAAGACAGGAATACAAGGCTCCTGAAATGTTAAGCAAAGTGGTTGCAGGAGACTGCGGAAATAGAAAGACTGGAACTATGGGGACAGAACTATATACTCCTGAACGTACTAAGAAGTGGCTTGACATCATCCATTTGTGGGCCAACTCTTCTATGTTATAAATATCATGGGTACAATTGGTAGAATTTCTCATTTGGGGTAATGAGAACATAATGGCACAAGAACAACTATATTTGTATGTATGCCAGTGACTTTGTTAGCTTTCAAATACTGACATTGCATAGAAATTCTTTCAGGCACCAAACTGCCTTTTCGGCCTATTGTCTTATCTTCAGTCACTGATAATTTAGAACGTTAGATTTTTAATAACCCTATGGCCTGAATCTCACCATCTTTATTCATTTGTAAAGATACTTATGATGATGTGGGGTGAATTTGGACAATGTCTTCTTTGTGAAAAATAAGTGCTTCTTTTTTTTTTTAGGAAGACTAGCCCTGAGCTAAGACCCATGCCCATCTTTCTCTACTTTATATGTGGGACACCTACCACAGCATGGCTTGACAAGTGGTGCCATGGGATCAGGGCAGCGAGCCCTGGGCCACTGAAGTGGAACATGCGAACTTAACCACTGCGCCACTGGATGGCCCCTAGTGCTTCATTTTTTATACGACTATTTATGTACTTTCTCCCTTGGCCATACCACTACTTGATAGCATTCAATCAGATCTGGCCTTGGAAACAACTGGAGGAAGGCTGCAAAGTGTTGCTCTCAGTAGCTGCTGTAAGTAACAAGCCTCGAAGCTTGAAAGGTCTGCTGTTGGTTCTTCCCCAGCTATTCCCAGTTGAACTGATGCTTTCAACTACGAAGTCCAACAGCCAACTTTCACGAAGGCTGGCACTAAAAAGGCAATGCGTGTGGCGCCACCTGCTGGTCATTTCTGCCCTATGCCGTGGGTGTGCTCCCTGGGCACCCACCTGTGTTCCTTCAGTTCCATTCTTAACACAATGTTTGTCATGTTGATGAGACTGGACTCCTTTTTTCGTGTGTTTTCTGGACCAGGGTCTTGCGCCCAAGTGAAGCTAGGTTGATATTGAACATGCTGTCTAGCTCTTACCAGCTCCCTCTCCCAGGGCTAGTTCCTGTGTTCATGCCTTCAGTACCTGGCTTGGATTTTGCCATTCTATCTCCACTCTGGGGCCTGCAGAGGGATCTGTATTGACAGAGTGAGGCCCTCCCCTCTTCTCATGTCTGCCACACTTGGAAAGTAGTATTTATATATGTGTTTGACCAATTTCTTCCTTCTCTGTGAATCACAGGTGTTGACTTTTTCTCTTTAAAGCTTTGCCAAAGGCAAACCACTTACCGCTTAAACAAGAGGAGATTTATTACATTTAACCAAAAGGATAAAATGTTTCTACAGGAATACTCTACACATCAACGAAGTGCTGTCCCAGCTGTATCTGAGTCAGCTATCAGCCCCTCCCTGGACAACTCTCCTACCATCACTGTATAGTGACTGTGGGTCCAGCTTTCATCCTCCAGAACGTGACCATGGAAAGGCAGACGTTGCATTCCTCTACTGAGATGACCTCCTGCAACTCCAGCCAATGTCCTTGTGTAGGCCAGTTTCAAGGTTTTTGCTACCACTCAAACTGCCTCTTGGCCACTTACTTATTGATCAGCCTGAGGATATGATCCAACTATTCCTCAAATCATTAGAAAGCAAAGAGGGAGTAATAAAATCAGATATTGTTTGTATTACATGTGCCAATTAAAATCTGGGATTATTTGCAGGCATGGAGTTCCAAAACAGGTAAGATCACTCATGTCATCCCAAAATTTGTATATTTCATTCCTTTTTAAAAATCTTTTATTGAGATGCCTCTACAATATCTCCCTCTTTTCAAGCCAGATTCGTTTTTCTGTTTTCAAAAGTCTACTTAGTACTCTAAGGGCTACAGTGGATGTATCAATTCAGGCATGCAGAATGGATAAACTGTATGTGTGTGCGTATATGTCACATGTTAGAAAGAGTCCTTGAAGTCTGCTATAGGATCTTAATGCCTACTCTTGTTACTGTCTAGGGAATCCTCTTACCCAATAGTCTTCATCCAGGTCCTCATTGGATGCAGCTTTTGGCTGAGTTTGAGCCCAGGTTGGCCAGACCTCTGCACACCCTGATATGGACCACTCATTGATACTCTCAAAGCAGTGAACTAGAGCTGGACTGGTGTTCCCAGTCCTGCCTCTTCCTACCTTCCCTTCTTTATCTATAAGCCTGTGTTGTGAAGTCCTCACAATGGGAGACAGAACCAATGGAGTCATCATTTAGTGTCAGGAAGGGGGCATACTCTTGATCCCCTTGATTATCCTCCATTTGATTGTCTATTACAGCGTTCCTGGGATCATGGGTAACAAAGGTTATTTTGCAGCTAGATTTGAGTTCCATTTCCTTTCCTTGACACCATCCTCCACATCCCTTTCTTCCAGGGAAAAACAAAAGTTTCTATTTTTTCATTAGAGCCAAACAAATTTAAAATGCTTGCAAACTGCATTCTTTTTTTCTCATTCAAAATGGAAATAAATTTAGTGAAGCCTCTGGACAAATTTAGAGATTCACTACTTTATTCAATAGGAGAATAACAATGAGCAAAATGGTCCTGTACTTTAGGTGCTAAAATGCTTATATCTGGGCGTATTTGCAAAATAAGAATGCAGACACAGTTTTCTCCTCTCCATTCTGAAATTAGATTGAAGCTGGGTAGGACAGTGGGGACTTGGGGTGGCTTGTTACTCATCATTGTTCTATAGCAATGTCACCTGAGTCGCTAGTTAAAAATTCAATCTCCCTGGCTTGTCCTCTGAAGATTTTAGGGTGAAGATCAACAATCTGTGCTTTTTTTAAACCAATGCCCCAGATGATTCTTAGGCTCCGTCAAATCAGGGAAACACTGTCCTAAAGAGGTGAAGTCTGAGTTATAATTATGGAGTTGTGGTAGTGTCAAGGTGAAGGATCTTGGGGGTTATCACTCAGCCCCATTTTTTAGACACAGATGCTGGGGTACAAGGAGTGCCTGGGCCTTGCTCAGATCATCCTGCTTGTCGGTGGAGAAGCCTAGGTTTCCAAACTCCTGGTGAGGCTCGGGTGTTGTTTCTGCCTGACTGCATTCATTTCCTCCCTGAAGACTGCCTGGATGGACTCATTGGCTCAGTACCTTCTTGGAGACCAGAATAGGACCAACAGCAGTGTTTTACTCTGAGAGAACTTTCCTTTCCCGTAATATGTAGCAGACAGCTCAGGGGAATGCTCTGCACTTAAGCAGTGCTCTCCCACCTCAGAGGGCTGTGCAAGAGGCATTGAATGAATCCTTGGTGCCTGCACCCTGAGAGACGGTGCTGGCCATGTTCAGTCTTGTCGACATCTTTCTCTTGAGGGTTTCTCTCTCCTTTATGTTTTCATTGAGGCTATTAGTCACATTTAGATTGTGAGACTGTAGCTGATTTTATGTTCTGTACACAGACAAGGATAGGTCCTCAGGATGTGGGGAAAATGATACAAAATTGGCTTTTCCTATTCTTTTGAAATCTTAACAGTGGCCTTGAAAGAGTTAAAACAAAAAAGTTAACAGAGTTAAACTAAAAAAGTGCTCTTTGATAGAGGCTGCAGTATCTGAAAATTATTCAGGGATATTTGGTATCTTTAATGAAGTAGCTTATTTACTTTAAGGATGGGTGTGAAAAAAAGGGAAAGATAATTTACTGCTTGTGGAAAAAATCTGCTTATGTTTTTTGAATATATTTATGTATTATACATGTAGGGGAGCAGAATTTGCTACACAACAATATGTCTCTTTGACTTGATTATTTTTTAAGAACAAAAGACTCAGGAAGAGGGGGCCGGCCTGGTGGGGCAGCCGTTAAGTTAGCACATTGCGCTTTGGTGGCCTGGGGTTTGCAGGTTAGGATCCTGGGTGCAGACCTGTGTGCCACTTGTTGAACCATGCTATCGCAGGCGTGCCACATGTAAAGTAGAGGAAGATGGGCACGGATGTGAGCTCAGGGCCAGTCTTCCTCAGCAAAAAGAGGAGGATTGGTGGCAGATGTTAGCTCAGGGCTAGTCTTCCTCAAAAAAAAAAAAAAGACTCAGGAAGAAACTGTGATCCTAACTGCCTAAAAGAATTAAAGATAGAAGGCCTGTTTCAGAAAGGAGCTATCACCGTAGATAACTATATTATAATATGAACTAGGTGTGGTAGATGGGGAGGAATCCAGCAAGTCCCATTTGATCAAAGTCCTCTCCATGTCCCATTGTCTTTGCTAGGCATGGCAAACATTTGCTTACCAAACATTTGCTTTTCTGTCTCCATATGATTTGCTTTCTCCCCTTTGAAGTCTCAAACCACTACCCTCAATATTCTCTTTTATATTTAGCTGAAAATTGTATTTAAGGTGGTAGCTTTGGCCATTTTTGCTAGTTACTCAGTTTTCCTGGGTTCCTCCCACATATACATGTTATTAGACTTTATTTTCTCATGTTAATCTGTCTCACGTTAATTTAATTCTTAGACCAGCCAGAAGGACCTGGAAAGGTAGAAGAAATGTATTCCTTCCCTACGCACACATGGTATGACTATCAAGTAAAGGGGCTGTTCATTCATTTATTTTTTAACAAATGAACCTAAGTTTCTATCCCTTTCAAAGATGTACTTGTGAGTCATATTTTTTTAAAAAAGCAAACCAAAAAATCTACCTTGTTTTTGATTCCAAACTCTATAATCCTGCGCGAATACTTATTTACTACTCAAATTCCAGGTGACTTTTGAAGGAGTTCTGATAATCAAGTTTTCTTGTGGACATACAAATTTAAAACACTTAAATACAGGTGTCATATGTATTGGGGAAATAATACTCTCTCAGTCAGCTTAGGCTTCCGTAACAAAATTCCACAGACCGGGTAGCTTACGCAGCAGAGGTTTATTTCTCAAAGAAGTTCTGGAGGCTGAGAAGTCCAAGATCAAGGCACTGGCAAGTCCGATGTCTGTTGAGAGCACTTGTCCTGGTTTGCAGACAGCTGTCTTCTCATTGTATCCGCACACGGTGGGAGAGAGAGATCATCTCTCTTATGTCTTTTCTCATAAGGCACTAATCCCACTCATGAGGGCTCCACCCTCGGGACCTAAACGCCTCCCAAAGGCCTCATCTCCAAATACCAATATGTTATAGATTAGACTTCAACACATGAATTTTGGGGGACACAGTCAGTCTGTAGCAAATATAATCCTGCCAACAGAAGATTCCTCTGTAACAATATAGTAGAGAAACAATTTATTACTACGTTAAGTATTGTTAGACTTACATGCATGTAAGCAGCATAGAAGTGACTATGAAGTCTGGATAGAAACGCTCACATATCTATATAACAAATAGAAGAAAGAATAATTAAAACATCTCGTCTCTGTGAGAGGCAAACACATACACCTGTGATTGTCTCCTGTGTACCTCGTGAGAGACTGTTCATTTTGGAGGCATGTGCTTATAGCTCCAAGAGTCAGAAAACGTGTGACCTTGCTTTGTAAAATCAAAAGTCTTGTGACCTCTTAGTTTTCAAGGAGACATCCTAAAGATGTGAGGGCAGGAAGTTAGCCACATCCATCCTCAAAGAAATTTCCATTTTAGACTTATGTGTGCCCCAGCCAACCCCCTAAGAAACGTTCTAGCTGTGATTTGCACAGTGGCTGTATAATTGGAAGAAGTATGTTACCTGCCAGGGTGATTCTTCTGAATAAAAACACTAATTTGATATAAAAGTCTTGGTGTCTTTACTTTAAAAATCAGTCCCAGTGCCAATTTGCATGTGGGCTGAATTGCTAACTGTGAAAGCTCATTCCAAAAGTCATTTTGCTGAGTCACTCATTCAGCGAGAACCTGAGGGAGGTAATTAAACAGTGGGAGTCGGAGGCGGAGCAGATGACTTGATTTGCTCGCAGAAAAAGACTGGAGTGAGGACGGAGCTCCAGGAGCTGCCAAGGCGCTGAGCTGTTGAGCTGCCTGGGCGCGAACTGGGAACTGGGTTATCTTCAAGACGAGGGGGAGTCTGGACACGTCCCCAGCGCTGAGGAAGTGCTACTGTGATGTTTTAATGCTGTCATTTTGATTACTTAACAGCTGAGTGTAAGCTGTGAGGTAAAGTACCAAAGCTAAAGAAAACAGAGGTGGCAGAGGATTAGCCATCGAGTAGGAAAAATTAAAACTTTGTCCTAGTGACATGGGAGGCAGACTCATTGTTGTTACCTGGGTTATTGTGTCTTTGATCTACTCAGATTTTTAGACCAGTTCTGGCCACATGTGGCGACTATGCAACGAAAATGTGGTAGTGTAACTAAGGAACTGAAATTCCCATTTTATTTCATTTTAATTGATTGAAATTTAAATAGCCACATGGGCTCAGGGGTTACCATATTGGATAGTACTTTGATAAAGAACTCAGTACTTTTATCATACTTAAAAAGTACATACGCTTTTTATTAAAAGTCAATTTTGCTAATTTATTTTCTTCTTTCACATAGCTATATTGGTTACTGAGAAGCAGAAAGAAGGAGTGTTCTAAATTTTTCTTTCTTTCACGCTTGTTTCCTGTGTCTGCAGCATTACAGGTCACAAGGTGAGGTTCACTCTCCAGGACAGTGAGGGAAGACAGTGAGGGAGGGCCTGGTGGTCACAGGCTGCCATTTCAGAACTCCAGGGTACCCACCCCGACCAAGAGCTATGAGAGTTACATGGTACCTGACAAAGAAATCAACAAGTCACCTTGTTCCGGTCATTGCCTCTTGTGTCTTCCTTTTTCTGAGAAGACGTTGGGTGAATGAGAAATTGTGTTGTCTTCCTGGCGTTCTGGTGTAGAACTTTCATTGTTGGAGCCAGCATATGTGCTGTGGGAGCTGTCTTTCCAGGAACTGCACGTGGGCCAAGGCTGGATGAGGGCTTATCTTTTTAAATACCATTCTTTACCCCACCACAAAAATGTTGGCTCTTTTTTCTTAATTTGTTTGTGAGATTTAACATCTCTTCCAACACAGGCCCATGTGTTCAGCACACACAGGTAGAATGAAGAAGCAAAATATAATTGCTTTCATTTGAAATCCTGCTGGCTTTATTTATATTCCTTAAACCAACTAGAAGGACATTCAGGGATGCTGTGACACAATGTCTTCATTTTCCAGACAATTGCGCCTGACACCCAGGAAGGGGAAATGTCTTGTTCAGGGTCAGGGTTGGCCTGCTGGTCCTTACAGAGCCTGGATTTAGTTGGTTAATTCTCGAGATTGATTTGTATTTGATTATATTTTCTCAGTCCTTAAAAATGTGATATATTTGATTGAGGGGTAGAATGTTAATAATAGTCATCCTAATCTCCTCCAGAAATTGGAAAAGACTTTTGCTTTAAATTTCCTCAGGTTGCTACCTGTACCCCCTGCAGTAGAAATAATTTGCTAGATCTGTAACTCCTGCTTGTGCCATTACTTTGATTGACATCAGAGTCTTGATCAAAAACCCCAGTGCCAGGACTCCTGGCTCAATGCTGGGAAATTAACTCAGTAATACGACTTGTGCAACCCAGGGAGTCCACCCTTCGCAAAGGTGACGTGTTGTACTCAGTGAAACTCCTGAACTAGATGGAAAGCCTCTGGCCCACTGGAAAGAGGCCCCCTCTGATGATTGTTGCTCATTCCGACTGAGTTGAGCTTCTCAGGGATTCCCATGGCACTCTGCTGAAAAGAGAGGCATGAGCAGTGACAGCTACTTAGGGGAGAGTAATCCTTCAGAAGACCACCTCTGACCTCAGCTCTCTGCCCACTACTTCTGGGAGTTTATGATCAACCTTAGCCTGACTTTTATTAGTGGATTTATCCTCTAAGTATTCCACCAAAGTTCCTATTTCTTCTTTACTTTTCTGCCTTGTCCTTGGCCATGTCCCTTGAGCCATGTCCCAGCCTAGCCCTGTGCTCCTGACAACTCCATTTTATGTTTTGATCCAATATAGGGTCCCCTTGTTTTAAGGTCTTTCTCAGCCTTCCTGCCTGCCTCTCGGTGGCCACACTGGCCAGTGTGTCTCTGCCACACAGAGCAGATTCTGATTTCCTTTCCTCAATTCCAGTCCCCATAAATATTTTTTGAACACTTTTCTGGATAAAGAGGAAGGACGACTACCCTGTAATTTGGCCCCTCTATTTTCCGTGTCCTAGCTACTGGTCAGAAGGAGAAAGCTAGACTGGGGGCACTTTAGCACTGGCTTCTGGGGTCCTAGGATCATGACATAGTACATTTTTATTGAATAAATAGTAATGAAGATTCTCATTTGCATATATTCTTGTGCATTTTTCCCCAAGGTCTTTCATATGCGTCGTTCTATCTGCCCCTCTTGACCTGGAGCAAAGAAATTACTAGATTGCAAAGCAAGGTGGGAGATGAAACAGAAACAATACAGGGATTGCACTCGTTGAGTTTAGAGGTTTCATACTGGGCTTTTTCATAATGTGTATCTGAAAATGTCTTACTTCTACTGCTTTCCTCGTTTCAGTTAATGTCATCACCATCTACCACATTACCTAACTTAGAAACCTCTGACTCATTTCCTATTTGTCTCTCTCTGCCCACTCACACGCATCAGTCACCAAATCATATTCATTTTATTCTCTAATTATTTTTCCACTCTTTCTCTGCCTCTTTGAGTGGTAGTAAGGGTATAATTCCGATCTTTCCCATATATTACCCAGACAATCAAAATAGTCTCCCAACTAGGTCTTTCCCTAGCCCACCTACCAAACAGGTTTAATACAAGCATTTGGTACCCTGCTTTCAGGGTAACCAAGATTGTCTTTTAAAGCATATATTTCAAAATTTCACTCCTCTCGTTAAACCCTGTATAGCCAACAGGGTACTGTTGCAACTCCTTGGCAAGTTTCTCTCAGACCTTATTTACAACACCCATCCGTCACACAGCCAAGACTCCATCAAGGGATCCTTTTATATGCCTTCTAGGCCGTCCAGAGCCTTTGTGCAAGCATTTTTTTTTTTTTTTTACAACCCAAATGCCCACTCGTTATGCCCAAAGAGCTTCTTCTTAGTCTTCAAGATGCAAGTCAAGATACAACTATTTCCCCTTTGTATGTCTGTACTTATTCCCTCTACCAGACCCCTGTGGCTTACTCTTGTGTTCCAACAGTCCATTGGTCATTCTGTGTCTTTTTCTCTAATCATTGCATGCTACTTACATATTATCACTGTTTTGTTTGTCTAACTCACAGCCAATGCATGGGGTGAAGACTAGTTCTTAAGCTTGCAACTCTTGTATTCCATTTGCCCTTTTTCTTGCTACCACATCAGCCTTCAGAAGTGTTGGCATAGTATCTGACAAATATTAAATGTGCTTTAAATGTTAATTTTTTTGTCCACTCCCCCCAGAATGTAAAAGTGACTGTCATTTATCTAGGGATTATTATGTTCTAGTCACTGCTTTATGTACCTTATTGGGTTTTGGTGTTATTACCTCCAGATTATTTATAAGGGTACCGAGGCTCCTTCTTTATTTGCCTTTTCTTCTAGGACATTACAAAGTGGTTCATCAGTCAACCTAACAGGTTAATCTACCATAAATTTTTTATGGATTCTATTGGGTGATTGTGTTGCCCTTCTCAGGTACGATATATGCTGTTCATTAGGGACCTTCCAAGGTTTTCCCTCAAATAGTGACAATAATGATTAGATGGAGGTGGGTCAGTGGTATGCTGGTGTCAGATTGTACTGATTCCTGAGAATCAACTGTTAAATTTTCATGAATTTTATTAGCTGCTTGTTAAACTCAGCCTTTATTAAAAATCAAATTATGTAAACTTATCAAATTATATTTTAAAAGATGGTAAAAATGTATCACTTCCTAATTATTTTACTACATTTTACTATTATCTATACACTTGCAGTAATACATTTATTGTATCTGTATGATATAAATACTTTATAATGGTCTGCAACTGTGCATCTCTTCCCAACTCCAAGTTTAGTGACATCACATTGGTAGCTTGAAATTGGCCGTGGTGAGAGTATTTATACCATAGGAATTGACAAATACTATAACCCAGGGCTTCTATTCCCGCCCCTCCCCTGGTTATTAAACGTGTAGCAGACAACATTGGGATGGCAGCATATTAAAGAGGGTATTCTGCCATAATGATTGTTAAATTGTAAGAATATCACTATAGTGTCGGCAATAAAACCTGCTGCTCCAAGATCCTCAAGGGATCCTTAGCCGCCTAGACCATCCAGTCCCTTCATGGGGACCTCTGGGACCTGCCCAGAAGCTAGCCACAAAATGATCAATGCCTGGCCCAACAGAGGCCTCTCAGACTCTGGCCTTGCACTAGCCTTTCAGCTCTTTACTATTTTGGGCATAGAAGAACGGGCAGAGGAGACCTGTTTTAGATTGGGAGTATCTTTCATTGGTTGTCGAATTACAGCAAGTAGGCAATCACTTATTCAACTGAGAGTTAGCAACAGCCTGAAAACATCAGTCTTCATCTTTCTCTGATGGAAAAGCTTCCTAGTTTCATGAAACAGCATATTCTCTGCATCACACACCAGAGTGGGTCATCATTTTCATCTAACAGGCTGATTCCCAGCCTTGGCTGCATATTTGAATCTACTGAGAAACTCTTAGAAAAATTACAAGTCCTAAGCCCCAGTGAAACCAGAATCTATTGGCAGTAGTGAGAGACTGGTACCCTGGCATCATTTTTTTAAAAGCTCTCTGAATGATTCCAATA
The DNA here is from genome assembly GCF_021613505.1 of Equus quagga. Classification (NCBI taxonomy): domain Eukaryota; kingdom Metazoa; phylum Chordata; class Mammalia; order Perissodactyla; family Equidae; genus Equus; species Equus quagga. The sequence goes on along the minus strand of NC_060275.1, from coordinate 24,242,049 downwards.
AGCAGACACTGATCTAACATATAGCATGAGGCCAGAGATTAACTGTCTGGACATCTGGTTTGGAGTTAGACTCTACCATTCACCAGCTGTGTGATACTAGGCGAGTCAGTTACACTCTGAGCCTTGGGTTTCACATCTGTGCAATGGGAAAATCAATAACTTGCCTCACAGAATGCTATAGAAATTACATGAAAGCATAGGGGAGAGCAATTTCTGAATGGCAAAGTGCTAAACAATATAAGTAACTGGCTACTACCATGTTCTTTCTTTGTCCAACAAGTAAGCTTGTAGCCACATTGCATATATCAGTGTTACAGTGTTTTCTTAACACTAGCCACAAATCCTCTGCCCACTTCTGCAGAATTGAATAGTACTCACAATTTTAAGCACACCTGGTGTAATTGTGGGATCGCCTTCCAACACTATTTTTGAAAGCCAGCTATGATATTGGCCTCGGTCACCTTGCAGGACAGGGAGGTCCAAAGGTTAATTACAATTGGATGCTCCTATACCATGTCTAATGCCCTGCTCTTACATGTCACCCAGTATCACTTTGTTCTTTTCATGGAACAGGAAAGCCAGTGACCCCCATGACCTTTGATTCTCTTCCCTTTATTTTAGAAGCAAATACACTTTAGCTTCCAGGATTAGACAAGTAGAAAATTGTGAAAACAATGTTCCAATTCCTTTGTTTGTTGAAAGATGCAGGATCCTGACTAGATGCTTATGTATCTAAGAGTAACAGATGAAAAGGCTTGCTGCTTAACTTCAAAACCAGCCTGTGGGCCCAGCCCCGTGACCGAGTGGTTAAGTTTGTGCGCTTCGCTTTGGCAGCCCGGGGATTTGCCAGTTCGCATCCTGGGCGGGGATATGGCACGGCTCATCAGGTCATGTTGAGGCAGCATCCCATATAGCACAGCCAGAGACACTCACAACTAGAATATATAACTACATACTGGGGGGCTTTGGGGAGAAGAAGAAAAAAAGAAGATCGGCAACAGATGTTAGCACAGGTGCCAACCTTTGAAAAAAAAAAGACCAGCCTGGCCAGAGACCAGGCCCTGAGTTTCTGTTTTCAGGTACTAAAGCTTCTGGATGGGAGAAGAAAGGCAGTGGCCTGACTCAAAAACCCAGGAATGCCACAGCTGATGTTCTAGAACAAGCTGTTGTGTACAGGAGCACCAGATGTCCTGACACCACAAGGCGGATGTCACAGATCTGAGAAAATCTGTGGTAAGAAAGAGCCAATTGACAAGATTTTTTTTTCTAATTAATTCTGCTTTTCTGATTAAGGAATGCTTATAGTAAAAAAATCAACACAGAAATGGATAATACTTCTAAAGGATTCATATTTAGACCCAGCAGATCATCATTTTAGATTTTGGGATATATTCTTTGAATATTTTCCTTGTTTGGACAGAATTTCTGCTTATAACATGATTTTCATGATTTTCTTCAAATAATAAAATATTATGAACAGTTTTATAGTGTGAGACCAAGCATGGTAATATCATCCTCTTTCTTTCTCTCTCTGTGCACACCACACACACACACACACACGTGTGCTCGGCACTGTGCTATGTGTTCATTTTTGATTAGAGCTGTTTGGAAAAGGGGGTTTGTTGTCAGTATTATCGCAGAATTCCTGGGCTCTTAGGAATAGCCAGATTTCATCTAACAGCTCTGCTGTGCCAGGCAGGTTTTAAGTTTGCATCCACCATAATCCCATAAAGTGTACTCTGAGATATCTGTATCACACTCTGCTTCTCATCTTAGAAAACTAAACAAGGCTAAAAATATCTTCACTCCAAATAAGATTGGCTAGAAAACAGACCTCCGGCAGCTCTGCCCACCCTGCCCTGTCCTAGCCAGCTGTGGAAGGGGCTAATGAGCCGGAGCCGGGAGAGGACTGTGGGCGGAATGTGCGTCCAGAGCCATTGTCCATCTATTAGCAGATGCTCATCCTCAGATTGGAGGAAGGTCAATGGCTCTTGCAGTCACTTTTAGCAGCATAGGAAAGGGCCTACATAAACAGTGGGGCCTGGCCAGAAATAGAATCACCCTACTGGAAGGGTCAAGGTAGCTTATCAACTGGGTAAGCTTATCAACTTCTGCCTTTCTGTATGGGATACAGGAGACTCATCAATTTAAGAAATTGTTAGAGTACCAAGTCTGATGGTCCTTTCCTCAAGTCTGTGTTAGCCTGCCTGCATTTTCCAGGGTGGAATCCCACCCCTCACTAATTGCACCCTATATGGGTGGCCTTGGAGGATACCTGGTGCTCCTGCAGCGGGCCCATTCCCAGATTCCACTCTGCATTCACACGCTGTCACCAGGTGCCCCCAACCACCAATGGACATTTCTTTTTTTTTTTTTTCTGCTTTATTTCCCCAAATCCCCCCTGGTACATAGTTGTATATCTTAGTTGTAGGTCCTTATAGTTGTGTGGACATTTCTTAGGAGGGTTGAAGCTTATTGATTTTCTTTTAGGCTAATGGCTTATCCATCTATGGTTCCTTACTGGCTCATGGATATGTACTTATTTATCATCCATTTAATCACCCATTAAAGGAGATTTACAGAATGTCTATTAAATACCTTGGGGAATACAGAGAACTCTAGGACCTTGTCTTTACCCTAAAGAAGCTTCCATTCGGGAGGCACAAAACGGACACATATGAAACCTATCAGAGTTGTTGAGGCAGAATTTGATTGAAGATAGATTTACCTAGTTTGTATGAAAATGTCAGAACAGAGGACTGATGAAAACCAAAGGCATCTGTGGTGCTCCCTCCCAGAGGTGGGGGTTTATCTCAGCCTTGATGAATGGATGGAAAAGGTGTGCTTGGACTCAGGTAAGGGGACAGGAGGGATGTATGTTCCTCACACAGAAATGAGCAGGAAACACGCTGGACTCATGAGACAGTGAAGAAACTGGACAAATCTGTAGCAGAAAAGTATGCTGGTTTCAATCTATACATGGCATAGATTGGATTCAGATTCAAAAGGAGGAGGGGAAGACACTCAGAGGAAATGAGAAGCTGCATCATAAGGAGTTCAAAAGTGAGTGAGGCTGAATGTCTCTAGTTTTCCTTGGGTGTCATTAAGTTAGCAAACGCTACTCTGGAGTTAAATAGTTCTCTTCTGCATGACTTGACCTGATTCCTCCTGAAATCCTTTTTCGTTGTAGGTCAGTGACTCTGAGTCAGTGGTGGAAATGGTGATGACCTATGAAGCCTTGTGTAGCTATTTGGTACCATTTGGGATAGTTCTTTAGACAGTGGTGAAGACACTGACTATTTAATTTTCCAATAATGATGCCAGGTTGCATGGAATCAGCTCATTTTCTCTCCCTGTGGCCAACTGTATGTATTATAAAGATGGCTGGTCATGGACTTGAATAGGCTCACCAGGATTTTCACTTCCATCTTTAGACCCATCAGCACTGTGTATCCACCAGTTTGGTTGATTAGCCCAGACAGAGATAAACTTAAGAGAATATTAGTGATTCAGTCCTAATGCAAATTAATTGTTTAAAACATGCTATAGTCCTTGTGGTTCTCCTCTCCGCCCCCTCCCCCTAATCCTTTCTTTAGGCCATTGAAAGAGAGAGGAAATAAACCCTAATGCTATCTTTGTGATGAGTCTTCTGGCTCTATTGCTGGTAGTTACAATTCAAGGGTTGAGTTTCTGTTGGTACCCATGGTACCAAAGCATGTACCCATGCTAAGTCTCCTGGGCCTGAAATGGTCTAGAATAGAGTCAGAGTATCTAGTTCATCCTTTTTATACTCCATGTGAGGAAACCGAGGACCTAAGAGGGAAAGTGACTGTTTATGTTTCGTTAAGGAATGGTCCAAGCCCCAACTGCCTGTTTTCAAATTACTGTGCTGCTTCTGTCTTCAGTCAGCCCCCATCCGGCTGCCCATTCCTCCCATTACCACTTATTGTATAAGCGTGTAAAATAAAAATACTGAAATTAAAAATTAAATCACCAATCCTCCCCCGATAATAATATAACTATGGTTAATATTTTGATTTATATCTCCTGAAACTTTTTCTTTGTGAGTATGGTTATTGGGTACATAACATACATATTTTATTCAAATGGAACCACAGCTTTATTTGTTCTGTAACCTATTTTTCTTATCTACGTCTATCATGAGTGTCTTTTCACATCACCAAATATAGACCAGCCTCTGCATTTTTAAAGTCTGCATTGCATTCTATTTTATGGATGAATCATAATATTTGAATACAATATCCTACGGCTGTATATTTAAATTATTTCCAGGATCAGCACATGTCTATTTATTTCTTTAAGACAAATTCCAACAAGTGGAATTGCTAGGCCAGAAGATGTGTGCATTTTTGAGACTTTTGATACGTTACCAAAATGCCCCCTGAGAAGGTTGGGACAATTCACAATCTTACTAGGAGTATAGGAGAACATTCTTTTCCTGCATGCTCATAAACAGCAGACACTAGCATTTTCATTCTTCATTTACAATCTGACAGATAAGCCACTTTATGCTCTTTCTGTTGTTATTTTGTTTTGCTTTTTTTATGAGGAAGAGTGTTGCTGAGCTAATGTCTATTGCCAATCTTCCTCCTTTTGCTTGAGGAAGATTGTCACTGAGCTAACATCTGTGCCAATCTTCCTCTATTTTACGTGGGATGCCACCAGAGCATGGCTTGATGAGCAGTGTTAGGTCCATACCCAGGATCCAAACCTGTGAACCCCGGGCTGCTGCAGGGGAGCTTGTGAACTTAACCCCTACACCATCAGGCCTGCCCCTGCTCTTTCTGTTTTGATTTGCATTCTTTGATAACTGATGAGGTTAAATATTTTTTTCACAGGTTCATTGGCCTTTTGTAGAAAAGGAATATTTTCCTGAGGCTAATAGGCTCAGATTTTCTGCAACGTACTGACCTTCATGGATCCGATTAAAAGGTATGGAACGGATGAAAGAACTGGTTTATTAGACGCAGTACAATGAGCTAGAGACTATGTCCTGCATTGCCCCTCAAGAGTCTCTGGGATTAAAAACTAAGTAGAAACAAATGAAGCCACATGAAGAGAAAGATGCTTTTATATTCTCAAAGCTGCACAGGCACTGGCTTATTCCTAGGCATTTAACAGCAGGCTAGATTGACCCTTCTTTTGAAAAAATACTATTGTCTGAACATTAGCAACTATGTCTTGAACTTGGCCAAGTCCTATGGAAGCCCCTCTGAGACAGTTTTTTTCTGTGAGAGTAACACCTGTTCGGGTGGTTGACTTTTTCCGGTTATCCTAAACCTAGAATCATGTGAATGCTACCCTCTTGGCCAACTACAGCCAATTGCAGCTGATTGACATTTCCCCAAACACTCTAAATTACGTGCATCTAAAAAAGTAGCCACCATCTTTGTCCAAGTAGATTTTCCTTACTTAGTCTGGATATCGTTCTCTATCAAAGAGTCACTATGGAAACGTGTATATGTAAATATACAAGCGTATCTATTTATGCCTGCAGGCTTATTCCAGTGATACACACCTCTCTAAAAAGTTTTTCTAATTTTTTTGTTGGAACATGGTTCCTTTTTTCTCCAGGGAATCTCACTCAGAAACCAGGGCCCTCCTCTGTGGGGCTTCTAGCACCCAGTAGAGGGATCCCCTTCTCTCTAGCCTCATAACTACTTCTCTAGTATGGTTCTAAGATTGCCTTATGGTTTACTTTATAGGGACTTGTCTCCCTCACTAAGTTATGGACATCTTGAGAACAAAGGAATTATTTTATTCCTTTTTACAACACCTGGCACTTAGTAGCTGACTAATAAATACTACTTGAAAAATTTAATTGGGTTCTCGATGGAAGTTGCAAAAGATTAGGGGCAGGTCTTCAGAGGAACTAGAGGGGTATCCAAAGGAGCCTGAAAGAATAAGATTTTTGGAAAGGGAATGACACGGTCAAACTTTGTCTACTCTGCAATTCTGTCTTAAGCTAGTCTTGTGGGCTACTGGTTCCTAAAATCTTGGATTTCACATATTAGTAAAATTTCAAAATGTGATACTTGACCAAATAACAAAAAGCAACAAACTTTTATCATCATCTTTTACAAGAAATTTTGATACCCCAAAAGGAAGAGACATATAACATGAGGATAAATGATAGTTAAAAAAAGATTGAACACATTGAGCTCATGAAGAAGTCTCTGCATTTTCTTCATTGTTCTATTTTCCTGTGGGATTTGTGAAGAATTTGTTACACAGTAGCATGAATGTGCAGACTGGCATTTTAAAACTACTAGTGTAGCCCAATATTTGGGATGAGTGAGGACATACTAATTGAATGCAGAGGGGTCTCCTCTGACAGGTGGAGCATATACCCTTTTTCTGGCCACAGGGATAAATGGCAAGGAGAAGCTGAATGTCACAAGAAGGGGATCGTGTTCCTCTAATTATTTATGGAATAAGAGAGAGGCTTGGTGTGACAGATTTATTGTTGTTGTTTTGTTTTAAAGAGGAAATGAAAGGGATCATTTGGACTCTGTGCTGGATGGGTCTGCAGACAACGAGAAATGCCCTCTAAGCCTAGTCTCTGACTTTATAATTTCCATCTAGATGGGACAAGAAACTCAGAATCTATTGCAGCCACATTAGCCAATGCTGTGTCAGAAGCTGAAAACAAACCAAAAAGGGTCTCTGGCTTCTCTAATTAATGCATTGAGAGGAGGCAGCACATCCTATCTGGAGACATGAAATCTGAGTCGAGCAGAAGTCTGAGGAATTCCAATCAGTCATTATTAGCGGCATTCCTCTTTCCCAAAATGCCTTAGCTAGGAGTCCATGGAGAATAGGGAGGGATCCTGATAGGAAGAAAGAGGGCTGAGGAAAGAAAGGTTTGTGGAGCAGCCACAGAAAGGGCTCTGCATAGAGTGTTCCTGGTATCTCTTTTCTTCTTCCTTGTCTTTGTATGGGTCCCATCAGAGCTCTGTAAAAAGTCAGTCACCACACTTACACACTGGACCTTAATCCCATGGGGGAACTCTGGAAAAGTCCTCAGAAGTAACCAGGTCAAGGGATAAGAGATGGGATACACCTCTACATTAGTTAATCCCTGGTTAAGGGCTGCCCCAGGGAGGGTGTTAATTCCCAGATAATTGTGGTCTACATTGTCTGCATGCAAATAGGTTCTAGCAGCCTCAGGCAGCACTCTGACAATAGTGAAGTTGCTGGCTATTGGAAGTCAGGCCAACATGCTCTGACAAGGGGCTCCCTGCCTGATGCACGTAGAAGCCAATACTATGGCACTGGCTTTTGAGAAAAGAAAAAGCTTTTATTGGAGGTTCAACCAGCAAGGAGACAGGAGGCAAGGTTCTCAAATCTGTCTCCCTGACCCAGGGTTCAGGGTGAAATTTAAGGAGTTGGGAGAATTTCAAACTTGGCAGAAGTTGATCGGCTAGTCTCAAATCAGTCCATCTATGGTCATCAAGCTACTTGGGCTGCTAGAAGCCAGATTTTCCCTATGGATGGACTTCTTGCTTCATAAAGGGCTCTGGTGGCAACATTTCTGAAGGTACTTGGTTCTGGGGTCCCCCTATGGCTGTGGGTTCCCGCCTGGCACGTGCATAGTGCTGTCTCTGTTATTGAGCAAGGTTTGATTAATCAACGACCTGTTTTAAGGAAGCAAGCCTAGTTTAAGCTGGTCAGTGTTTTATGTGCTGTTTCAGTGGTAAGAAATCCAAGGAACATGGGTGGACATCCTCCCGTGGATTGGAGACATGCTCATTTTTTACTCTGAAATTAAAATATTGTAAAAATATAACGTGCTATTGGGTGAGAGAAGCAAGCAAACACAAAGGATCTCCAGGTGTGAGTGAGTCATGCACAGAGCAAAGGGCACGACCTCTGTAAAGCAGGCAGGTAGGGAGCAGAGATTAACAGAAAAGGAATGAAAAAGTACCCTTGCTAATTATGTCCGTTTCCACTTGTTGCATTTATTTTGTAGGAAGGATTAAATTTTCATACAACAAATTGCATGTGAAACCAATTGCAATATTTCTTTCTAATGGCCTAAGATAAGCTAAGTATCAAGTCTGGGAGTTTTTATCCTTGCTTTCTATGTAATCACTTCTCCTCAGTTAGCTGTTACTAAATTCTCATTTCTAAAAATAATGTTCACTGGCACAGAACTATCCAACTTGACATATTTTCCCACAGTAGGTAACAAACGAAATGCAGTGAACTGATTAGAGAAATTCAATCATCTATATATTCCACAGATATTTATTTGGCACCAGCTGTGTGCCAGGTGATGTGTTAAGCACTAGGAGTGAGAAGCAGTAAAGATCTTGTTAAGAATTCACCTGACGACCATTTGGACTCTGGTTTAGTCCTAGAGGAAGACGGAGGAGTAGAACTGCTGACTCCGAGTGCTCATTTTGTACGGCAAAGAGAATCGCCTGGATACGAGGAGGGTGATGATGCCACTCTCTACTTTTGGTAGGACCTCTCCCCTCTGAGCAACACTCAACTTAAAAGCAGAATTTCTTCCAGTGCACCCACTGGTTGGTACTGGACTCCAGGAGGATAGAAAGAAGGAAGCACAACCTTCCATGCACTGTGCTAGGTGCTTTCACACACATAAGCATCTGTGTCACTCTGGACTGAATATTTGTATCCCCCCAAATTCGTATGTTTAAACCCTAACCCGCAATGTGACGGCATTTGGATGTGCGTCCTTTGGGAGATGATTAGGTTTAGAAGAGGTCATGAGGGGGGACCCTCATGATGGGATTATCGCCTTTGTAAGAAGAGGAAGGGGTCAGAGCTTTTGCTCTCTTCTATGTGAGGACATAGGAGAAAGCAGAAGTCTGCAAGCCAGGAAGACGGCTCTCACCAGGAACTGAATCTGCAAGCACCTTGATCTTGGACTTCCCAGACTCCAGAATTGTGAGAAAGGACATGTCCGTTTTTTAAGCCACTAGTCGATGGTATTTTGTTATAGCACCCTGAGCTGATTAAGACGTGTTTTTACATAAAACGTCATATGTCTGTGAGTAGATACTATTATGCCCATTTTACGAATGAAGAAATTGAGGCCCAGGAAGGTTAAGTAAATAGCCCATGATCAAAGAAGAAATTCCACATCTGAGAATCAGACGCAGGAAGATATCTGATGCTAAACCCAGGCAGGAAGCTGATTGCTTTCACCAGGTGAATATAGTGACTTTATTCCTGACTCTTCATTAATCAGACATGTAACCTGAAGTGAGTAATTGTCAACCGCTCAGTCACAGTTTGCTAATTTGTAAATGGGGATAATAGTAGTCGTGATTTATATTTCACTAAGTGGAGGGGAATTGTTTCTCCTTCTTCAGTCCTTCTGGAGACCGATACAAATCAAGCTGAAATAAAAACACTCAAAGAAATAAATAAATATCCCCTCCCCACAAAACAGATATTCTTTAAGGCAGACATGGTACAAGAAATGCCCATAGGATTATCATTCTGGCTTCTGTAAAAGGACTCTTGCTTGCAGATTCTGCACCCTGTGGACAGAGCCCTGGCAATGCCCCTTCCTCCCCTCTGTTCCCAACCCCTAGGATCCGGTGCCCAAGGATCTTCCAGCAGGATCCAGCAGCCGCTGACATGACTCCTGGTAGCTTAAGGGAAGACACCCTGGGAGTGGGGAGGAAAAGGCAATAAGAAGATCCAGACGCTGTGGGGAAAGGAGGAGAGAAATACATAACCTCAAAAGAAAAGTGTTCTCTTCTCACTGTGAGATGGTGGTTAAGGGAGGCTTCACCAGAATGAAAGTGCAAGAAGTATAACTAAGAACACAGAGCCAAGGAGCTCAGCACCACATCTGCGCCTCCCGTGACCCTGAAGTAAATTCTAGAATCTGTAAGTCTTTGACCTGTTAACAGTGAGACCACTTGGAGCATGCATGGCTTTTGCTGTCTCCTGCCTTTCGTGCAGCCCTATGGCTTCAAGCTATCCTTTTTCTCTCTTTTTACAAAGAGGAGCCTCAATTCTGAAATGCAATGAAAATTCTTGGAGTCCCAGCTTGCTGTGGCTTTGGAGGGTTTTGCCTCTAATCTTAGCCCCTGCCTCCTTCTCCTTTTCGGTCAGGTTTCTTGAGGTATAACTTACATACAGTAAAACTCACCGTTTTATGAGTTTTGACGAATACACACAGCCATGTGTATGTGTGTACCCATGGCCACAATCAAGACAAGGAGCAGCTCCATTACCCCCTAAAAGTTCCCTCTTGACCTTTTTGTAGCTAACCTCTCCTCCTGCCCTTAGCCCGTGGCAACTCTGAACTTTTTTCTGTCCCTAGTTTTGCATTTTATAGAATGTCATAAAATGGAATCACACGGCATGCGGCCGTTCGAATCTGGCTTCTTTCACTCAGTATAATGCATGTGAGATTTCTCTATGTTGTTGCCTGTATCAATAGTTTATTCATTTTTGTTGCTGAGTAGTATTCCATCGTATGGATGTATTGAAGTTTGTTTATCTCTTCAGGGTTATACTCTTAACAAATGAAATGATATAGGTCAAAGCTTTGGAACTATTAAGTCTATACAAATTAAGATGTGTGGCTTGTTTGTTTATTTGCTTGTTTTTGAGGGGGTGCTCCAGTAAAGTACAAACATTTCATGGAAACCATTGTCCTGCCCTAGAAGATTCATTCTATTGGGTGCTTAGGAAAAGAAGAGGCCAGCGGTACCATAGGAGAATCTTAGAGGCAATAATCCCATGGGGACTGCACATTGTAGATGGTTATGTCAGCTCCCAAGTGTCTTTGATCTTCGTGTTGTCCAGCTGGTTCAGTGTTTCAAACCACTCCAAACCTATAGTCTGCCTAGATTATGGAGGTATGATAAAAGGTCCCTCTTCATTGAGTCACTTGCCCCAGGCCATCGCTTGTGCCTCTGCGCCCCCAAACCTGGCCTCCCCTTCTTGCCATCACACAATGACAGTCATCATACACACTTTACTTTGGATTCAGTTTTGCTTTGCTCCCACCTCCATGGGTTGGATGTTTCAGACTCTCTTTAGCTCCCAACAACTGCTGGGTTGTATTAAACCTTTATTTCCAGGTCCACTACTACAAGTCAGGTCTGCCCACTGTGTTTACTGGGCTACAACAAAATGCCTCAGGCACTTATTAGACAAATATTTATTAATAAAAACTATGTACCAGGTACTAGACTGGATTCTAAAGTCAAAATAATGACACAGCATAGACATGGTTCCTGTCTGCATTGAGTTCATAACCTACTGGGGGTGTGCGTGTGAGGGAATATGGGTAAGGAAGCAGGCAGTGATAATGTAGTGTGACTATATTGGAAGAAGTTAGTGTGCAATGAGAACAGACAAGAGGAGTTCCTATTTGGGTCTTAAAGGGGTGGTAAGGGAAGGATTTCTGAGGGGTAGCAAGGTTGAAGCAGAGACCTAAAAGATAGGTCATGTGAACAGGGTTTACCATGTGGAAGGGAGGTGAAGAGAGAACAATCTACTCAAGGAAACAGGCAACTAAGGGCCCAGAAGTGGGAGCCAACATGGTGAGCTCTGGGAACTAAGTGGCAACTATAAATGTAAGCAGGGGACATGTTATCATGTGTCTTGTGAGTCATGTCAATGACTTTGTCCTCTGGCCTGAGATTAGCGGAAGCTATTGAATTATTTTGGGGAGATGGTGGAGGAGTGGTGACGTGTATAGACTTTTTTGGAAGATCACTCTGGCTACTGGTGCAGAGATTGGGTGGAGTGAGCAGAGAGCGGAGACAGAAGACTGTTTTCTTACCTGTAGGTTTCTGTTTTTGTTTTCCAAGTAGATGATGGTACCCTAGAAAAGGGGAATAGGAGTGAGAATAGAGAGACATGCTCTGAACTCAAGTTTTATTTAGGAGAGAGAGAAATATGACTGGTAAATTTCCTTATTGGTTACAGGAATGGATGGGTACTTGGAAGATATTTTTTGTATCTCAAGATACTTCACATACTCCACTGTCCATGTCTCAGAGAAAGTGACAATTGAGCTAAGTTATCAATGCATTTGTCATTATCAATGCATTTTAGGAGATGTTTGCTAAAATTTGTACCAATATTAAGATTTGAATTTCAATGAAAAAAGCATTTATTGTTCAATGTAGATATTGTCCACAAAAAGACTGATTCCCACAAACACCTTTCGCTTCAGGGAGGAAGTCTAGAAGTTGAAGAGAAAGAAAACACCTGTAATGTTTTGGCACACCTATAGTGGCCCTAGGACCAGAGAAGTTCCTGCTCACTTGTTCTTGTGATGTATTTGTTCTTGACTTTGAGTGTTTCCTTATCAGAGGCTGCAAATATCTAGCAAGAGACACTTGTGACTTTGCAAAATGCCATACATTAGAAGCACTAAGTCAGAGTTTAAAAACCTGGATATTTTTCTGTTTTTAAAAGTCTTTTGTAGACAACAGTGTTTGAGGCAATCCACGATTGAAAGCAAGCTATAAAAAGATGGATCGATCAGGGTCAACAAATGAATAGCTCTCTGTACATCTCATTGTATGTTTCCATCATTAGAAAACAAAAATAATGAAGGGAATAGACATTATGTTTTTCCTCCTTTAGGAGTCAAAGATGATTGATACATAGAAATAGTTTTATAATTTTGAAAATTTCTCCTTTTTGAAAAAAAGCCCATCTTCCTCATATTGGAGTATAGTCTGAGTAAGGTCAAGTGCCCATGTTGATAGTTTTGTGTTATCTCCTCTTAGTCATGAATTTAGGGATAGCACACAGCTGGCGTATAATAGATATTTTGCAAATGAATAAAATGACACCTCCTTTCATCTGTTCTATAATTGTTTCTTCACATTTTACGGTATTCTCTAGTGCTAACATTCTACTCTTTCTTGAACCTATTGTACTATGTAAGCCTGAGCTATAATTACTTTTTTTGTCCTTGATATTAATGCTTTTTAATTTTAATTTTTCCCTCTTAACTAAAAAATTCTAACCATGCTAGCGTATTAGGTGTCCTTCTCTGTCCTGATTGCAAGTTTCTTGACGTGCTATGTAGCATCTTACTTGCAGATGGATAGATGATGGTTATGATTAGGGGCATGGGAATAATAATTTCTATTCTGTTTCTACTTCTCCACCTGAGATATATAGGGTACAAGATTGAATTACTGTTCCTAATTATTCTCTGCCCTCGCTATAATGTCATGTAATGTTCATTGCCTCCTAGTGAGAGGAGAATACTTCCTCACCTCATTACCATCAACGGTGGCCCTGTGACTTGATTTGGCCGGTAGCATGTGAGCAGACGTGACATAAGCTATGTCCAAACAGAACCTCTAGAAGCCATCCCATGGTTTACCCATTAATGATTTCCCTGAGAACAGGATGGGGGCTACTTCTTCAGCCTAGAACATTCACTCTCAGCAGGGATGATAGCACCCCCAATGGGGTGAAATTGATTCTTGGGTGGCAAAAAAATCTTACTCTCTTTATAGAGAGCACACATATACATACAGTACATAAATAGATACATAAAAATGTTGAGAAACATTGAACTTGATCCTCAGGATGGGGAAGGTGCATGCAGCAAAGCCACAAGGCCATGGTCAACCCACAGCTGACATGTAACCTGAGTGAAAAGTAGACCCTTGCAGCTGTAATCCACTCAGGGTTTGGGGTTGTTACTGTGGCATAGCTTAGTGAAAGCTGACTGCCACAACTAGCAACGTGTTGGCCTTTATGGCCCTAGCAGCGGCCTGGGCAATTTTCATAAGCCCTAACTCTTGGAAGTTTGGTCCAGAAGGTCTTGGTATAAGGTTTGGTAACACCTGTTTTTGGAAAGCTCTTCTGGTAATTCTGATGGACATTTAGGTATGGGGCCAGTGATGTTAGAAAATTGCTGGAATCTAGCCATCTAGGTAAATTTGTCTCAGATGTAGTACTTGGTCTTCTGAGTTATTTCAAAATTATCTTTTGAGCGCTGTAGCAAACACTAAGTGACAGAAAGTATCGTGGCCAAGAGATGCTATACAAAACCTATTTGAGGCTGTTGTACCATTTCTCCAGCCGATACTTCCTCAAGTCTGTGTTGTTTCTTTGTTTTCTGTGTTCTTTTTTGGGTGTGGGGAGGCTGATTTGGGAACTTGATTGCAGAGTCTTTGGTGCTAATTTCTACCCCAGCCTCAGCCCTCCATTCTCTGGTTTGCATCCTGCCTGTGGAGACCATAATCTGGGAATGGAGCTTTGCCTCAGTTTTTGGTTCGCTACTCAACTCTTTCTCTTTTTTTATTGCTATTTGGGGTCCTAATTTGGTTCCTATGGGCCCAGAATCTTCCAAGTGCAACTCAACAACTTTCACAGCAATCGTGATTTTAATTCCCCTTTGCCAGTGGCTTCTTCAAGGGCTGAGCATAAGAGCAGTCTGGTCAATGAAATGTGAGGGAAAAATCCGTTGGGGATATTTTTTTGCCTCCTTTCTAAGAAGCACTTAGAAGAAGAAGTTTCTTTTTTTCGCATTCTCTACCTTTCTGCTAGGGATGCCCAGGGATGAGGATGTGATGGTCAGAGCTGCGGCAGCCACCTGGTAATCATATACTACTGACATTTTGAAGAAGGAAAAAAGAAAAAGATGAAAAGCATCTCAGGTCTTTGATGACACCTTTGAGCTGCTGTTTCAATGCTGGAATTTCCTAACTTCAAACTTTATATGTGAGAGATTGAAAGGTCTTCACTGTTAAAGCCACTGTTAATTAGGCATTCTATAAGTGCAGGCAAAAACATCTCTCACTGATACAAACTTCCTCCTCCCCAGAGACTTTTCTAATTACTCCTGCTTACATCTTCTTTCTTTCAAGTTTCATATTGTCTCTACTACATGTTTGATTCTTGTGTCTTGCCAAGTATTTCACGTCTATACATCTTGCCTCTCCAAAGGTTCTGTAAGCTTCTTGTAGACAGGAACAAGATTGTCTATTTGTTATTTTGTGTTCCACATGACTTCTCAGGATGGAACAATAAAATTCTTGTTGACTGTCTGAATGATGTTTGTCCTACAAAGTTAAGAATCTTAAGCCCAAAGAATTAAAGTCTATTACTTGCCCATGTTGATGGTATCCAAAACCAGCTGAATTAGCCTTCTTTTCTTGTCATTTAGATGAACTAAGAATTAGCAGAACTGGACACTGGGGGACATGACAAAGTTTCTATGAAGGAGACAGTAATGCCCTTAGGATCAATTTGGAGTCCACTTCCTGTGTTTGTCCCTTTTAACCTCCTAGTTGTGTGTTTTTAATGACTTCCTTGGTTTGTGGGTATTTGAAACATTAACATAATTATCTATCTTAACATATTGTATTTACCACCTGCTGGGGACAAAACATTGAAACTATCACTAGTAGCTCATTAACAACAACACTAGTCACTCATTAACAATGTTGACCCAATTACATGTTGTATATCCCAGAGACAAATAACTGTAATTGCAATTCAAAAGTGATTTCATAAACATGAAGAGTCTTTTTTTTTTTAATGCAAAGCAGAATGCATTATTTGAATTTTCCACCTAAATACAGGTTTAAATGAAAGAGAATCATTCAACCAAATAAAATAAAAATTCAATCTAAAGAGAGGCCATTTGGAATCAATTGGTACAACGCACATTCTGCTGTGAAGGATCAAAACACATTCTTTGCTGGGTGCAGAAATTAAACAAGTTAGCAACAATGAAAGCCAGACAGGTGGTAAGTGACATCTACCCTGGCTATCAGCAGATAGTGATTTTCTTTTGGAACAATTCAGAGTACTGTCTGTTGCCTGGACAATGGAAGTCTGATGAAGTGTTGATATAATCTGCCTGGAGGTTTTAAAGCTCCATTGAAGAGATGGAAAGCCAGAGAGATTTGTGTGGAAAAAAATCCATTATATATACAAGTATATATAGACATAAATAACTATGCCTCTACCCCTCACGTGGAAGAGACCTGTATAAATAGAAGCTGATGTAGTGTGATATATTTACAGAACAAGAGGATGTTCTTTTACAGAGACAATTACTAGGATACAAAATTAGGCAAAGATAGCCCAGAAAAACCAGAAAGAGACAGCTCCAAGAAAGAAAATTTGTGCTAAAGTCAAGATGTTAAAAGCTGAGACATTTCTTCAATATAAGCGGACGGCTCTGTAGCCTTTTTTCTGTTAATGGAAAAACGCCACCAGAGGAATGGAGCTGAGGGATGGAGGAGGAAGGAAAGAGCAGAGAGGAGGGTGCAATTCTGAGACTTACTGCTCAGAAAACCAACTCCAAGATTTCTTAGAAAGCCTCAGTTCGACACATATTTTGTGCAGTCGTGGTGCCTCTTTTCTTGTTCTCCTGTTTAACAAGGCGATGTGATGGATAAAATGCTGTACTTGTAGTTTAAAACATTAAAACAACCAAACACATCCTGAGTGCCGGATCTCCCAGGCACTGGTACAAATGCTGGGGGAGGGACTCCAGAGACGAATGGGACCTGGGGCTTCACTTTCAGGAAGACATCTATCTCTTGTACATTAATATAAAACACGTATAAGAAGATGGCCTTTCCCAATTTTATTTGTCAGTTCTATCTCAATAAAGATGAAAAAGGAAAAAAAAAAGAAGAGAGTCTTGGTAAATACTATAACCAAGGAACAAATAAAGTTCTAGGACCTCCCTTATGGGCTAAAAGAACATGAGATACAGTCAGAGAATCTGAGTTCTGGCTCTGACACTTACAAGCTGAATGATTTTGGGTAAAATACTCACTCTGAGTCTCATTTCCCTTGTTTTGCAGTCCTGTTATCCTACCTACAGGTGGTTGTGAGAATCAAATGGTGCAAAGTTTGTGAGAAATGCCTTTAAGATGGCAGCACACACAACGGAAGTGTTAATGCCATCTTTGGGAGAGCAGGGTAAGCGGGAATTGACTCTGGCGGAGGGCACACTCTGGGAGCCCCATGAAACTCTGCAGCAGGGCTGGGTGCTCGACTGCCTAGAATGTGCTGAGTTCACAAGTTAATCTGATCCAGTGAATCAATCGTAATTGACTTACGTCACACAGATTTTGCCAGTTCTGTAGCAGTCTTTGATGGAAAGTCATTGGGACGCTATGTAGTTTCTCACCACGTACAGCGTTAAGGAAAATATTTCTTTGCTTGCTTTCTAAAACAAGCCCCCTTCAAGTCTCTTTCTTCAGTGTTGCTGATGCATCTTTAATCTATTTGTAGAGGCAGGTAATTTGACCTGCCTCATGTCTTACCCGCCCTGCAATTTTGAACGTGTGTCATTTATCAGCTTATTTCAGTTTTGCAACAAACCTCAGGTACAGTGTTTTGTCCATTTCACTGAGGAAGTGAAGGAAGCACAGAGATTTGTCAAACGACTCAATATTTACTAGGGACAGAGCAAACAGAGAAGTCGAGCTTTCTACTTTCCAATATTTTCACAACGCTGTTCTTTTTTCTCTGAACTCAGCACAGATCTGGACATTTTCGCACCCAGACAGAAATGCATAGTCAGATAGAACAGTGTCGTCTAACTCACTCTGTCTGTCATACCATCACTATGTCGCATCATGCCTCCCGCTCCCTGAAGTGTGCTTTATTTTCATTTTTGTTTCCCAGAGTTGAAAATTTGATTAGATAGCAATCTATGCTTCGGACGCAATTAAGGCAAATGATAAGATAAATCAAAGACAATACTTATGTTTAAGGTCGTTTATGTACTCATCCTAATAGCATGACAATGGCCAGCCTTGATTTTCTGACTTTAGTTAAATTCTCTCTCCCTCTCTCTCTCTCACACACATACACACACCCCTGAATGGGCCACCCACCTGCCCGCTATGAAGTGATTCCTGCCTTCTTGATTTGACCGTGACAGTGCCTTCCCCAGGGATAAGGAGATGACAGCTGCAAACCTGGGATTCTAGTGCATCAAATAGCTCTCTAGATGTGGGATTAAAGGAGGCTTCTCATACTCTGTTTGAGTTCCGAATTCAGGTTCAAGATCTCTTGTCGTCATTCCTTGTGGCTTATTCAAAACAATGTGGTGTGGCAGGGGCTCCTCAATACAGAAACATGCAGCTTTATCTTTTCTGAATATATTGGAAGAGCAATTAAAAAGAAAATTTGGAAAAGAGAGTAATGTCAATTATAGAGTTCTAATCATTGCTTTTCTCCCCAAATCAATCTCAAGATCAATCCATAGGGTGTTGTTTCAATCACCAAAAAAGTCTGACTTCACAGTTTGAAATATAAAAACAAGTTTTGCAGGATAAACAAATAAAAACTCCCATAAATTTTATTCAATAAATGAAGTTCTCTTGGCAGAGTTTGATTATCTGCAGTGGAAGGAGAAACTGGCTGCATTATATCTCTGTATATGAAGAAATATTAAACCAAACCAAAATACCAGAATGAAACTTATCTTTTTATACCTGCCAATGGTGAGAACCAAGATAGTGTGTGTGTGTGTGTGTGTGTGTGTGTGTGTGGTTTGAAGTGTCAACAATCTTTTGTATCTGTTCACAGCTCTGTTTCAAAGCACTGTTTTGAAGGAAATCTCATTTGATCTTCCCATTAATGCTGTTAGGAAAACTCAGGCAGTAAAGTGGCAAGCAAATGTCAAGTAAGATGATTATGGTTTTGATGATTAATTGAAAAAAGAGGAAGGTATTTGTAAGATTTGTTTACCTGCCATCCTTCACTTCATCTTTGGTAACAGGACCGTAAGTTTTCACCGAGCATCATCTTCCTCCAGCTCTGAATTTATGTAATTCAAGAGTTACTAACTTGGTAATGTGACTTGGATTTAGCCAATAAGAAAATATCAGGGGATTTTTTAAAAAGAATTATCTGGAAAGAGCTCCTTTGCCTTTTTGGATTTCAGGCTCCAAGGACAAAGCAAGATTAGGGCAGTCCAGCATCATCTTGGTCACTATACGTCTTTGCATAAAGTCATCAAAGAGGTCAGCAAAATGGGAGATGGAGAGAGGGAGACCGAATCCTCTGCTTGCCTAAATGGAAAATTTTTGATATTAGAAAAAGGTATCTCCTTTAGACAAGTGCCAAGCTTGGCAAGTAAACACTGTTGGAGGAGGTCATGGAGAGGATGTGACCACTAGCTGACCCATGAGCTGGACAGGGCAATCAGGGGCTCCTCACCCCCTCCCCTGTCCTTGGAATGTATGTTGTAGCCACTGTTCCCACAGTGGGAACCATTTTCCAGGACGCAGGCATGAGAGAGCAATATGTTGTTGAAACCATCTGGACAGTACGTGAGACTGAACCCAGTTCAGGCCTCTCTCTACGTGATCTTGTAAGATTCTGGCAGGTGGGTGTGGAGATTTACTCATCTTGCAGCTGCCCAAGTCAAGCTTTCTATGTAAGTTCCCTTGCTCGTTAAAACTCACCTACCAATCTGGAATGGTCTACCTCTTTCTTCAGTTTCTTCTTGCCCTTCATGTACCGGGGCTAGTTTCAGAATTCACCCAGGGAACTCCCAGGGTTGCTAACCAACAAACAACTTTGTGCAAAGGAAAAGAGGTTCTTGCTCTGGATGAATGCACTTCATGCCAGAGTGCATGATTTTGAGAGTGGAGTATGGGCTGGGTACATCTTGCAGTGCACACACTGAATAACTGCATGCAGTGGCCCAATCTGTTGCCATTTCTTGCATCCCTGGATCCAGCTATTCCTGCAGCCACCATATCCCTGGACTTTGCCATTACATGTTGTCAATAATTTCCCTTTCTGCTCGAGGAAGTGAGAAGTGACTTGCAATCAAGTGAGTCTTGCTCTTGGTGAATGGAAGTGGAGTGCTACAAGTGTCAGATCTCAGAAGGTGAAATTGATTGAGCCAGATGGGATGTGGGCTGGAAATCCGTCTGTCGCTGTTAAGCTGTAGCTAAGTAAATGGTTAAAATATGGCTTACTAAACCTTGAGACTCAGAAAATGGTTTCTATTAAGGCTTGAGCTTTAATGTTTAGGTAAAATTAGTCTGTGGTTTTAATTTTGTTTTGCTTTCTAAGGTTTTTATGCAAAGGTTATGCCTTGTTTGCAAAATGAATTGGGAAGAATTCCGGTTGAAATGGAATCTTCTCACACTTAAATATATGGTCAAACGTACCGAGACAACTGTCTGTGACTAATCTTTATTGAAATAATTCATTGGAAACAATTTACTTCTTCCACAGTTCTCGCTCCTCTCAATTTCTTTAGCTGTTATTAAGTAAATTTTGCTTGCTCATATTTTTGTAGAGAATTTTCACCTTTCCTGATATTCTGTGTTTATATTTTCACTTATTTCTTGATTAATCCCTGGCAGAAGTTTCCTTATTTATTATACATTTTTAAAGAACCAAGAACTTGGATTTTTGAAAAGAATTTATACTATTTATCCCTTTAATATTTTATTGCTTTTTTCTTTTATCATTATAGTGTCCTCATTTCTATTTTTCTTAGATATATTTTGTTGTAATTTTTCTAGTTTCTAGAGTTGATTTTATTCTTTCTTTTATAACAATGAAAGTATTTAAGCTGTGGATTTTTTGCTGAATACAGCTTTTGCCATATCACTTAAGTTTTGGTATGTTGCAGTCTCAATATCATTACTTTCTAAATAGTCTGCAAATGTAGTTTAGAGTCTTTGAACCAAAAGTAATTTAGGAGTATGCATTTGCTCTGTGTGTGTATGTGTTTGCGTGTTTATTTCCATCTCACTGAATTTGTTTTTATTAACCTTTTCTTACTATCATATAATTTAACTACATGGTACTCATCACACATCAGGGTCCCCATATGTAGAAAGAAATTAGAGAAGAGTCTGGTCACATCATATTAGGGGCTTTTACTCCAAAATGTTTTGAGAAAATATGGGAGCTGACTCTACCTGATTTCAAGACGACTTAAAAAAAATAGACAATTTCACCCTGTTTTATAGCTGAATCCACCTGCACTATATTTCCACTTTTTGTCTCATCTCCATCCTTGACTTCCAACTTATCATCGTAAATACTACCTAAAATCCACAATAAACAACGGGAGTCACTAATGAATAAAGGCCTAGAGGAGACTTCTGAGGTTTGCTTTTGGAGGGTTTGCTTTCTTACTTTGATTGCCCATATTCTATACCACTAATTACACAGATTATTTCAATTATTTCGAACATTTTTGAGCCCCCAAATAATTCAAGTCCATGTAGATCCTCCCTAAATCCACCACCGAAACATAAAACTCTCCTAAGTTACAGGTACTTATATATCAAGTAAAGAATGAGTTGGCTAAGATGATTTTGTCTGGATGTTTTTAAAAAATGTGATGGAATCATAACAAAATGTGTTATCTTTAAATCCCAAACTGTGGCTGTTCTTGGGGTTGTTCTATGGTCCCAAATCATCGAGGACCCAGATTCCTCTTATCTTGCTACTCTACCTAATCTTCACATGTCATCTACACCCCCCACCCCCACTGTGTTTGCAAGAGTGTTCCAGCAGCTCCAGGTGCGTCATATCTTAGACAATATCATTCAAGGGGCAGAAAGCTCGCTTTTACAAGGAAAAACTTTCCCAGAATGTGCCTAGCAGATTACCCTTCATTTTGTCCAGAATGGTGTCACTTGTCCTTGCCTAAAGCAGTCACTGGCAAAGGGAATAGATTATACTTATCAGCTTGGAATAATCACAGTTCCTCTCCTTAGGTGAGGGGAGGGGCCTGGCCTCCCCTGAGCGTTAGGCTGGCTGATACCTTAAAATCTGGGCTGGGTTATCCAGAAAGGAGGAGGGATGGTTGTTCTTTAAGCAGCCAATAGTGTCTGCTACAAGGAACATTAGTTTCCCATCAGGAGGTCTAGAATGAACAATAGGTAAAGAGTAGACAGTGTTCTGAAGCTGAGATGACTCTGGGAATGAAGATTTCTCAATAAGACAAGGAAAAAGAGGGAGATGAAATCGATTTTAAAATGCCCTGCTCTTCAGTTGTTTACTTTATTTCTGCTTGAATATTGTCTCTATAACAACAAACAACATATAGTTGGGTTTTGACTTGGCTCAATTTGAGAATTTTTGTCTTTAGTAGGGGAATTGAACCAATTTAGATATATTGGGATCACCAGTATATGTGTTTTACTCTTCATATTTTTTAATTTAATTTTTGTTCTGCTTTTAGGACAAGTTTTTTATATTGTTTCTATACTGTCATTTTTTTTTTTTGCTTTTGTCTTCTTATTGTCTTTATGTTTTAGAAAAGCTCTCTTTATTCCTCCAAATGTCAAAATCGCAAGGGAAATATTAATATGTGAGAAGTTTGACACAATTTTACTTCATTTATCCCCATTAAATGTTCTAGTGTTTTGCGGGATTTTTTGATAAAAACTCTTTTCATAACTTTGTCTTCTTGTTTTTTTAAATAACAGCTTTATTGAGACATAATTCACTTTTTTTTTTTTTTTTTTTTGCTGAGGAAGATCAGCCCTGAGCTAACATCTGTGCCAGTCTTCCTCCACTTTATATATTAGTCATTGCCACAGCATAGCTGACAAGTGGTGTACTTCCGCACCTGGGATCCAAACTCACGAACCTGGGCCGCCGAAGCAGGGCTCACTGAGCTTAACCACTACACCATGGGGCCAGCCCCTAGTTCACTCTTTTAAAGTGTGCAATTCAGTGGTTTTTAGCATATTCACAAAGTCGTATATTGGTCACTGCTAATTCCAGAACACTTTTATTACTCCCAGAAGAAACTCCATGTCTGTTAGACACATCCTGTCCTCCGTCGTCCCCAGCCTCTCACAGCTGCTAATCTCCTTTATGTCTCTATAGATTTACCTGTTCTGGATGTTTCATATCAATGGAATTATACAATATGTGGTCTTTTGTGGCTTCTTTTACTCAGCATAATGTTATAAAGACTCATCAATGTTATAGCACGTATCAGAACATCATTCCTTTCTATAGCTGAAGAATATTCCTTTGTATAGATGCACACATTCTGTTTATCCATTCATCAGTTGATAGATATTTGGGTTGTTTCCACTTCTTTGTTGTTAATGCTGCTATGAACATTCAAGTACAAGTTTTTGTGTAGATGTGTTCATTTCTCTTGGCTATCTACCTAGGAGTGAAATATCTGGGTTATATGGTAACTTTAGGCTTACTATTTTGGTTTATTTGTTTATTTTTTAAAAGATTGGCACCTGAGCTAACATCTGTTGACAATCTTCTTTCATCTTCTTCTTCTCCCCAAAGCCCCCCAGTACAAAGTTGTATATTCCAATCGTAGATCCTTCCAGTTGTGCTATGTGCACTGCCGCCTCAGCGTGGCTTGATGAGTGGTGCCATGTCCGCACCCAGGATCTGAAGCGGTGAAACCCCAGGCTGACAAAGCGGAGCATGCGAACTTAACCACTCAGCCACGGGCCGGCCCCTGTGCTTAATATTTTGAACAAGTGCCAGACCGTTTTCCAAAGCAGCTGTACTTCTTTATGTTCTCAGCAGCAGTGTTTGAGGATTCCAACTTCTCCACATTCTTACCAAAACTTGTCTCTTTTTGATTATAGCCATCCTAGTGTGCATCTCATTGTGGTTTTGACTAGCAGTTCCCTAATGACTAATGATGTTGAGCATATTTTCATGTGCTAATTGGCCATTTGTGTATCATCTTTGAAGAAATGTCTACTTAAATCCTTTGCCCATTTTAAAATAGGGCTATTTGTCTTTTTAATTGTTGGACTGTAATAGTTCTTTATATATTCTTCATACCAGATGCTTATCAGATATATGATGTGCCACTATTTTCTCCCACTCTGTGGGCTTTTTACTTTCTTGATAGTGTCCTTTAAAGACCAAAGTTTCAAATTTTGGTTAAGTCCAATTTATCTATTTGTTCCTTGATTTCTTGTGCATTTGATGTCATATCTCAAAAATCATTGTCTAATCCAAAGTTATGAAGATTTATGCCTATGTTTTCACCTAAGAGTTTTATAGTTTTAGCTCTTCCATTTAGACAGGGGCACATATGCACCTGAAGTGGATTCAGCATTCTGGATGTAAATACTCACTGAATTCACCTGTTGTCAGTACAGCACTCCTTAACCACGCCTGATTTTCCCTGGTGTGAAGAATGTCTGTTTTACTATCTTTAGAGAACAAATCTTCCCTCTTATGCCAGGTTTGGAGAGGGAAAGGCATCCAGCCGCATGGAGTAGAGGATGGGATTGGGGCCCTAAGAGCTTCTTGAACAAACTTTTAATGAATGCTCCTCTTTGTAGCACCACCTCCACCTCCACCTCAGAGGCATCAGGTGCCACCAATACTTAATTAAGGTTATCAGGCCTTAACGTCTGTGCTGTGAGCTGGGCCGTTTCTGAGCTTTCCTTACAACTGCTTTGGGATCCAGCATGCTAAGCTCTGGTAAGTTGACTCTTCTATTTATATTTCAGTTTAAAAAATTGTGCTGCTGTTTTATTCTTTTGCGTTCTTTTCTTCCTTTCGGTCTGAAGTCTGAAATAGAATCCATCCTGTAGTTTCAGTAAGAATTCAGAAGAGAGCAAAAGTAAATGCCTGTTTTGTCTCTGCCGTCTTTATCCAGGAGTCAAGAGAAGCGTCTTTTCTCCAGTTCTCCCTTTCCTGAAGCAAAGTCTAGCTGTGCTTTGTGGGTTTTCCCCACTCTAGTTCCGTCTACTTAATAATTAGTATCAATTCCTCTCACGTTTTGTTTTTACGTTTTCTGACAGTCTTGGTTTCCCAAGTTGCGGTGAATCTTTTATAAAAATTGTCTTTATGATATCTTAGTGATAAGTTGATAGAGGTTATGTTGGAATCTTCTAGTCAGAAGCCATTTTGAACTAGAAAACAATCATTTTGTTTAGAATATTATGTGACACGATTGTATAAAAAACTAGAATTGGGGATGCTGGCTTTGGATATTACATTTTTTAGGAGAAAAAGCCTTTCACCGCATTTGAAAACAATGACTTTTCCCACCACCTGAGGCCTATTTCAGTACATCCAGGTCATCACCCAGCGCAGGTGTTCAATGAGTGTGCTCAGGAAGCTACTTTTCTGAACTTCTCTTACAGCCAAACTCCTCAAAAGAGATGCATGTAGACACTTTATCATACTCACTCCACGGGCAATATCATTCAGTTCCATGACTAAAACGATATCGATAAGATGATGGGTCCAAAACTTATAACTCTGTCTCTGACCTCTTCTTTAAATTTGGGCTCATTTAATCAATTGCTATTTGGAAGCCTCTCAGTCATCTCAAAAAAGTCTTGATTTCATCCTCCTACCTGTTCCTTCCTAGCTTGTTTCTGTCTCAGTAAATGACTCTACCATTTACCCTGTTGCTCAGGCCCAAATCCCAAGAGTAATTTTTGTGGGATGACCAACCATTCTAGTTTGGGAGTTTTCCCAAGATGTGGGACTTTCAGTGCTAACACCAGGAACGTCTCAGGAAAACTGGGATAAGTTGAACACCAAACCCAAGGTATTAAATATGTGTTGAATAAATGAATGATAGTTTCTTGGCAATCTGGTATCCTAGAGAATAATAGCATGATAGAAGTGGCTAATTTAAACTAGTGGTGAGCCACCCTTTCCTCTTTGTCATGATAAAGCCTAAAGTAGAGATGTTAAAAAAACTGGAACCTCATATTGAGAAACAGCAATCAACTATTGTGTTGGGGAGAGAGTTCTAAATTTGAAGTCACTTATATTGTTCCATTCCTTCAAAATTACTTGACATTTGTTCTATGTGTCAGTTTCCAGTTTAGTAGAACATTGTCCGTTTAGACTAGATTCCCCGGCATGGTCTTGTGTGTATTGGAGTTATAACTGGGTTAGGATTATCCATTCTTCGCGCGGGTACTAACAGCAATAACAACAAAAAACATTTCTTTTTAGGGTAAATCTTGTGTTTTCTTGTAAATAGAAATTCAAC
This sequence comes from Equus quagga, assembly GCF_021613505.1. Classification (NCBI taxonomy): domain Eukaryota; kingdom Metazoa; phylum Chordata; class Mammalia; order Perissodactyla; family Equidae; genus Equus; species Equus quagga. Next base: position 24,216,080 of record NC_060275.1, on the reverse strand, counting down.
CCCAATTGGCTTAAGCCAAAAATGGAAATTATTGGTAAAAACTCATCTATTAAAAAATTCTGGGTGCTGTGTTATTTTTCAGACACAGGGGATACAACAATAAAATAGAACATCTTATCTATTGAGAGAATCAATATAACTCTAGTAAATGTAGAGACAGGGTATTATGAGTAAAAGCAAGTCAAGATAAGGTAATAGGGCAAAGGGGTGAAGTAAGTAGTATGAAGGGAGCTGCTGTCTTAGATAATGTCAAAAACCTCTTGAGGAAGCAATCACTGAGCAGAAGCCTGAATGAAATGAAGGAGTGAACCACACAAAGTTCTCCAGGAACATTCTGAGTAGAGGGAGGAACATGAGGAAAGGCCTGCTTGGGGAAAAGCAGGGTGATCAAAGGGAGTCAGAGTGGCGAGGCAAGAAGTGGAGGATGAGGCCAGCGAGGTGATGGGGTCAAATCACAGCAGGCCTTTAAGGTATAGAAAGGACCTTGGTTGTATTTTATGTAGGAAGAGAAGCCAGGGGAGGATTTTTCACCCCTCTGACTGCTGTGTGGAGAATAGACATCAGGAAGGCCTGCTGGAATCGCTCCATTTATCGAATTGAGAGATGATGTTGGCTTAGACTAGAGTGGCAGAGGTGAAGAGAAGTGGTCAGAATCCACTTCTGATCAAAGGTTGATCAGAAAGTATATGATGAATTACTTGTGGGTTGAGAGAGAGGCAGGAATCAAATATGACTGCAAAGTTTCAGCCTGAGCATCTTAGAATGATTGGCTATGGTATTCTCCTTGGAGGAGGCTTGGGGTGGCGGGGAGTGGATGTCTGGGCGGGGGAAGAGTTTAGTTTTGGACATGAGGTGGAGATTTCTTTCAAATGTGCAAGGGGAAGTGTTGAGCAGGGAGTTAGGTAAACAAACCCGGAATTCTAGGGAAACTCTGGGGTCAGAGACATAAATTGGGAAATGTCAGTGAGTAGATAGTATTTAAAGCCAAGAAATTGGGTGAGATGATGTAGAAAGTTGAAAATAGGGAAAAAGTCTAAAAATTGAGACTTGGGGCATTAGTGAGGTGATATCTGCAGGGCACTTAGAGCAAATGTTATTTAGCAAGTATTAACGATAAATGTTATAAATGTTTATTAAAGTGAATAAATAATCCAACACTTAGAGACTTGGCAATGAAGACTGAGAAAGAGTAGCCAGCAAAGGAGAAGGAAACCTGGGAGAATGTGACATCATTAAAGTTGAAGGGGAAAGTGATTCAAGTAAGAGGATGTGACCAGCTTTTGTTAAAAGCTGCTGAGGGGTCAAGTAACGTGAGGCCAACAATGAAAGTCCCCTGGTGCAATGAAACTGGATAGTCGAAGAGGGAGAGGGTATTGGAGGCCCCGTGCTTCAGACTAAAGACAAGAGCAGCCCAGTTGTCATGTATTTAAGGCTATGAGATTGTCCACTGGGGGTGAGGGGAGGATGAATTCCTGAGCCCCTGGGAGGCTGCTCCTTGCAGGCAGAGGTGGGGCTGGCAACCAGCATGACTGTCTGGAAGAAACACATCTTAAGTACAATTGCCTTGAGAGCCTGAGCAAGGGACTCTCCATGAAGAAAGTCAAGCCTTCCGCAAGGCTGCTCAGCTCCAATGGAAAACTGTGGCTTTGACAGCAAGCTGGGCAAATGAGATTCTGCTTTAGATGGAACAACAGTGCTGGACAGATTGTAAAACCTGGTGCCAATGGTGCATCTTGGGGCTGCAGCAACAATAGCTGCCCCTGCAATTGTGGGCTGAAAGACCTCTTTTGGAGAATTGGGTTAATGATAATACAGGGGACTCTAATATGATATCAAGCAGGCTGAGAGTTGAGCAGAATTTAACTTGATTTTGCTAAATGAAGGCGTGTACATTACTCACACCTTAAGAAAATGGTGGAGAAATTTGTGCTTAGTACACTGACATCTCTGTTCTGTGCCCGGGTCCTCTTGCGAGTGCTCCAATGTCGCTTCCATGTTTCTGGGGATGAGCAAAGTTGGCGTGACCTTCATTTCAGTCTTGTCCATGTTGGGATGGCCTCAGTTTCAGGGGCACCTTTTCCTTTAAGATGATTGAATGATCAGGGGTGACTGTGTAGTTGGCAGAACTCTGTTACAGATGTGCACGTTGCAGATCTACGTTTAACAATTCAATTTCCTGCCAACACAGCCTTTCTACAGCATTGTGGAAATAATATTTGCAAGCTGTCTCCTATGGTCTATTTTCACTGGCGCTGGAGAAGGTCTCATGCACACTGAACATGCCAGTTCCCCACGGCATGTTGATTTGGGGGAATCTCCATCACTAGAGGTAAATGTGTATCAAAGGATTGTATAGTTACATTACCTTCAATAGCCCCAGGATTTAATCATAAAGTCCCCTAAAGTCTGGCAGCATAGAATTTCTGACCTTCAAATTGCTGGGAATGGCAGCTAAACATTTAACATCACAGTAGTCATTTGGCTGAGTAGCTCAAATGCAGTTATAAAACATTATATGGAAATAATTATATTTTAAGCTTTTAGCTAATTTAAACTATATGTGGGGGGATATGTGCACATATATGCTATTAATGTAATTATATTAATTTTAGATATTCTGGTGCTTGCTTTTAATTTTGGTTCCTAGAAGAATAAAGTGTTTTAACAACAGTGAGGAAGTTCTTAAAGGCAGCCTTGATCACATCTGTTGACCACCAACCTGCCGTGTTGAGGTCCCGGTGCCTGCTGGGATAGAACAGTAGATAAAAACTGGATGGACACATATGTGGACCTGAGGTACTGCCCCACACCAGTGGCTGAGCCACAGCTTCTCTAGAAGGACATGCAATATCTGAAGCAGGGGTGTGTCCAGATCAGAGTAAATCAGTAGGTGTACATCTGTCTAGCAGGGGCACATCAGGGGCAAATGGAGGGTTGGAGCAATCCATAGGAGCAGAGCCAAGAGCTTCACGTAAGCTTTGAATGGCCAGCCAAAGTTCAAAGGCCAGAGATCAGCCCAGGTAACTAAGGTCATGGGGTCAGGAATCCAGGCAAAGGGATAAGTCAATTGTTCAGAGTACCAGCAGCAGGCAGGCCTTCTTTCTGAACCAGTTAGTCTCGTCCAGGGGCACTTATCCTTATTAGTGCAGGAGACAGTCTTCCTGTGTGTCCAGCCAGGTGGAGATTAATTTATTCATTTATTCAATCAATGTTTGAGATTCAACACTTGACACAATAGGCATTGGCCCGGCTCTCACAAAGCTTATAGTCTGCTGGGTGAGATTGACATGAAATATACATTTTAATATCGAGTAACAAGGGCTACAGTAAGAGGAAATTCCAGACTAGAAAGGGAACTGAGAGGGAGAAAAAGGAAGGCTGCTACTGCCCTGTGGTTTGTGCCATTGTTATCCTTCAGGCTTGGCTTTAAGTTCAATTGCTGGGCTATTCTCCCTTCCCCTGTGGTCCCTGAACACTCCTAGCTGAAGTTACTTCAAACTGATGTCAGTCCCACTCTCGCCCTGTCATGGGTGGCTAAGTTGAAGGAGCCAGTAGGTCACTTGGCCCTGCCTTGCCACTCATCATGCTGTGCTGGTGACATTGTAGTTCCATGAGAGCAGGGCTCCAGCCGCTATCCTTTGTGACAGTCTTGCCTTTCCCCAGTTCTTCATACTGGGTCATACCACCTTATTCCCAGGAAGGATTTCCTGGCCTTGAGCGCCTGTTCCTCCAGGATAGAATCCCCTGTCCCTAATTAGACTCCGGGAACAGGTCACAAGCACCTGCTGTTGAGTCTTCCTGGTGCTGACCACAGACCTGCCTGAAACTTGGCCCTCAGGGCACGTTACATCTCATGCTCCTTCCCAGTGTGGATGGACATCCTCCATCATTAACTTGGTGGAGTCATTCCGCAAATCCTTCTGTCTTGCTGCTTTTTTTTTCAGATGGATTTCTAGGCCTTAGAATAATTGCCTTTTTCCCTTCATGTATCTCAAATTTTAACCTTTAGCATAAAGTCTGCTTCTCGTCAGAGTCTTTAGCCAGATCTACACATTTCTTTGGGTGTACCCTCTTCTGGTTGGACTATCTGTCCACCTCCCTGGGCCCCAGTTCTGGAAATGACACTTACCTCAAGTCTTTTATTAAAGGAATGAATGATTGAGTAGATTTCCAGCTTTTACTCAACTGTATGTTTCATCAGGGCAGGACTTCTCTCTCACACATTGGACAGAATGACCAGCATTTGTTTGTTTTGTTTCATTTTAAGTATCTCCAGGGGTAATACACTTCAGAAAGTGCACTGCAACAGCAAAGTCTTCTGAAATAAAAGAATTACTGTATTTCCCTTTCCTCATCCATGTTGATGATCATCACTACCATAAATAAATATCCAGTACTTGTTTGTTAGAGAGTAGATTTTCTTAGCACATCTGACTATTAAGGACAATAGACAGGTTTTTGTCTAGAAAGTTATCTCCTTTTTTTTAACTGCCAGATTTTAAAATAATACTTAATATTAAAGAGAAATTGCTGCAGTATTGTTCAATGAATGTATTTGAAATCAAATCAGGGCTTTCAAACTTTAAAAGTAGGGGCCGGCCCCGTGGCCGAGTGGTTAAGTTTGTGTGCTCCGCTGTAGGCAGCCCAGTGTTTCATCAGTTCGAATCCTGGGTGCGGACATGGCACTGACCATTGAGCCATGCTGAGGTGCTGTCCCACATGCCATCCCACATGCCACAACTAGACGGAGCCACAACTAAGAATATACAACTATGTCCCAGGGGATTTTGGGGAGGAAAAAGGAAAAAAATAAAATCTTTTAAAAATAACATTAAAAGTAAATATAACAATGTGAACTATCCCTTTGAGGACATACTTTGTACACAGATATATTAATACATTTAATATTATAAAAACAACTTTGCAGATAACATGTGTGCTTTGAATAGGCTTGCCATACTGCTGATGGGCAGAAAGCCATCCTTGGGAGAGCCAAGGCAGAGGGAAAATGAGGCACTTATGTCGTGGCAATAGTCTATAAGCAATTAGGATGCATTGATCAAAGATGGGTACAAATGTCAAAATTGAAGTTTGCAGAATGACAGATGGTTTATTCTCTAGAAACAATCTCAGGAATATTTATCTATTTCAGAATCCTCATTGGAGGAAACTAAGACCCTGTTAGGGGGATGTGATTTACTTTATGTAATGGTATGTATCACTTAAATTATTGCAAGTGAAAATGTAAGATAACATAAAATGAGTGGTGTCGGTTTGGCTCAACAAATATTTGTTGAGACCTACTTTGTGTCACACGGTGAGCTAAGAGCTAAGGCTACAAAGGCAAATGGCATGAGAATCTGCACTAGTGTACAGAACAGATTACTGGAAGAAGAAGTATTATGGTGGTTGAAAGTATTGACTCCAAAGCAGAGCTGCCCAAGTTCAACTTCTGTTTCTAGCATTTACTAGTTCATGATTCGGAGTGAGTTACTTAATATCTCTGTCTTGATTTTCCTACGGAGTGATACTGTCACCTACCTCTTAGAATTGTCGCTTAAGGAATTGTATATAAAGCACTTGGACCAGTGCCCAACGCAGTAAGCAACCAGAGTTCCCTATAATTATTACTGTATGGTTTTAGAATAGTGACGTCCAAAGTGGATTTTGTGCTGAGCTTATACAAAACAATATTGGGGTACAGCAAGAAAATGCTAAATCTTCTAGTTAGATTTTTAACCTCAAAATAAGAAACTCAGCTTCATGAATGTTAGCATAGAGGCTGAAACTGGTGCTCAGTAGTATGGCAGATAGTTATGTGTCACAAGGGTATAAGGGAGGAGCTCAGAGGGTTAGAAGTATGTCCTTACTCATTTGTTTTCAGTATATTGAAATATATTGCATTTGATGCATACTTGGATAGGTAGATTAAGGGATTATTTAGTTTTCAATTCTCTTATTTTGTAAATTTTTATTTTTATATTTCAAACTGAAAGAAAAGTTGCAAGAACAGTATAAGAATTTCCTGTATACCCTTTACCCAAATTCAAATGTTTATATTTTTTCTCAATTTGCTTTATAATTCTATATATTGTGTATGTATATATGCATGCACTTTTTTTCTGAACTACTGGAAATAAGAGACATTGTGCCCTGTTATCCCTAAATACCCTGTGTATTATGGAAGAACAAGGAAATTCTCTTATATAACTATATTACTATGATCAAAATCAGGAAATATTGAACACTGATCCCGGCTCCAGGATCCAATCCAGTATCACACATTGCATTTAGTTGTCATGTCTCTAGTCTCCTTTAATCTGAACAGTTTTTCAGCTTTAGTTGATTGTTCTTGACCTTGACATTTTTGATGAGTACAGGTCAGTTACTTTGTAGAACATGCCTCAATTCAGGTTTGTCTATTTCCTCATGATTGAGTTCAGCTATGTATTTTGTGCAGGAATACCACAGAAATTATAATATGAACATCTTCATGCACCGTGTCCAGAAGCATTTGATGTTGGTTTGTCCTGTTATTAATGGTGTTAAATTTCATCCCTTGACTAAGATGGTGTCTATCTAGTTTCTCCACTATAAAGTTACTATTTTGCCCTTTGTATTTAGGTACTAATTTTTGGAGAGATCTTTGAGACTAAGTAAATATCCTGGTCCCTAAACTTTCACCAACTTGTTTTAGCATTCATTGATGATTTTCTAACAGAATGATTCCTTCTATGTTTATTAGTTGGCATTCTACTATAAGAAAGGACTCTTTACAACAGTATGAACTCATTGATTTGTATTTTAGGTATTATAGCCCAATATTACCATTTTGAAACTCAAATCATCCCACATTTTGCCAGTATGAGGCCCTTATAACTGACTCTTGAGTCTTTTTTACCTATCCCCATTATTCTTTGAGCACTTCCTTACTTTCTTGTAGAGTAAGATGTTCTAGGCTCCTTTTATACCTACCTTGTCCCAGCCCTGGAATTAGCCTTGTCTCCAAGGAACCCTGGTTGTTTTTAGTGCAAAATGGTAACAGACTAGGAAGAAAAGTTCTTTATCATAAAGGGAGATGTCAAACAATTTTGCCGATCTTTCTAGGGTCTTGATAAAAATAAACATCCCATAAGAGTTTCTGAATTTAGAAATGCCATCATTCAAGTTTGAGGTTCAAATTTATATATCCTGTATGGTCTAGGAACCCTCAAATGTATGTACTAACCAAGATATTAACATTAAAAAAACCTTTGCTGGAAAGCTGCTTGAGTAACTGGCAGAGAAAGTACAAAACCTCTTTGGAGGGATGAAGCCTCAATCTAGGATCCATAGTATTCCCACAGATAAGTCCTCAACTGACTATGAACTCACAATCTGAAAATATGAGTCACATAAGGAAACAGCTCTTTTTGAGGTACAGTCAGCAAAAGCAGTAGTCAAATGTGACTGTGCCTCATCCCCTCCCTCCCCCAATAAAATAATTCATTTAATAGAATTATCAGACTACTGAACTTGTTAAAAATTATTAGACATAAAATATAGCATCAAAAACATGAGGACAGCATGCTATATCCAAAAATTTTTTTGAGAGGAACCAATTAGATTTTAGAAATAAAAAAATTATCATTGAAATTAATCTGCTTTTTAAATTCATCCACTGACTTTTAAAATACAGATGAGAGGGACTAGTGAACTGAAAGATATCTGAAGAATTTACATACTATATCACATAGGAAGTAAGAAAATAACATGAAAGAAAGATTAAGAGGGAGGTATCAAAGAAGAAGGCCCAACATTTATTAATAAGAGTTCCAAAAGGAGAGGATGTGAGACAGGCGGTATGCAAGGAGATAATGCCAGCAGTGTTCCAGAATTAAGGAAAGACATTAATTTATACATGTCAGAGGGGAATTGTGGAACATCAAAAACAAAGAGATCTTAGAAGCAACCAGAGAAAAGAGATGTTAGCTAATTATAGTTTATAGTTGTAACAGTTAACAAGTCATTTGACAATTAAATACAAGGAAAAACAGAAGGAACACTTCCATAATTTTGTTCATCAAAATTTAAAGTTGTATACTCCATCCAGTATTTTTCAAAATTTGATCAAACTGAAGCATAGGCAGGGGGAGCAGCATTTGAAGCTACTTACTGAGTAACAAAGGCAAAAGCCACATGCCAATGGGAAAATACTTATTCTTCTTGTTATAGCAAGAATGCCTCATTTAATCCAAAGAAAATGAGCACAAACTAAACTCATTTATCACTGAATAATTGGATGACATATTTGAAAACATTGCTTATGGTTTGGAGAGACAGATTTTTAAATATAGAGTATGGGAGGTTTGCTCTGTAGTTGAAGGAAAGCACGTATATTAACAAGTTTCAGTGTTTATGATACTCGTTAGATTAGGTTTAAATATTGAAATGGTTGAAGAACTAATTTGCGATTCAAGAAAGGAAGGATATTCTAGAGAAGACACACTCTCTGCAGTAAGAATGTTTAATATTAAGTAGTATTTTATCAGAAAAGCAAGTGGAACCCCCGACACAACAGCTGCTTTGATTGGAATAAAAATAGCATTTAAGTTCTAGGTTAGGTTTACAGAGGACCCTGGAATTTATTAAGTGAACAACTTACAGGCAAAAGATTTCAGGAAAAAACTGGAAGCTTGTGATGCACAAAGTCGTAGGATGTCATCAATGTAGTTAACTTTAGGTACCAAGTCCTTTTAAAAATAATTGTATTTGTAATACTATGTAATGAGGTGTGTAGTTACCATAAAAAGCTTGTGTATCACACAGTGATTCATGGATTACCTTATGGCAAAGTACTTAGACTTATCTCCCTTTTAAATACTATGAGTGTATGTATGTTCTTAGAAAGACGTATTCTAGATTGGCTGAGACTTTGTGGTAACAAATGACTGTTGCTATGGTATTGAATGGTTTGTTACTAAGCAGAAAATAAAAATTGAAAAACCTGTCTGTTAGGGAAGGTCCCTTTTTTTTTAAACAATGAGTAAGAAAGTAATTACCTCCCCCACAAAAAAGCCCCAAAATACAAAATCCAGAAAAATCACCACCACTACCATCATCAATCCATAGATTAATGAGTTTTTTAAAAAAGGCTGTTTCAAAGTGTTTTTGTTGTTATATTTTCCCCTATAAATTATGTCATAATTAAACATTATGTTTATATAAAATACAGAAACAATTTTCTAATATGATCCAGTTGAGTGCTGGAGTATCTTGAACACATTTGTCTAAATACAGAAAAATATAGAACTTACCAATTAGGTTGTAAGAACAATAGATTGACATCAGAAGAAATAGAAATCCATTAACTGAATAGTCGGTGGGTAGCATTGGGGGCGGGGTAGAATATTATGATTTACTAACTAGAGCCAATAATGTGTTTCTTCCATCTAAACTTCTAAAATCTTGAGGTATCATTTTCCCCTACGGAGCCATTGAAACTAGTATTGAAATAAACTGAACTTAGACCCAGACTTTTAAGTCACTGTATTACAAAGCATTTAACTGAGATCTTAAAAATATAATTAAGCATATTCAATCACATTGCTTCCTCTCTGGAGTAAAATGGATTTGACTCTTTATAATAGAATTTTAATTATTTTAAATTATAATTAATTTATTATGAAATAGTTTTAAATTATTCTTTCAATTTTTGAATGCTTTTTTATGTAAATAAAATGTATTAAAACAGTTATACATGATTTAGGATTTTGTTAAACAACTTTTTTTACTGACATGAGCTCGCCTTCAGGTTGGAGGCCAGATGACTAGAGCAGGAGGAAGTTGGCTTAGACGTGGTTGACAGTGGAAAGTTCAGAGGGATGTGACAGTACAGAAGGGAGTAAGACAGAAGGCAGAGTCTTCTCATCAGGGTTAGAATGACTGCAAATAGATCAGTTTTCCCAGAGTAAAGGAGTGAATCAATTAATCAGCAAACTTTTCATGAGTATCTACCATGGACTCACCTCTGTCCTGTGATATTGAACCATAGAAAGCCCAGTGCTTAAGGAACTGGAGTGTTTCACTCAACAATTATTTGTTGAGTACCTTTGATAGGCTTCTATTGCTGGTGAGTATTGAGTTACAAGGCAGACAAGATACTCACTTTCATGGAACTTGTTATATAAGGAGATAAGATTAAAAGCAAGTGACAATTGTAGACAGAATATACTAGAGAACCTAATGGATGGTACAGATGGTCAGAGATGAGTTCAGAGAAAAGACAGATTTTTGCCAAACAGAAAGCTTGTCAAATTTCCAATCTCATTTCTTGCTACTCTCATCCTGGTTCCAGATCCTTCAACATCCAAAGCTTTTGCACATCCTGTTATCCTGACCTGAGATGCTCTTGAGACGTCTGGCTCCTTCTCATATTGACAGTCTTATCTCAAATGGCTACTCTTCAGAGAGATCACTGACCAATGCTATAAGGAGGAATCTCTCCACTGAGCTCAATTGTTTTCCATTGTAGGTGGTTCCCTTCATAGCAATTTTTGTAGTTGGCTATTGCGTATTAATTTTTTTCCCTGTTTCTTCCTTCTCCTTCCCCTCCCCTCAGCTAGAATGTGAGCTTAAAGCATCGTTATATACCTAACACATAGTACAAGCATAAAAACAGCAATTATTCAAAAAATGAAAGAAATAAGAATCAGAATTGGATCTTGGAGAGTGAGTAGAATTTGGATAAATGATAAAAGTGGGAGAGGCATCTAAGGATGGGGAAACAGTGGCCTCAGCAAAAATGTGGAGGTTAAATAGTATAAGATACGTTTGGAAGACAGAGACAATGCCAATTTAGCTCGAGTAGAAGGCTTGAAAAATGTAATGACTGGGCAGAACATGGAACAGGAAATTCAAGCCAAGATGTAGGGGACTTTGAATGCCAGCCTAAGCATATCACAAGGCAATTTGGGCTTGATCCTGTACATGGTCGACAGGGCGTCACTACACTTTGGAAACTGTAAGTTAGAAAGCTAAACCTGACATGTCCCACGGCACTGAGTACCCGAACATGTTACAACTCCCTGTTGGTTAAAAGTTGCTCTAGATATTCCTGTGCAGACAATGCTAGGAAGAGTGTTGGCTGAATGCCTGTGGTCTTGGGGAAGAGACAGGACTACCTACAGGTGGAACTCTAATTTCAGTGAATCTGCTGGATGGAGAGGAGGTTTGTGTTGTACTTTGAAATCTAGGACGTAGATCCCTTTTTCCTTTCCTTCCAGATATATCCTACTTTGAAAGGCTCTGCAGGAGGTTTGACTCTAGACCTCTAAGTTAGGCACTAACTACTAATCTCTTTAAAGATTCAGTTCCTGCCATTTATTTGGGATGATGGGCATGTTAGAGTTACTTTTTCTGGTTCAATATCTAAAATTGTAGAATGGATAGACTAATACCCTCCTTGTGAGGATGACAGAGAATGTAGCCTCACTACTGGCATGTTCCTTCACAATAAATTTATCCCTAATATTTGGCTCTATCCCTCCCCAAAGGCAGTAAAATAAGGTACAGAAATCTTCCCTGGTTGGCACTTAAACAGCCTAACCAACCTAGTGCGTGATTTTTGTCTACAACTACAGTGGTTCTGTCAATACTCCCAAGGCTTTCGGTTAGACTTTTCCTGTTGTTTACACATCTCTGAACCTGCCAAAAGCCAGAAATGTTTTCCTAGGACCAGGATATCTTGTTATCAAAGTGTTTGTATGCACTTTTAAGCTGGAATTCCCTATTTTTTTCTTATAACCTTCCAGTCCCAAACAGCATTTTCCAAATGACTTCTTTTGAAAAATGGATAATAGAAGAGTCATCTGTAAACTGTTTTTCCTTTTAAGACCTTGCATTGAGGTGGTATAGTTTGAATCTAAATGGTATGCTCTCTGGGCCTAGCTCTGGAGACAAGTGGTAGGTAGCCCTGAGTGTGTCACTTGGTCCTTTGGGCCTTAGATTCCTTACTTGTCAGTTGAGGGGTTGGCTTAGATAACTTCTAGGATGCCTTCCCCTTGTGAGACTGTAGGGCTTTTGGAGGAACTCTTCCTCTTAAATTCTTAGACAGTTGCTGCGCAAAGTAGCTTCTGTGGTGTGAGAGGTGAAACCATATGACCTCTAAGGTCCTTTCAGTTTCCAAATTCTGTGACTAAATGAATTCCGTAGATTCTCACAGATAATAGCTACTTAAAGACATTGACATCATCCGCTTATCCATGTTAGCAAAACTATTCATTTCAAAGCTTATAAATATTTCAGAAAACCTGCCGGAACTCCATCTCTCCATCCCTGCTTAGATCATCCTTAGGTAATTGTCCCTTTAAGGTCCCCACGACCTCTGTGTCAAGAAAGTTATCCAGGGTGCACTGAATACCATCCTGTAAACTCAAACTACACAATCGTTATTCAAATCTTTAGTGGCTTTGTGTCCTTGGACAAATTGACTTAACCTCTATAATATCTTCTATCTTACCAAATATAGCATAAACCATGAAATGTTATTTACCTGTTAAATGGTAGAAAGACATACCTGTACCAGGGCAGCGACAAGACTCTGGACACTAGCTCTCTCTTCATGTGTATGGTAACACCCAAAGGACCAGACTTGCTTCCCAAATTGCAGGCAAGTTAGAAAAAGTGGAGTCCTGTCTTAAACTTTACCGAAGTACTGACTGTGGCTAGGCTGTGACGTGGGCACTAGTTAGAGCCTAGGGGGATATTCATAGTTGTCATTTTATTTGTCCATTAAGAAGTTTGTCTTTCAATGTTTGCTCTATTTCTGCCCCTTAGTTTCTACCAAAACTTCAGTAGAAGGTGAGCAAGAACCTTGAGGATATTTGTATATATTTATTTTTGTATCACCATTCCGTTGCCTAGCTCAGTACTAGCACATAGCATCATCTTAATATACGTATACTTGTTGAATTAAACTTTAATTTTAGTGGGTAAGTATAAAAAATGAGCTATTATTTAAAGAGGCGGTTACAGTGTTAAGTATAGTTAACATAGTATCCTTTATTCAATACCACGAGGTAGGAACTATTGGCATCCACCTCTTAAAAATGACATGGGGACAGAGAGAAGCTAAGTAGCTTTTTCAAAGTCCAAAGCTGCTAAGTGTGGATTGGACTGGCTAGTTTACCAGAGCCCTGCCCTCTTAACAACCACAATATAACTACTCCTGTGCAATTTGCTCCAAGCTAGATGATCTGAATGCAGTAATAAATGGTGAATAAGTGTTACTTTGACTCAGACTCACAGTTGATGTTGATAATTGTTCATAAATTTCTTTCCCAGTGAGCTCATGTATGGCTTCAAAAATTAGACTTCTTTACAGTGTCACAGCATAAACTGTGTTTCTGTTGGAACAGCCACGTAAGTTGAAGCCTATTTACCATCTCTGGATTGGATGTAAGTTGTGGTGTACTTGACATAGCACCTTGTGTTCCCAGCCCTCGCAGCCATGACTTCTCCACGGAGGACCACAGCTAGGTGTCCAATGGTCTATTGAATATCTCTACTTGGATATCTGACAGATACAAACATGAAATTATTTCTTTGCTCTCTGATTCTGCTCTGCCTACACTTCTTTTGAAGATCTCTGTCTCAGTTGATAACAGCACCATCTATTCAGTTGCTTAAAAAAGAAAAGAGTAATTTGTGCTTCTTTCCTCTCCTTCAACTCTTGACAGCCACCAGGGCTCGCTGACTTTCTAAAATGTTCTCATATTGGACACTTTCTCTACATTCCTTTATCTAAAGTATTAGTTTAAGTCTTTATCAGCCACCGAATGAGTCTCTTGCCTGCAGGATCTGCTCCTTCCCATCTCTCTTCTCTCTGTGTTCTGGATCATTCCACTCCTTGGTTAACACTCAGCAAGTTCCCATGTCCCACAGGATAAAGTCCACACTTCCCCTGTGCCTCCCGTTACTTCTCAGCACTTTGCTTGAGCCTAATACCATACCCACATCTCAAGTCAGTCCACTCTCTCTCCATGCAGCTGCGGCAGGGGACTTACAGTTCTGAAATACACTGTACATCTTCACAGCCTTTTCTCAGGCCATCCTTCTGCTCCAAACGCTCTTCATTATTTCTTCTTCTAATAAAGTCACCTTTCAAGATGCAACTCGAAGGCAGTTTCTGTAAATCTATCTTTCACCACTTTTATTTATGAATCTCATTTTGCAATCCTATTTTGATTTTTTTTATTAATCCATCCAACAAATATTTTAATAGTATGTGTTAATCACTTTGATGGTCAGTGGGACAACTGTTAATCAAATAATCATGTAAACAAATGTAAAATTTCACCTGTTGTGAGGTATGCATTAAAAGAAGTAACCTTTAATCCTCTTCTAAAGGATGAATAAGAGTTAGCAAGATGAAGCGGAATGAATGAGGGCAGAAGGATTGGCATGTTTATTTTAAATGCCCTGTGGCAGGGAGCATGGCCCTTCAAGGGACTGCATAATGAAAGGGATGGAGATTCTTGGCCTAGAGTGAGACTAAAGGAGAGGGGTGGTATGATCAGATTTGGGTTTTGGAAAGATCACTCTGGCTCCAGTCTGTAGGGCAGACTGGAGAGGTGCCAGAGAGCATGTGGGCAGAGCAGTTAGAAGCTATCCTGGTCACCTGGGCAATGACGTAGACTAGAGAGCTAGAGTGGTGGTCACGGCGGCTGCTCCAGACAAGTAGACAGGCTTAAAATGTGGTAAGGTGGCCCCATCAATAGACATGGTGAGAGGGTAGGTTTGAAGGTGAGAGTGTGACTATTAGGTCTCTGGTTTACATAATTAGGTAAATAGCGAAAGGGAGAACATTGGAAGACGATCCCTTTGTTATTATTATCATCATTATTATTGCTTTTGGAGGTGATGATAACGTGCAAAGGGGAAGAATCTCATTAGTCTACCTACTGTATTCATTAGGGTAGGTAATATGGGCATTTCTAAAATTAGCTTGTGAGCTCTTAGGGTCCAGGAAAGACTTTCCGTTTTTACTTATAACTCCAGAGCTTAGCTCATAGGTTTGTTTGTCTAATAGCATGACTTTCCTTAAATTAAAAAAAAAAAAAAACACTTTTAAGCACAGCAATATTTTAAAAACACTACCATTTTCAATATCCATAAACCACAGTACAAGATTCAAAGAAATATACACAGAGGGCTTATTCATTATTAGTATCTTTTTCTTTCTAATTTAGACCATCAAAGCTTAATCCAACCTTGATCTTATTTTTCAGCTTTACAATAAACCTTTTAAAAATACTCAGAATCCCTTTTCTAGATTCAGAACTCTCCTAGAAATTCTTCTCTCTCCTAGGGTTAGAGGTTGTCTTCAACTACCTTCCTCCACCCCTTTTCAGCTTTCGGCTTCAATCTTTCTCCACCAGCTATGAATGCCCTGAAGACTGCACTCGTTTCCAGCTCCCCTCTCTGAGGTGTTCTTCCTTTTTTCCATGGGAAAGAAAGGAGGAAGAAAGCTATGGCGACAGGTAGATAGTGAACAAACTCCTGTGGTGAATTTTCTCATCAGAATGTCTCTCAGTTAGTTGATGCCTCTTCTTGTGCAGATGGTCCTGTGCCTCCTCCCCTCAGAAATTCCTTCAGGTCCCCTCATCCTAGATCTTCTCTCCCTAACATGTGCATCTTTTCATAAAGTCCTATATAAATGTGATCAGTGTCCTATTCTAATCTTTATAATCCATTTACTAATTCACCCTGGCTAGCGAACGGCAGTCACATACAACCCTTTCTCCTGGGCATGTGTTCGTTCAAAGCACCCATCAATATTGATGAAGAGAGAGGGTCTTTCAGAAGAATGAAACCAATTTTGAAAATCATTGAGGGTAATCAGTGGGACAGGGCAGTGGTTAGAAATGGCTTTTTATGCTTGAAGGAGATGAGAAAACCTTCCTGAGAGCTGTCAGATGATGGATAATTTGAAACCCCTTGAAATTATTTATTGGAAACAGCTACTAAAAACTCAGCTACAGTTTTCAGCTTGACAAGATGGGATTGTTTCATATTTTAAACATGCAAAGGAAACAGCAGGAAAGCTGTCATTAAGAGATCAGTGAATCAAGCCAATGAGTGAGATAATTGTTCACTAAGAAGAGGCAGTCGAATTTTTAATGCCTCCTCAGTGATAGAGGGATGAGGAGGGGATGTATTGTTGGCTCATTCCTAAGTAAGCTGCCTGATGAAAGCAGGGCTTGGGTGATATAAAGCAGAAGAAAAATATCTTTGGGAATCTGGAAAAATTAAAACAAAACAATCCTGGATCACTTTTCTGATGGTTGTGCCAGATACAGCTGTGATAATCTGTTGGTATTTATTTTCCTGTTCCAATCAAAATGAAGAGCTATTTGGGAGAGATTCCGTTTAAGTGGCTGCCTTGGAGAGGCAGCCAGTGTTGAGTACCACTAACGGAAGGAGTTATGGTCTTTAGAGCAGAGCTGGAGGCAACTCTGAGTGGCAAAATAATAAAACAAAGCATCAGCAGCAAAAACCACCTTAGAGAAATAACAGCAGGAGGAGATTCGGGGGCTGCTGATCCAATGCTGCTAAAGCTACTGGAGAAAAGTCTCCCATCCTTGTATCTGCTGAGTCTTTTATGGCAGTGGAGTAGCGCTGGGGTTTGAGGGGGCCCTCAAAGTAACAATCCTGTCTTCCCCATGGGAGTCCAGAACCAACTGAGAAAGAGAACAGGAGTCAGGAGATACACATTTTATCTTTAATTCAGGTAAATCTCTTTGAAGAATATGCCTTGCCCAGATGAAGAGAGCTGGCTTATATTGTATCCAGGAAGGAAACTTATCTGGTCTCAGAAAGAGTGGGAGACGTTGCAGACCTGGCTTCCAGGGGCTGAGCCTTTAATGCTAGGCTTACTGCAGGCCAGCATAGACCAAGGTCCCCAAAGGAAGCCAGATTTTAATAAAAGGTAGGGGAGGTTTAGCTAAGTTCTGCCATTTCTGCAAAACAATCAGCTTAGTGACTGCGTGAAGGGCCACTGAAATGCCTGAAGAGTTCTCTAAGGGGGTGACCGCACGCAGAAATATGAGGAGTGGTTAGTATTTCCCCCTAACAAAGTAAGTCGGCCATGAGGGCATAACTGTGTGTCTTTTTGTAAAATTGTATGTTCTTCATTTTTATTCCATGAGTTCTTATTTATTTATTTTTAGGCTTTTTTTTCTTCCAATTATTTTATTGAGGTCATATTAGTTTATAACATTGTGTAATTTCAGGTGTACATTATTATATATCAGTTTCTGTATAGACTGCATTGTGCTCACCACCAATAGTCTAATTTTTATCCATCACCATACATATGTGTCCCTTTAGTCTTTTCGTCCACCCCCCTCTAGTAACCACTAATCCATGTGTTGGTCTTCCACAGATGAGTGAAATCATACAGTGTTTGTCTTTCTGTTTTATTTCACTTAACATCATACCTTCAAGGTCCATCCAGATAGTTGCAAATGAGATTATTTTGTCTTTTTTTTGGCTGAGTAGTATTCCAGTGTGTGCGTGTGTGTGTGTGTGTGTATGTATACCACACTGTCTTTATCCACTCATCAGTTTATGGGCAGTTGGGTTGCTTCCATGTCTTAGCTATTGTGAATAATGCTGCAATGAACATAGGGGCGCATAAGTCTCTTTAGACTGTTGATTTCAAGTTGTTTGGATACTCAGTAGTGTGATAGCTGGATAGTATGGTATTTCTTTTTAATTTTGTGAGAAATCTCCATACTATTTTCCATAGTGGCTGCACCAGTTTATATCCCTACCAGCAGTATATGAGAGTTGCCTTTTCTCCACATCTTCTCCAACATTTGTTATTTTTTGTCTTGGTAATTGTAGCCATTCTGACAAGTGTAGTGTGATATCTCGTTGTAGTTTTGATTTGCATTTCCCTAATAATTAATGATGTTGAACATCTTTTCATGTGCCTGTTGTCCATCTGTGTATCTCCTTTGGAAAAATGTCTGTTTATATCCTCTGCCCATTTGTTCATTGGGTTGTTTGTTTTTTTGTTGTTGAGTAGTATGAGATCTTTACATATTTTGGAAATTAACCCGTGTTGGATACATGATTTGCAAATATTTTCTCCAAGTTGGTGGATTGTCTTTTCATTGTGTTCATGGTGTCCTCTGCCTTGCAGCAACTTTTTAGTCTGCTATAGTCCCACTGGTTCATTTCTTTTGTTTCCCTTGCCCAGGTAGACATGGTATTCAAAAAGATGCTGCAAAGACTGATTTCAAAGAGTGTGCTGCCTATATTTTCTTCTAGGAGTTTTATGGTTTCAGGTTTTACATTCAAGTCTTTAGTCTATTTTGAATTAATTTTTGTGTCTAGTGTAAGATAACGGTCTACTTTCATTTTTTTGCATATGGCTGTCCAGTTTCCCCAAAACTATTTATTGACGAGGCTTTCCTTTCTCCTTTGTATGTTTTTGGCTCCTTTGTTGCAGATTAGCTGTCCACAGATGTGTGGTTTTATTTCTGGGCTTTCAATTCTGTTCCATTGATCTGTGTGTCTGTTTCTGTGCCAGTACCATGCTGTTTTGATTACTATAGCTTTGTAGTATATTTTTAAGTCAGAGATTGTGATGCCTCCAGCTTTGTTCTTTTTTCTCAGAATTGCTTTGGTTATTTCGGGTCTTTTGTTGTTCCACATAAATTTTAGGATTCTTTGTTCTATTTCCATGAAGAATGTCATTGGGATTCTGACTGGAATTGCATTGAATCTGTACATTGCTTTAGGTAATATGGACATTTTTAACTGTGAATGTTCTTCCAATCCGTGAACATGGAATATCTTTCCGTGTCTTTAGGTTGTCTTTGATTTCTTTCAATAATGTCTCATAGTTTTCAGTGTATAGGTCTTTCGCCTCCTTGGTTAAATTTATTCCTAGATATTTTATTCTTTTTGTTGCTATTATAAATGGGATTGTATTCTTCTCTTTCTGCTAGTTTGTTATTATTGTAAATAAATGCAACGATTTTTGTAATCTGATTTTGTGTTCTGCGTCTTTGCTGTAGTTGTTGATTATTTCTAGTAGTTTTCTGGTTTGACAAGATCCAACATTCATTTATGGTAAAAACTCTTAATAAAGTGGGTATAGAAGGAAAGGACTTCAACAAATTATTGAATCCCAATGTAGTCTTGGGTACCTCCAATCTTGCAATTGGTATCAGAAGTCAAGGTGGTTTTGTGAACTCTTCTCTCTAACTTTGCATCATATGGTTTTGACCAAAGAAAGTCTCATTTTTGATTAGGGGCCCATCTGCTTTTGATGAAGTCTCTTTATAGTCATTTAATTAAAAAATTTTTTTCCAAGTTGTGGAGGAGCAGGGCAGGCTCCTTCTTGATCTCTGATGCATTCTGGAATAGGCCCAAACATTATATTCTATCCAGTTCAGTTAAATAAACTACTTATTAGTTTGAAGATCTTTTTCTACCATATGGATTAGCAAAGTCTCCGGCTTCAAGGAACTTTTCAGTTTGTCCCAGGATAAAAGGTGAAAACCACCATGAGATTAATAAATTCTAGCTAGTTTTGGGAATTAAATGAAGAAGGGAGGAGAGATTACAGCACATTAGAAGATTCAGCACCAGGTGCATTGTATTGAGTCTTGAAAGCACAGGAATTATAAAGGTTCTTGTATGTTTTAGATTATATGCATTAATAAAACCATAGAATATAAAAACCAGAAGGAAATCATAGAATATAAAAACCTAGCTGTTTTTATGACACGACTCAGGTTTTCCCTCCATTGGAGATCTACTTGAGAAGAGTTCATGCTACTCCTCCTGGCTTCATTAGGAGCCCTCTGTTTTATAATCTATTTTATATGACTTTATTTTTATAAAATAATTCATTACTAAAAGGAACATACATGTCCAGATACATAGCTCTAGCAATCCTTGGGATACTGTTTGCAGGGACGTGGAGGAGATGATAAGGAACCCAAGTGGGCGACCTTGCCTGTTTGTCTCCATGGTGGATAGTGGATTCTGGAGCCAGGGAGCCAGGGAGTAACCAGGGAAAGAGTGCTTTGGTTTTAACTCCATATATGTTGGGTTTAATGTAGGGGAACTGATATCAGGGCTGGCATCAAAGAGTCTGAGAATAGAGTGTCATTTTCAAGGCTACTTCAGATCTGTCAGTGATGCACACAACCAGTCATAAGGGGAAAAGAATGATGGCATATTTGACAACCACTAAAGACTGAATTAGGGCAGTGAATGGAGAGGTGGGGCTATATGTCAGGGACATCTTGGAGGTAAATGGACTTGTTGGAGTAGGCAGTTAGAAAATGGAAAACATCAAAGATCACTCTGAGGTGACTGGATAGCTCTATTCATAGACATTGAGGGGGCAAGAGGCTGCTCTTAGTGAGAAATGACAAGGTTAGTTCTATACAGGTCTAGGGTAAGAGGCCAAGAGCACCATCAGCAACTGGAAATGTGGAATCAAAGAGTTATCTGCTCAAGTGTACTCCAAAATCCATTAGGAAGACCAATGTCATTAAAGAAATGAGAAATTCCACCCAGGAGAGAGACGCTTTAAATTACCTCAATAAATGCTTCAAAGATGTGTGTTAAATGCATTCGAGTTTTACTACACATGAAAGATGACTTACTGACACAGATATATTTAAAAAATCTCATGTTTTAATTGGAATGTTAACACTTTTGGCTTTTTCTTACCTAGGAGAGATGAATCTTTATAAAATATTATTTTGATCATGCTGATTCCCTGATCAAAATATTTAGTAACTATCTGTTGTCAGATCTGCAAAAATTAGGGAAGCTTCCTTTCCTGGATCAGATTTTACTTCAATTATTTGAATTGCAATGAGTGTAAATCTCAGGAAACCAAGACAAAGACCGGTCAGAAGGGATCCAGATTCTACTACTTTGTGTCAAACGTAGTGTGAAACAATGTCAAGATGCCAATGTCGTTTACACTGCTTCAATCTTTCCCCTGGGGGCATAAACCTTCAGTTGTTTGAACCGTCCTAACCTGGTACCTTCCATGCCCCCCGCCCCCCATCCCCATCCCACAACTCTTCCCCTTTCCCCAGCCAGGAGTATTTGTTTGCATATTGAGAACGAGGAGCTGTGCTAATAACAGAAGTGGTTTCCCTGTAGCCTGTGTGATTATACTGGACAACTATGCCAGAAAGGGTGGTTAGTTTCTCTGAGGCAAAAGGAAAACTTGACTGCAACCTGTTCTCAAGGTGAAGACCTATTAAACCTTTTGCCTTTTTTTTTGATGGGGTGGGGGTGGGGGATCCAAAATCTACAAAACACATTAAAAGGAGACCTTTGCTTGTGTTATTCATCTTCACCCTGTGTGGATATTCTGGTATTGCACGGAAGAGAAACAGTGACCTAAGGATTTAAATAAGGTACTCTAGTCAGTTCTCACAAAGTTCTCCATTAACTTTAAGATAAATCTCTGACCCTCTAGTTGGTTGTGAGTGCCAAATGACATATGTTAAAATTTAACCAGTGTGTTCCCCCATCACAACCCCCTTTCAGTGTACTTAAAGCTCTGGGGGCCTCTCCTGGCTTTAGAGCAGAGATGTCTGAGAAAGGAATAAAGGTATCAATGCTCAGCTTCAGTGCATCAAAACAGGTTCCTTAAATAGGCTACAAAGACAATAGACATGGAGCCAAGGTTTTTGATTACAAGAGCCAGACTTCTGAGTATCAAAAGCTCCACTGTGATGGTCTCAGAGCATAAAGTATTACTAGTAATAAATATCTGGGAAGCTTTGATGAATTGGTAGTCTGATTTAATCTGTTCCAGATACAAATGTAAGGACACGTATGTTAAGATTAAGAGGCATTGCTAGAAAATCCAAGAACTGGAGTCATAAGAGGACCAGGCCTCGTGGAGACATTTCTGGAGGTTAATTCTGCATTAGGGCTCTCTAGGGCAAACAGAAGCAGTTCATGGACTTCCTTCTCATGTCTGCTTCCTGCTGTTAATATGGAGGCTGCACAAACAGGTAAAGGGTAAAGAAGATAAGGAAGTCACGTTTATCAATCAACAAACACTCATCAAGAACTATCACATAATAGAACTTGTTTAATTAGAAGGAAAAACCTCATGTAGCCTCTTTTTTGTGGTGGGCATATGGCCACTTGGAATAAAGCTTAAATTTCCAGGCTCCTTTGGGAGCTGAGTACAGCTACCTAACTAAGTTGTGGTCAGTGAAAGTAAGTGGCAGAGGTCAGTGCACTTCCAAAGAGAACATTCCACTTCTTTCTTGCTCTATTGTATGTAAAGAAAATGTTGGTAACTGTGGTGGGGTGATAGGAAAGAAAGAATCCTGTCCCCAGTGCTCAGTCCTGAACAGCTGATGTTTATACAAGAGAAGAAAATTCTACTTGTTTCAGAAACTGTTATTTTGGATTTTCTGTCACAGTCAGACTTAATGAATAAAATTAGGTGTTTGCAAATCGTATTCTATATTATAAATTCAGGATTTTTTTAACTTTAGCTTTTAGGACTATTATAAAGTACCATTTAGAGGAGAATTCTCATCAAATATTGCTAAGAAGTACTAGTAAGAGTCTTGGCTAACTCCTGGTAAATAGCAGGCACTAAAAGTTTTTGTGGAAAGACTGTGTGAATGAAACAATGGACCCAAATGGCGATTATTTACCTGAAACTTAGTTTAGAGATGAATTTGCTGAAAAGGACATCTTCAGTCCTTATTCACTGATTGTATCATTACCTTTCCCAGTCACTGGGATAGTTATATTTGTATATTTTTCCACTTTGTACTTGCAATTCTAGGAACTTTCATAGCAACAGACACAATAGCTTGAAGAGAAGACCAAATTGGGATTAATTCTTAACTCTCCTTCTGTGGAGTCCTTGTCCCATCAGTTATTCTCTTCAAACCTGCTTCCTCCTCTGGAAAAGAATCTTCTAGCTCAATAACTTTTCTAAGGCAGTGCTTCCCTGAAGTTTGTTGATCTTATTAAAATGCAGAGCCTGACTTAGTAAGTCTGTACAATGGGACCTGAGATCGTGCATTTCTAACAAACCCCAGGAGATGCTGATGCTGCTGGTCTGAAGAACACACTTTGAGTAGAAAGTCTCTAAGGCGGCACAATTCCCAAGTCACGTGACTGAGATCTTTTAGAAAATCTCTGTGAATGTTTTGCCTCAGTTGCCTGATTTTTACCACCTTCCTTTCTCGTAAGACACTAAGATTGTCGTAAAGAGAAGAATGTAATCAGAGGCCCTGGGCCTCTCGGGAGTCCAGGGAGGCCCAGCGTTTTCATTTTTGACATTGTTAGTATATTTTAAGATGAATACTTGCCAAAGGAGGGTTATCAAAAAACTGTGGTAAACTTTAAATACTAACATTCACCACACTGAGACTCTTATCACTTGAGATACAGTACAATGAGGTTGTTCCACTTTCAAGATGATAGAGTGATTTATACTTCATAGTACTCTAGGTGGTATGATTGAACACGAATTTAAGGAATAAAACAAATCTTCTTTTTCAACCCTATAAACATATATCTATGTTGAAATTAATAACTTCATTTGAAAACAGCCTCATAAGTCTGTACTGGAATTGTTTATGAATCTGAGGCCAGCACCAGATTACCTTGAGAGATTGCCCTGCTCACTCAACTTTGGAGCTTCATAAGCAGCATTACCTCCCTTGTCTTGCACCTCTATCACTTAAGAATGTTTTTGATGACAAATAATAGAGCCAGTTGCCTCATTGCTTTTATAGAGGAGTGGATTTCTGGAGGTCCTTGCTCTTTCATTCCAGAAGATCCATAATCTTTGACAATGTGATTTTGGAAGGAAGACCCTTCCTACCGCAAGAATTAGTGGACATACAGCTAAGTTATGGCAAATGGCACAATGAAAGGAGTTTGCTGGAAGGTCCTGAAAAAGATTTTCCGTCCTGGAAAAAAAAAAAAACGAACAAAAAAGAAGTCTCCGGTGTTACTTCCTACTGCCTGATTTTTTTTTAAATGTAGTTGTGTATGGATACAATGTTTAGAACTGTTACAACCCTCTTGTAACTGTCTGAGATCAACAAAGACCGGACCCAGTTTCCTGACATCCCCAAACCCCAGAACCAACAGTAGAAACCACCCAACTCGATGGGAGTTTTTGTAGTATCATTCAGAGATGTTAATAAATAGGCCTTATTTAATGAGAAGATGAATTGATGGAGATGGGAAATTTCCCTTCTTGTACATGCTATCCAGGGTCCCTTCAAGACAGGTGGGGGAAACTACCAAAAGCTAAATGTTCCCTTATGTAGACTGAGATGGTACTTAGATATCACTATGAGACGAGCATTGTTGCATAGTGTTGAACACTAGGTTAGAAACAAAAAGAACTAGAGCCAATCCTTTTTCTACCATTGACTGAATTCTACACCCCAAGTAAATCAACTTTTCCCTCTGAAATTTATCATCTTTCCTTGCAAGCTTAGGAGCTTGGAATAGACACTCTCTAGGTTGTCTCTAACTCCAAATTTCAATTATCTCACCCCAGTCTGTTTGATTCTATGTCATCCTTGAAAGCATCAAGTAAAATGTAACTTAGATTTTAAGATGCAACTACCTAGGATTATTGGAATATTTGCTTATTTATTTTTTTATTCATTAGTCCAGCCATTCACTCATTCTTTTAATTTGTATATAACATTGTATTAGTTGTAGGTGTACAAGACTATGATTTGATAGATGTATATATTGCAAAATGATTAGCAAAATAATTGTATTCCTGTGAAAAATGCCATTAGAATTTTGATAGAGTTGCATTGAATCTGTAGATTGCTTTAGGTGGTATAAATATTTTCACAATATTAATTCTTCTAGTCCATGAGCATGGAATATCTTGCCATTAATTTGTGTCTTTTGTCAATGTCTTATAGTTTTCAGTGAACAGATGTATCTACAAATAATGATAACTTGACTACTTTTTCAATGTGGATGACTTTTCTGTCTTTTTCTTGCCTACTTGCTCTGGCTAGGACTTCCAGTACTACGTTGAATAAATGTGGCGAGAGTGGGCATCCTTGTCTTGTTCCTGATCTTAGAGAAAAAGCTTTCAGTTTTTCATCATTGACTATGTTCGTTGTGGGCTCGTCATATATAGCATTTATTATGTTGAGGTACTTTCCCTCTATACCCACTTTGTTGAGAATTTTTATCATGGATGCTGAATTTTGTCAAATGCTTTTTCTGCATCTCTTGAGATGATCCTGTGATTTTTATCCTCCTTTTGAATGTGGTGTATCAACTTGATTTGCAGATGCTGAGCCATTCTTGCATCGTTTAAATAAATCCCACTTGATCACAGTGTATGATTCTTTTAATGTATTGTTGAATTCAGTTTGCACATACTTTGTTGAGGATTTTTGCGTCTGTATTCATCAGGGATATTGGCATATAATTCTTTTTTCTTGTATTGTCCTTGGTTTTGGTATCAGGGTAATGCTGGCCTCATAAAACGAGTTTGGGAGTGTTCCCTTCTCTTTGAGTTTTTCAGAGAGTTTGAGAAGGATTGGTATTAAATCTTTTAAAAATGTTGGTAGAATTCACAGTGAAGCCATCTGGTCCTAGACTTTTGTTGGGAGGTTTTTAATAAGTGATTAAATCTCCTAACTAGTAATTGATCAATTCAGATTTTCTATTTATTCATCATTCGGGCTTGGTAGGCTGTATGTTTCTAGGAATTTGTCCATTTCTTCTAGTTTGTCCAACTTGTTGGTATATAGTTGTTCATAGTAGTCTTTTGTGATCCTTTGTATTTCTGTGGTACCAGTTATAATATTTCCTCTTCCATTTCTATCTTGAGTCTGCTCTATTTTTTTTCTTGGTGACTCCGTCTAAAGTCTTTCCAATTTTATCTCTTTGAAAATCAGCACTTAGTTTTCTTGATCTCTTTTATTGTCTATTTATCTCTATTTCATTTATTTCTTCTCTATTTTGTTCCTTCTACTAAATTTGAGCTCAGTTTGTCTGTCTTTTTCTAGTTCCTTGAGGTGTAAAGTTAGATTGTTTGAACTCTTTCTTGCTTCTTCATGTAGGCGTTTATCACTATGAACTTCCTTCATAGCACTACTTTTGCTGCATCCCATAAGTTTTAGTACATTGTATTTTCGTTTTCATTTGTCTCAAGATACTTATTCATTCACTTTTTAATCTGTGCAAGCCCTGAGGGAAATGGTTACTCTTTAGGTTTTGATTGTACTTCTTTAATTACTTAGTGCTGTTCCATTAGGGTATCCTTGGACGTGGCTTTCAGAGTAACTAAATGTTCCATTTCCCCCCAATATCTTAAATGAAATATATGGTAATGGTATAATTATTTGCAAGTATATGACAAGGAATAGAGTGGGAAAAATTATTTGAGAAATGCAGTGAAAACGTAGTGAAACACTGGATGAGGAGTGATAGTGAAAGAAAGAGTAGTGACTTTCTTGGCATTGCTCTGGGCAATGATTTTTTTGGATATGACACCAAAACCACAGACAACAAAAGCAAAAAATAGACAAGCCGATTGCATCAAACTTAAAAGCTTCTGTACAGCAAATGAAACCATCAATAGAATGAAAAGACAGCCTACAAAGTGGGAGAAAATATTTGCAAATCCTATATCTGATAATGGGTTAATATCCAAAATATATAAGGAATTCCAAGAACTCGATAGGAGAAAATAATCCAGTTAAAAAATGGGTAAAGGATCTGAATAGACATTTCTCAAAAGAAGACATGCCACTGTCTAACAGGTATATTAAAAGGTGCTCAACTTCACTAATCATCAGGAAATGCAGATCAAAACCACAATGACATATCACCTTACACATATTAGAATGACTGTTATCAGAGAGACAAAAGGTAAATGTTGGCAAGAATGTGGAGAAAAGGGAACGTTTGTGCACTGTTGGTGGGAAGATAAATTGGTATAGCCATTATGGAAGACAGTACGGAGGTTCCTCAAAAAACGAAAAATAGAACTACCATGATCCAGCAATTCCACTTCTGGGTATATATCTGAAGGAAATGAAAACACGATCTCAGAGAGATATATGTACATACACACAATGGAATATTATTCATCCTTAAAAAAGAAGGACACTCGGTCTTTTAAACAACATGAATGAACCTAGAAGCCATTATTCTAAGTGAAATAAGCCACAGGCAGAAAGACAAATTCTGCGTGGTCTCACCTATATGTGGAATATAAAATAGTCAATAGAAGCAGAGACTAGAACAGTGGTTGCCAGGGGCTGGGAGTAAGGGGAAATGGAGAGACATTGGTCAAAGGGTGAAAAATTTTAGTTATGTAAAATGAATAAGTTCTGGAGATCTGATGTATAACACTGTCACTATAGTTAACAATACTATATTGTATACTTGAAATTTGCTGAGACGGCTCATATTAAGCGGTCTCACCAGACCCAAAAAAAGATGATGACCAAGATGATGGATGTGTTAATTAGCTTAATTGTGGTGATTATTTCACAATGTATACATATATCAAATTATCATGCTGTACATCTTAAATATATACAATTTTTAATTGTTGAGCATGCCTCAAAGATAAAAAAGAGAGAAGTATTTTTGAATGTCTTATCACTCTGTACAAAAGAAGTAATCGTGTTAATACAAATGCTTACATCTCTTTTTATCTAATTTCATAAATGTCACTGCAAATGTTACTTACACTGTGTGTGTGTGAGAGAGAGAGGGGCAGAGGGATGTAGACTGAGTAGCCCTATGAGCAAGTGACCGCCATTTCTGAGCTCATCTGGTGAGCTGTTCTTCCATTTAGAGATAATGTTGATTTTTGAGGAGTCTTTTTAAGATTTTGCTTCTTAGATATGACTCCCTCCACACGGAGAAATAGCATAAAAATACTCATTCTAATAATGATTTTTAACTGTCTATTCTAGGATATATTCAGCAGTTCTTCAAATTAGCTGTCATAATAAAAATATTTTACTTTTGGGACAATTAGCACCATCATGTCAAAACACATTTATCTTTGCAACTCCCTCACATGGATGTTGAGAGATTACAGAACAATAGCACGGAGCATGCTTTGTAGAGCAATGTTCTATACCCTGGTTGGATGACAAAGGAGCCCTGCTCCTTCCAGCCTTGATGATGGGTAGCCAGAGGATGTGGTGGCCCTTTAAGAGCTACTTTCATTGACAGGTGTTGTTTATTGGAGTTCTGGATGAAATGCTTTGAGGAGGTGGCATCATTTATGTTTTAACGTTGTGTGGGAGCTGAAAGACAGATTGTGTGTGGACATCGATTGGTGGGAGCTGTTCTTAGGTCTTTGGACAGACTCAGGATTTAGGGCCTGAGTCCTTGGCAAAATGACTAATATCCTTGCAATTTAATAAGATCAGAATCTCTCTATATACATCATGTTTTCTCATCTTTTACTAACGTAGAAGGTGCATGCCAAGATTTGACAGGGAAAAGCTAGGAAGAAAAAAACCCAAGAACAGAACTAATAATTCCCCTGTGTCTGTCAAGGCTGTTTAATGTTGTTGTTTACTTAAATTTCATTTTCAGAAGTCAATGGTTTTAATTTATTGAAATGTCCCATAGGATAAAGAGTGTACCATATTGGATGGGGTATCTTATAAATTGGGGTCTCCTATGAGAATGGTTTTCTTGCACAGCCTTATGGCTCTGACATTTCAATCTCAGTGTGAATGTGGAAGAAATTTCAGTTCCTAAACAAAAGTGAAAAGTTCCAATGCTGCCTGTTGTTTAAAAGTGAAAAGGTAAAATTAGGAAAGACCCATTACTGAATATCTAGCTGCACTTTTTACATTTTTGTAGTCCCTTAATTTAAAGCCAAAGTAGATTATTTAAAGCACACTGTCCATCCATTAGGAAAAAATTATTTATATTTTGATTATAATTTCTTATGGCATTTTAATTTTACCTTTAAATATTTATTGGCTGAGAGGTACTGTTTTCTTTAGTTTTCTCTCAGAGGATCTGGAAAACTCAACAAGGGATTATTTATGACCTTCATTTGAATAGGATCTCCTTCAAGATTCTGCTACTTTAAACCTAAAATTTGGCTGTTTTTCATGGGTTTGGTAAAATAGAGAGCTGAGAAATGGATTCTGGTAATTTAAACCTAAAATTTGGCTGTTTTTGCATGGGTTTGTTAAAATAGATAGCTGAGCAATGTATTGAGGCCTCTTAAAGAGAAAGTGGTTGCTTACTGAATATTCTAGAAGATGTTTAGAGTCATAACTCACTTGAGGCTTGATCTTTCCCTCACCATTTTTACTGCCTTCAAAACTTCTCCAGTTCTGATTACATATGATCAAACACAAGCATTTATCTCTATGCCTTCTGAGAATCTTATTAAAAAACAATTGAAGGATAAAAAAAAAACCAGTTGAAACCCGTAAGGACACATAGAAGATGGAAAAAGACAAAAGCATCAAAATATTGGAAGCAGAGTAGTATGTGGACGTGTGGTGAATGCTCAGCAGATCTTAGAGGAATGTAAGCCAGCAGTGAGAGAATCTTAAAAGACTTTGATTCGTTATTGCAAAACCTAAAAGACACAGCAATTGGCACCTTCAGGTACATCTGAAAGTGAGGTCAAAAACAGGACGATTGGCTGAAAAGTCTGATGAAGGAGCACTTTAGATCCCAAAACCCATCATCACTTTTCCCAACTGAAGGACTTTCTTCCTCAACCCCAGTAAAAGGGTAGAAGTTTATCCTTGGGAGAGTGGACACCTGGACTCTGGCGGGACGCATCACATCTGAGGGTAGGAATAGCATGTTGATAAACAGATGATGATGTAGAAGTATTGTTAGGAACCTTGAAATTCCCAAATTCCTTCTCTCACTAGGCTCCTTCACTGCTTCTAGGTTAATCCCCTTTGAGCAGAGATTGAAATAATCTTCCTGAGGATTTGACTAATACAAGAGAAAATAATTAGTGAAAGATCTGATTATTTAGTTTTGAGTGACCCACTCTTTCATATGAAAGGATAGCCAAGGGTCATTAGTCACGTTTCTAGCAAAGCCAACATCACTTATGGCAGATCACAGACACACACAACAAGCAGACACACAGAAAAACACAATGTTATTCACATTCTCAAAGAACTAGAAGATGCATTGTCTATGACCCCAAACAAGATGCCATTAAAGATTCTTTCACAGGAAAAAAGAAGTTTTGAAAATTGAGAGGACTTATTTATGGGGGAACAGGGACAAATGAAAGAAATTCAGGGGCCGGCTGGTGGCCGAGTGGTTAAGTTCGCGCACTCTGCTGCACCGGGCCAGGGTTTAGCTGGTTTGGATCCTGGGCGTGGAAATGGCACCGCTTGTCAGGCCACGCTGAGGTGGCGTCCCAAATGCCACAACTGGAAGGACCCACAACTAAAATGTGCAACTGTCTACTGGAGGGACTTGGGGAAAAAAAGTAGAAAAAAAAATAAGCATATTGGCAGCAGTTGTTAGCTCAGGTGCCAATCTTTTTTTAAAAAAAAAAAAGAGGCTGACAGTCTTCCTTAAAAAGAAAAAAAAAAAAAGACTAGAAAAGAAATTCATATTCTATTTCCCTCTGTGGCTGATGGCTCACAATCTAGTCAATACTGATATCATTAAACCTTTAAATCTATAGCAAGCTAATAGTTAGAAAATGTATCTCATTTCAAGTTTTAAAATTTTTGATATTGAACACATTTTTCTATTTCTTGGCCAATTGCATTTATTTTTGTGAAATACCTCCTTGTATACTTTGTTTCTATTGGGTTATTCATCTTTGCTTTCCCAATCTATGAAAGCTCTTTATATGTTAAAACCTTTGACCTTTTTCTACGATGTGTCAGAAATATTTCTCAAATTTATTATATTTACTTTTTATGCACTTTTCTAGTACTATAAACACTTTTCATGGCATCTGTTTAAATGATAATAGGTCTTCCCCTCACCAAAATATGATAAATTTCAATCAAGCCTTTGTATAATTTTGCTACTTTTCATATGTTTGCATCTCTGATTTATCTGAAAAACTTTTTAGGTGTTTCCATGTAAGGAATGAGATTGAGGGCCAACTGCAGTTCTTTTTTTTTTTTTTTTAAAGATTGGCACGTGGGCTAACAACTGTTGCCAATCTTCCTTTTTTCTTTTAAGGATTGGCACCTGAGCTAACAACTGTTGCCAATCTTTTTTTTTTTTTTTCCTGCTTTATCTCCCCAAACCCCCGCCCTGTACACAGTTGTATATCTTAGTTGCAGGTCCTTCTTGTTGTGAGTTGTTGTGGGATGCAGCCTCAACGTGGCCTGACGAGCAGTGCCATGTCCACACACAGGATCCAAACCCTGGGCCACCGCAGCGGAGCACGGAGAACTTAACCACTCGGCCATGGAGCCAGCCCCCCAACTGCAGTTCTAACACCATCTCCCATTGAGAGCTGGACAAGTGTTCGAACATCACGCATTTAGCCTTTTACTCGCTGATTTAAAAGTCACCTTTATGATATTATGAATTCCTATGTATTTTGGACAATTTCTGGACTCTCATACTCTAAGATGCATTGAAATTCTGTTCCATTTATCTATCTTCCTAAGTCAGCACTAAATTCTTTGTAATTATTTTAACTTTAAAAAGGCTTTTTTTGTGGATAAAATTAGTCCAACTCATTTTTTTTTCTTATGATTTTCTGGCTTCTATCACATTTCCTTTACCAAATGAATGTGGTCATTGTGTTTTATACTCCTGATGTACTGTAGAATTAATGTTTGTAATTTCTTCGTTTGCATCATTATTCGTATATAAAAATGGTAGGTAAGGATTTTTTTCTTGGAAAGTGTGGGCAGTTGTATCTGTCCAGTTTTGGTATCGATCTGATGCTGGCTTCACAAAAAGAATTTCAACCTTTTTCAAGGTAGGCATAACTAATTCCCATTTTAAAGATGATGACACTGAAGCTACAAGAAGTTAAGTAACTTGCCCAAGGTTATTCATCTCTTAAAGAATAGAGCTACGAGGTGTTTTTCTTCCCCTCACTGAATATAGAAATATTTATCCTGATCGGTAAGTAGAGACTAGAGCATTTGCTCCAGAATAAGACACTAGATGTTAATAATCATCCTTTAAATTTAGAAAGTTTATATCATGTATAACTTGTATAAGTAATCACAATAACGTAAAATCACATCGTGTTTTAAAAATAATGCTCATGCCCATTATGCCATTTTTTTTCCTTCCCAACACCACTTTTAATTCAGGGAGGAAACTAAAACGCATAAAGGATTCAGGACTTGATCAAGGTCGTATAGCACCCTGGTTGGCAGACCAGAGCTAGAAACCAAGAATAATGGTCGAAGTAAGTCCTCTTTCTGGGACTCTATATAATCTTCTCCTAGGAGAGTCTTTCCCTAAGATTTAGTTGTAGTCTTTCCTCACTCAGAGGAATATGACAAGTTTTTCCACAAAAAGAGTCAACATATTTTGGTTGAAACTTCACCCTGTCAGAGAGGCTGCTTTGCTACCATTAGAGCTTTTAAGCAAGGATGAGATAATCACAATAATTATCTTCCATTAGCAAAATGATCTGGCACTGGATTCTTCCTCCGGTTCTCGCAGCCTCCCTTCTGGAATGGAGAGCATCTAAAATGGGCTTCAAGAACATTGCAGTGGAAAATAATCAGAGGTATAAAAATGAGCTGAAGGAGGTTGAATTAATCAAAGAATCATGAGTGATTAAAGGCCCAAGATCAGAAAAATCTGATAATTTGGGCTAATATAGTTTTTCTTTCCAATAGATTCGCTGTAGAACAACCTTCCAATTAGTATACTTGCATCATAACATCGGCAAGGCACAAACATTTCAACATATCAATTCTGCATTTATCCATCTAATTCATTCCCCCTTAAAGACAGTAAACAAGGCTTGTAAAATTATACTGATTGCTTTAATTCAAGGGTTAATGTAAAGCCAGAGAATCTCTATTTCTATGGGGAATTCAAAAGGAATTCACAACCTTTTGGCTGGGTCTTTTACCTCTTTTGCCCAGATCCAATTAGACACTGAAATTTAAAGAATTTTTCTATTTGATGTCTTTTATTTTTTTTTTAATCACCACTTCTACCACCGCCGCAATCACAATCAGCAGCAGCATCATTATCATCATCATCCTCTTTATCATCATTATTTTCTACTGTGTGTGTATTGCTGTTCTGTGTTCTTTGAGGATGTTGCAAAGAAAATCAGAGCCCATGCTTGCCCAGGGAGAGTACATTATCACACTGATAAAACTGTCAGTAAATACAAATGATGCGCATCCTAAAATGATCATCTATGACACTGACACACTAAAGGAGTGCTAGTGAAAGACAGGGCTAGAGATTTGTTAGATTCACAGATTGACTGTTCCATGAATGCAGAGCCCATGTCTGCTTTCTTTACCACTGTATACCCACCATCAAATGCAACGCCTAGCATTTGATTGGGGCTCCATAACTATTTGATGAAATGAAAATTGGGGCACAGTTGAATGGAGGATCTATCTCTAGTCATTGAGGTTAATATGATTATTCCCAAACTTTACTGCACACTGAAATCATCTGGGATTTAAAAACTACTTATGTATGGCTCCTACTCCCAGACTTTCAGATTTAATTGGTATTGGGTACAACCTTCTCAAATGAATTTTTAGAAGTTCCTAGGTGATTTTAATGTTCAACAACTTTTGGGAATCACTGTGTCAATACGATTAAAAGAAGTCCAACTTTGCATACAAGGCAGTCCTATGCTTATGATCTCATTAAGCAATCAATGAAGTTTGCAAATGTTTACTTAGCACCTGTAATGAGGCGTTCTGTGTGGCTGTAGGGAATATGAAAGACATATGACATGACTCTTGGAGTTTCCTATTGATCTTGGAGACAAAAGATACACTAAAAATATGGTGCAAGTGAGGAGCCAAACCCGTGGCGCGGCAGTTAAGTTCACGCATTCTGCTTCAGCAGCCTGGGGTTCACCGGTTTGGATCCTGGGTGCAGACATGGCACCACTTGGCAAGCCATGCTGTGGTAGACGTCCCACATATAAAGTAGAGGAAGATGGGCACAGATGTTAGCTCAGGGCCAGTCTTCCTCAGCAAAAAGAGGAGGATTGGCAGCAGATGTTAGCTCAGGGCTAATCTTCCTCAAAAAAACAAAAAAAAATGGTGCAAGTGAATTAATATAAGTTGATAATGTAAGAGATTGCAGAATATAATTAGTATACGACTTATCAGTGAGCCAACAAATATCAAGGGACTTAGAGGAAGGAGAAATCTTTCCTTTGAAGCTATCAGGGAAGGTTTCACAGGGGAAGTGACTTTTAAGCTGGGTCTTGAACAAAGTACGTGAGAAGAAAAGATACTCTGGGATAGAGGACAGCTCAAAGTAAGGGTACCTGAATATTCCAAGAAGTGACACAATCTCAAAAGTGATAGTTTCAAAGCATTGCTAGATAGGTAATTCAAGAGTCTCATTCTTGATAGGTTGCTAAGGATCAATGGATAGTTTCTAGAGCTATGTTTATGTCAACAACAAACAAAATGGTGTCTCTCAGAGTCAGAATACTTAATTGGGAACTATCATTCAGACCCAGGCTGGAAAGTCTTAGCTGAGTATTAATAAGGCAGTGAAGAAAGGAAAGGTTCAACGAAGAGAAGGAAACAGGCCATTTCTAGCAGAGGTAATGGTGTGAACAAGGAGAGAATGATTGGGATGAAGTCAGGGGCCATGGAAACAGATTTTCTTGGTGGGAAAGAAATGGGGGTGGGATGGCTCCAACTTGGGTAGCTTAATAGCTGCAGCCTTGTCTTGTATCCTCTGCTTTTCCAGATGGCCATTAGCTGTCAGGCAAAATTTAACCCAAGGGTCAATGTGGCTTAATTATTGCCTTTGTTAAAGTCTTGATGACTTGCAATTTATTTTTAATAAGGTTGTCATTCATTATGTTTCTTACTTAAATGTCAAGATGGTGAGGAAAGGAGGGGAAGCTTGCCTTAATTCTCTCCTGTCATTACTGTCAACCAGTCGTTATTGGAACCCTGTTCTTTGTCCGCTGCTTTTGACAATCTATTCCTGGGGAAAGAAAGAAAATGCATTTCTGGGGAAAAAAGGACATTAATTCCAGTAGTTTAAAGTCCCAGCTTAATAAAGAATAAATTGAAAAGAATTAGAAGAATGGAAGCAGGGCTATCTCTAGAATCTGCTAATTTAGGTACTTGCCTTCAGGGGACCCCGAGTTTATAAACAGATGGGAAGAAAGAGGTAGGTTAGTTAATTAGTACTAAAAAGATCCAATCTTTATGTATAAAAAGTTTAGTAAAATTCTTCAATTATTCTCCCTATAAATAAGAAGATGGGACTGCCTCTCTCTTCTGCTGTACTCAGAGGCAGACATTTAGAAGGATTTTTTTCTTTCATATTTGTGTATTCCATTACCATAGTAGGTTGATAAGGGGGGGAGAGCATGATTGGGAAGTGGGGAGGTGATAGACAGTCCCAACCTCTTCCTCAGTTCCTTTAGGATGAACTGAGGTGGGAGTTTGGAATTGGGGTGTTCACAATACAGTGGGATCAGCAAACTTTTTTCTGGAGGACCATAGGATAAATTAGGTTTTGTGCAGTACATATAGTCTCTATCATGCAGTCTTTTCTGTGGTGGTGTTGGTTTGTTTTGTTTTGTTTGACAGCCCTTTAGAAATGTAATTTTTTTTTTTTCCACTTGAGGGCTGTACAAAAACAACTGTGTGCCTCTATCGGGGGCGTATTGTCTATGTTGTTTTCTTTGGTGTAGAGAAAGGCTCGTCATTTGCAATACTCCACATGTCTGAGAAGGGGAGGAAGAACAGTGGCCCAGAGGTGAAGAACACCTTCCCTTTACTCTATACACTGCTCATTCCCTTTCTTTTGCCTATTCAAATATGAAGAGTTCCCTTGTGATGCATGTGATAATTTTCACTTTAGGCTGTTTTTGGTTGACCTTCTAGGCTAACTGGAATTGACGTCAATTCAATACAGACTAAAAATAATAAGAACTAACATTTATTGGATGTTCCATATGCTTGTTCTAAATGCTACACGTGTTCCCTTCAAGCTCCTATGAAGTAATGTTATCATTCCCATTTGACAGATGAGGAACCTGAGGCAGAAAGAGATTCAATTACTTGCCAAGGTCATAAAGCTCATGAACAGCAGCACTTGGATTGGACTGCATGTGTTCTAGCTCCACATTCCACACCCTTAATTATGATACCCTCTTACTTCACTTACCGCATATTGAATGCTGGCATGTACCAACAACTTTCCATAAACTTATGGCATTTCTGCCAGTCAGGATAAACCAGATGGATGCTTCCATAACAAATCTCAATGGCTGTACACAACAAAGGCTTACTTCTACACTTGTGCCATATTTCACATGGCAGAAAATCCTACCCCAACACAATCACTCAGTATCCAGGCTGTTGGAGTGACCACCATCGTGTATCTGCGCCTTCTGGAACACGCAGCCTCCTCAGTCTCTGCCTGCGGCAGAGGAAGAAGGAAAGTGAGAATCTCACATGAAATTTTCACTGCCCAGAAGTGATCCACGTCACTTTTTATTCGTGTTCGTAGAACATGTTTTATTCATGTTACTTTTCCCAACCTAACTGAATAGGGGCTGGGAAATGCAGAGGCGAAGGGGCTATTTGTGCATCCATTTCTCTGCTATAGCTCTTCGTCATAGGCCATGTATCTTCATATACAATAACTTGTTCAACCTTTATAAACCTTTCAGAAAGACAAAGCAGGCATGCTTACCTCTGTTTTCTAGTTGAGGCGGCTAAGGTTAACAGGGGTGCGCTGTTCTGTCCGAGACGAATGACTGAACAATAGAAGGAGCAGGACTTTGGGTTTAAGACAAATTTTGGTTTGAAACTGGCTTCTGTTGCTAACTTGCAGCAAATTACTTAACCTCTTTGGGTCTCCCTGTACTAATCTTTGTAGCAGGAACGCTTATTCCTACCTTATAGATTTGTCAAAAAGATTAAATGAGAGGTACATAAAGTGCTTTGCCTTATGCCTGACTCAGAATAGGTTCAATTAAGTGATAACCCACTTTGACCTTTTTTCTCAAGCTTGCATATCTTGTTGGGGCAGGACTGGGAGAAGCATTCAGGGGCCTAGGCTCTAAGTCAAGTGTTTTCCCCACTATCACTCTGTGCTATGTGTAAAAGACCCTCTAAAGGAAGCATAAGAAGAGTGTCTACATGGGGCTGAGTTGAGATTTTCATACATGAAACAATGGGAGAATACTATGATCCTACAAAATAAGATAAAGATAGTCCGTACTACAGCAATTTAGAAGGGAGTTTATGTGGCTTGAAATAATAAAGAATTACAGACGAGTTCAGTAGACTTCACCTGCTCCGTCATAGGTTCTACTATTTGTTCTCTAAAGCATGGTATTATCCAGGGCTCCATCCTTGATTCTTGGTCCCCCTATTCTGCATGCAATCGCATGATCATTGTACCCAAATTCCTAGCATTGATTACTGTCTATGTAATGGTTCCACAAGCCTACATCTTTTCACTGAGATCCTGGCCCATATATGTCTACTTGATATTTCTGCCTGACTGTCCAACATACATTGAAGTTACTGTCTCCAAACCTGAGCTCCTCATCTTCCTCACCCAAATCTGCTCATTCTGTTCTACATCATTTCAGTGATTTGTACAACCATCCTTCCAGAGGTCGAGCCAGAACTATTGGATTCATTTTAGGGTTCTCCCTCACATCTATTTAATATGGCACCAAATTCTACAAATTTTACCACCTCTTTAATACATGTCCTCCCACTATTTATCTGCTCCTTTCTATTCTAAGCCACTCACTGGTTTCAACCTGGAGGGCAGCATTTATCTTCTAACCAGACTCCCTGCTTTTATTCTGACCACACTTCAGTCCATTCTCACAATCCAGCCAGAAGGAACTTTCTAAGATGTAAATCTGATTGTATCCTTCATTTAAAGTCCTTCAATAGCTCCCCACAGGTTTTGAGATAAAAAGCAAACATCTTATCTTAGTCACCAGACTGTTTATCAGTCCCTCACCTCATCTCTGGACCGCCCAGAAGTCCTGCGTTCACGCCAGCCAGATCAAAACACTAGCAGTTTCCTGAACCCAACATATTACTTCCTGTTGTAGTACCTTCACACCTCAAAATTTTGGCCTCAAATGTCCTTTCTCACGTCTCCAGCTCCTATTTGACCTTCAAGACTCAGCCCAAGAAGGAATTCATCTCTGGTTTGTTTTAAGGACCGCCTATGCTGTTGTGACACCCACTTATGACTTGTACTATAATTTTTGATATATTTGTCTTTTCCCCGTTAACTGCTAGATAAGTTCTATCTCCTGGTTAAGAGCAGAAGAAGCACACTCAGATTTTCTTAGGATTACAAGAATACAAAGGGAATAATGGAGGACAAAAACCACTTCAGTGGCTGTTTATGCAGTCCCATAGGAGAACTATAATGTCATTTATCATCATTTAAGTTATAATAACTCTGGATGTTCAGTAGCTCCTCTTGTGAATTAATAATAATTTTCTAGACCGCCCTGTTTGTGACTCAGCAGCAGCCTCGTCTTGGCTTCTCTTTCTTACCTGCCTCTTTATTCTGCTAGCAACTCTCTCGCGGCTTCTGCTTAGACAAAGCTTCTGTTAGGTTGTGGCTTCTAATGTCTCATAGCTTCTGATTAGTATCTTTTCTTGGTGTGTCTCTCCAGTTTTGTTTCTACTTTTTGCATACATATCTGCTTCTAACATTAAAAGTCTCTTTTATTGGGGATACACATTACTTTCCAATATTGACTATTCTTGTCCCATACCAGATCATTGCAGAGATCCCTCTGATTCAGTTAGCAGTAGGCAGGGCAGTGAGGTCCCGTGGTATTAACCACACCCACCTGCATAGACCATGTCCTTCATCATGAGGCTGCAGGCATGGTAAGGACCCTAGGAAACATCAGAAGGGGGTGTTTTGAGCTAATTCAGGATGTAGTGTCCCAAAGGATCAGAAATATGCTTGGTACCTGGTGTATAGTCAATAAATATTAGATGAATAAATGATTAATTAATGCTGAAGAATAATAAGACTTGACTGAAGGGAAGGAGGAGGAGAAGGCATTGCTAATTGATGGGGAGAAGGGGCAACTATAAGCCAAATCACATTTCTAAGATCATTATTCAGAAGGATTTCAAAGTTACCAATTTTTCGTGGCCCTGGGCTAGTAAGCATCTTTGAAAGTATTTTGATGAGTTGATAGAGCACTTTGATAGCTTCTGGACAGAAAACTGTATAAGACTTAATTTTGTCTTCCCTGATGCCATTAATTTAGAAAACTTGTCTCAATACCTATATGACGTACTATATAAACGTATGTATATATGTATATACATGCATGTATATATATATATATGCACACACGCACACACATATACATACAATTTGTTAGATAAGCTCTATATCTGATAATTATAGGTTAGTGGCAATAACAATAAACTGACAATTTTATTGTCATTAACCAGGTCTTATGATTCTTGGCTGAGTAGCTTGAATGCCTTGGTGGTTCTATGCATAGTGTCAATCTGAGGAAAGAAAAGGGCAGTCGATTCACGGGAGTGGTGGCTGCTGCTGCATTACTGAAAAGGTTGTGTGATCCAGCCATCGTTAATGGGCTGCCTATTTGAGAATGTCTAGGACTTTAAGGTCTTTTAAAACAGATTGACATAATTAGACAATTGAGGCAATTATCTGAGTCTTTGGGTTAAAAATAACTTCCCTGCCTCAAATATCTAGACATTTCAGATAAAAACAATACTTTTTTCTAATTGGATGAAGCTAATTAATAGTCAAGGTTGTTGCCCACACAAGGATGAATTAACTGAGTTCTACCTGGAAAGCTTTTGAGCCATCTTTTTTGTTTTCGGATGTACTCCACAATTTGTGTCTGTTTCATCCAGATACCTGGAACTTAACGGATGTGTGGTTAGGGATTCCCTTCATTTCCCTGAAACCCTTGCCTGGTTGAGGTCTTTTGAAGGAGAAATGTGGGAAGATTGTGCTACTGGGAGGACTCCTCAGAAACATCAAGCCCTGAGTTCTACCTGAGACGGCTCTGAGCACTGCAAGTGGAGCAGATGGACCCCCGTGTTCTCCCATGAATATAGAAAGGAACTACGTGTGGTGGACAAAAGCAGAGTACTAGGAAGTGGGAGAGTTAGATTTATCACTGTTTAGCTGTGTGATCTTGAGAAAGCCACCAACTGAGGAAGAGCCTTTTTTTCCTCATCCATCAAAGAAGAGGTCTGGATTAGATGGTCTGGCAAGGAGACTTTCACCACCAAATGTTGGTTTCTAATTTAAATCAGTGTAACAGTTCATTCTTGGCTGATGTAGACAAAATTCCTATCCTCAGCACATGTCCACACCAACATCTATTTCTTTTATACCTTCTCTTTCATGGGAGTTTTATTTTGTAAGAGGGTAAGAGTTTTGGTGGGAAGAAGGGAAAATAAATGTGTAGGGACTTTGTCCCCAGACCAGGTCCCTCAAATGGACTTTCGACTCCTATAAACTGAAGCATTAAAGAGGGAAGCTGTTGCTATGTGTTATGGGCTGAATTCTGTGCCCTCCTCAAATTCATATGTCAAAGTTCCAATCCCCAGTATCTCAGAATGAAGGTATACTTGGAGATTAAGTTAAAATGAGGTCACTAGTGTGAGGCTTTAATCCAATACGACTGGTGTCCTTTTAAGAAGAAGAGATTAGGACACAGACATGCATGAGCACAGAGGAAACCCTGTGAGTACACAGTGAGTAGCGGCCATCTGCAAGCAGAGAGCAGCCTCATAAGAAACCAACCCTGCCGAAACCAAACCAACCTTGATCTTGGACTTCCAGTCTCCAGAACTATGAGAAAATAAATTTTTGTTGTTTAATCCACCCAGTCTGTGGTATTTTGCTATGGTAGCCACGGCAAACTAATATGCTATTGTTCAAGAGAGCTGCTACGATGCTCTTGACTCAGCAAAGTAGGGGCAGAATGAGGCACAGAGAGGAGAAGAAAGCCCTAATTCCTGATGCCCCCGGCAACTGGAGCCCCGAAGGCTGGGATTTGGGCACTTCCAGAGGCAGAATTACTTATCTGGACATTGACATTCTTCTTATTATGGTCAGTGGCCATAGCTCATTATCTCAAGGAGCTTTGCAGGAAGCAGCTAACATGGACAAGTGGGAGCCACAGATGGAAAGCCAAAATGTGGCAAGAGACAGATAAAGAGTTACATATCTTGGGAGAGTCTAGAGACATCCAGCAGTCTCTTAAGTGGAGTGATATTCTGCTCTCAATAGGGTGTTGACTATGAAACCAATGGACATTTGGATCACACAAGTATTACAAAGAACCCATATTGCACCATTTCTATAATATTTCATGAAAATACAAGCACTTAGTACGAATAACTTGCATAAGTCCTCAAGATGTTGCACCTCAGGTTTCCCCAAGTCCAAATAAAAAAATTTCCAAATGATTGATCTTCAAACTATCATAATGTCTTCACATAGCATAATTGTTCTGCATTTAAACCAAATCTCCTATGCTTTAATGATTAGATCTTTTCACCCCCTTTAAATTATAAGCAAAATTGATTCTTCAGATCAATATTCCCTGGGGCACAAGAAGCTGGGCTGCTGGTGGAGGCTGAGTGGGCTTGTCTGAATGTTAATTGTTGCTCCTGATGTCTCCCGCAGCCAGGATGCTGCTCTCATTTTCAGAGCCAAACTCTGGCTACATGTCAAAATCTATAGCAAAACACCAGAGTCATTTTTCTCCAGACCCATAAATAAAAGGAGATTAATCACATTTGTCTCCCTTACTACCTTTTCAAGAAAGCATTTTTAAAAAGCTGCTTGTTGACTTAACTTTTGGAGGCCATAGAGCATGGTAAATGATGATGGAAAGGTTTGAAAAGGCCTGCGAAAATGTTCTAAGCTTAGGGCGCTCTCTACTCAGTCTCAATTCTCTCCTACTCAGATCTTCATTGGCAAAGCAAATTGGGAAACTGAGGCAAACAATTGAGAGCGGTGGTTCTCAAAACATCGTCACCAGACCAGTAGCAATAGCTGCTCCTGAGAACTTGTTAGAAATTCAATTCCTTGGGGCCCATCCCAGACCTACTGGATCTGAAACTCTGAGAGAGGGGCTGGGCAATCTTTGCTTTAACAAGCCCCCTGGGTGATTCTGACTTGTTTGGGAACCACTGCTCTGAGCAACTCAGCGGTGAAAATTTTCTTGAAATTTCTGAGGAAAAAGTCTCCGTGGTTAATTCTTCCCTCCCCTTTCCTAAACTTGACCCACACAAAAGACTCAGATCCTCACAGCCCACCTCCTCCTTATAGGATCTCTCCAAGAATCAGATTCTTTCCTGGTTTTATTTGCATCACTCCAGTTCTTCATATACCTCCCTCCCTTCTAATGTTCAAAAGAACTCAATGTGCACCCCATAAGTTCAGCAATTAAGTCTCTATTTTCATGCATGTGTGATTTAATTTTTTTCTTTAAACTCCATGATGCTTACCAGTAGGGTTGAACATATAAAGACTTTTTATATAAATGATAATACCTATTTTAAAGTGCTCCTGTGTGACAGATACTAGGCAACCGCTTTACAAACTTTATTTTATTAGAGCCTAAAACAACCTATTTTATAGATGACAAAATGAAGTCAGAATAACTTTTTCAAGGTTCTATAGGGGCAGAGTTGTACTCACATAGACCCTATCCAGTACCACTAGTTGGAATAATGAGTCAACACTTGCTGATGGAATTAGAGGGAGCTACTCAGCTGGGACGATCTGTCTGTTAGGCACAAGTCTCTACTATGTAACTGAAAATAGAAATGTGACAATTACACTTTCCACCCGCTTTGTTTCTCTAGAAGAGATACTGAATTGGCAATAAGAGATCCACAGTCTCCTGCCTGACATTTTGTGTGAAGAAGGCACAGTGTCAGCTAACCAAGGCTGAAATTTTGGTCTCTTACAGGAAAAAGAATTTTCCTGATCCTTATAGGGCTTGAATTTCTGACAGGGCTTCATTAATAATATTCATTAGGTAAACTAGCTGACTCATGTCAACTGAGTCTGTTCCTTTATTGAGAAGTGGGAGAGTGACTTTAAATACTTTGATTTCAGGTTTCCACTAGTTATGTAGGAAAAATAAACAATTGCTGGATGTATGAAAAATGCCGATTCTGAGTTAGAGAAGTGATTGGCTTTGGGATTGACATGAATATTTGAACAAAAGTTCATGTGTAAGGGTACCAGGTACCAGGTAGGTACATAAAAATTTGTCTGGGGTGTGAGTTTCACGTGTCAATGGCAGAGCTCTGGAAGACCCTGCTATCCACTGTGTCTAGTGCAAGAATTCTTAAAAAGATGACACAATTTTCTCTTCTCAACAAGAAAATGCCTTCATCTAGGAAGGCAAAGCCTTTCTAATCCCTTGATTTTCACTTCTTCCCTCCACACTGGTATGGTCCTGAAAAAACTCTTCCAAATCCTGCGTGGCAGGGGTCTTATAGAGTACTAGGGAACAAGGCTGAGTGTTGTAGGAAACTCTGGGGAAGGGAGTACCTGCCAGGTCCATTTCTGCACTGTTGAGCTCTGTACCTAGGAAAAATTACTTGAAACCTCCTTCAACCTTAATTTCCTCATCTGTCAAATGAGAAGACTGGAACAGATACTGTCTAGGACTAGGTTATCTGTTTTGAGGGATAGACAAAATTCTTGAGATTGACGTTAGAAAAAGCCAGTAAAAGTCTCTGGTATCACTGTCAAGATTTATCATGACAAAATGGATTTTTCTCTGATTTAAGGTAATTGTCCTCATCGTGTATTAACTAGAGTCATTCTTTGTGTTTCTGTGATTATTGTGTTGCCTAAATAGGGAAAGTTAGGAGGACAAAGTCACTTTCCTTTTTACTTTATTTTTTTTATTGAAGTAATTTGGTTTATAACATTATATACATTTCAGGTGTACATCATTATATTTTGCTTTCTGTGTAGACAACTTAATGTTCACCACCCAAAGACTAATTACCATTGTGGGGGACTGGAATTGGCCACCCCAAGATATGTCTCTTTGGCATGAGGAATATTTTGGGTTGGTTACTTTTAAAAACTGCAGACAGGAAAGAAACTCTGAAAAGTAGAATTTACTTACCCTTTGTTAGGAGACATTTACATTTGTAAGGGAAATCTTGATCTGTAAAGGTGTCTCCATCTCTATACCAGGAAGAAGGGGTGATGACCTTATCTCTAGAAACTCTTAATCAATGCAGAAGGCAAGGACTTAAATCTGCATAATAATCTTACTCTTGTTTACTGTACTTGCCTGGTAACCTCCTGTAACGGACTCCCCCCACCTCCAACATCCTTCTTTGTCTTTAGCTGAAGATGATATTTAAGGTGGTGGCTTCAGCCATTTTGGTGAGTTGC
Organism: Equus quagga; assembly: GCF_021613505.1. Taxonomy (NCBI): domain Eukaryota; kingdom Metazoa; phylum Chordata; class Mammalia; order Perissodactyla; family Equidae; genus Equus; species Equus quagga. The sequence goes on along the minus strand of NC_060275.1, from coordinate 24,171,434 downwards.
TCAGTTTGCCTGAGCCTCTCCCATGTATACATGTTATAAAGCTTTGTTTAATTTTCTCCTGTTATTCTGTCTCCTGTGAATTTAATTCGTTCTCCAGCCAGAAGAACCCAGAGTGGGTAGAGGAAATGTCTGCCTCCACTACACCATCCATCACCATACCCTGTCAGCTCTTTTGCCCTCCTCCTCCCGCCCTTCCCCTCTGGTAACCACCAATCTAACCTCTGTTTCTATGTGTTTGTTTGTTTTGTTGTTGTCATTGTTTTTATCCTCTACTCATGAATGAGATCATACAGTATTTGACTGTCTCCATCTTTTTACTTTATTTAAATTTAGTTTTGAATTTAATTCTCTCCACACATATACATTTGTAAATTTCATTATTCATGTTTTTTAAAGTGTCCCATTATTTCCCAGTTTTGTTCCTTGGATTTTCTTTTCCCACTCCACACACACATATCAATATCCTCTTCATTTTCCAAAACCCACGAAAGATGTGTGTGCTCTCATATTTTCCCTCTGCTCATTTAAGGAGTCTATACACATACTGGATTTTTTTTTTTTTGAGTCTTTGTTTGGAATGAAACAATATAAGGAACATTTTCCTACATCATTTCTTACTCAACAATACTTCATCAAGATCTTTAATCTGGTGGCTTTAATTCATTTTTTAAAACCACAACGTAGTATTCCATGGTATGACTGTACCATACATTATCCAGCCATTCTGCTACTAAGAGACAAATAATTTATTTCCTTTTTCTATCCATCCTAACAATTTTGCAGGTTTCCAGGAAGAATTAAGAAGTGCTGGGTTAAAGACTTCATTACATTTTAACAGCTATTAGATTGTTTTCCAAAAGGCCCACAGCACTTTAAGATCTACCAATAATTTATGAGAATAATTCCTTTTCCTCATATCCCTACAAACAGAAGATACTATAGTGCCTTTTAGTTTTTATCAGGATGACATAAAATAGTTATTACTTTATTTTTCATTTCCTTGAGTTTTCATCAGTATGAGAATCTCTTCACGTATTTGGCCAATTTGACTTTTTGTTCATAAATTATTCATTTGTGTCCTTTACCCATAATTTTCTCTTCCTGAATTGTCTCTCTTGGTAAGAGTTCTGGGTATATTAAGGGAACTGTTCCTCTGTCTTACACCTGTGTTACATTATCCCTCCCAATATTGATATTGATTTTATTTATGGTATCTTTCTTGATGCACAGTTCTTTTAACTTTCAATTTTCCACAAATGTTTGTGTTCTTTTCAGTTTGAGTTTTCAGTCTTGATTAAGAAAGTTTGCCTGAACCCCGCATTGTATTATAGCCTTCTTGATTTTCTTTCACAATGTTCATTATTGAGATTGACATTAGAAAAAGCCAATAAAAGACTTTGGTATCACTATCAAGATTCATCGTGACAAAATGGGTTTTTGTCTGAGCTAAGGTAATCATCCTCATCATGTGTTAAGTAGAGTTGTTCCTTCTGTGTTCCTGTAATTGCTATGTCACCTGAGTAGGGAAAGGAAGGGGGAGAAATTCATTTTTTTAATTTTATTTTTTGTTATTGAAGTAACATTGGTTTATAACATATGCATTTCAGGTGTGTTTAATAATAATGTTTATTAAGTTTTAAATTTAAGACTAATCTACACAAAAATTTTAATTTAAGATGGAGGTCTAGTTTTGCTCTGGATGGATGACCACCTCTGCCAGTATCATTTTTGAAATCTTAGAACTACTGATTTTGCAACGTACTTAACATGCTGGGAAATGAATCTAGATACTCTGTTCTGCTTGAATATCCAATTTTCAGATTTTTTTTTATCTGGAAAGGCAAGTTAGCCTTCATGCTTCTTTTCTTATTTTTCATGACTTTCTTGTCTATTCTCTGTCTTTTGTCCTTTCATAATTTTTTACTAATCGGAATTGAATTAATTACATACTAATTTTGGGAGGAACTATATTTCTATTTTATTGAACCCTTCATATCTAAGTATGTTGTGCCAGGTCTTATTTATTTGAGTAATATACTTATATGAATAAAACTAAAGAAAATTAAAGTAAATATAAGTCCTATACCTTTTTTTTTTTCAAATCTGTTCCTAAGTATTTATTGGTTTTATTCAGATTGTAAATATAAATGTTTTTCCATTTGTGGTTACTTATTGATAAAAAAGAGAAAAGCTATTGATTCTTATGTATTTGTCCTGCATCAATTCATCTTACCAAACTCTCTTCTTAATATGATGAGATTTAAAAGTTTTTTACTAACATCTCATGAGTTTTCTATCTATAGTCATTCAGATCTCATGAGTTTTCTGTCTACAAAGTCATTCAGATTTTATCTTTCAATGTTTATATAAGTTATTTAATTTTCTCAGTTTATTGCATTTACTGAAACTGCCAAGTCAATTTTAAATAGTAACAGTGACCATGGAGTTCTCTTTATAGCTCTTGATTTTTAATTGAAATAATTTTTTGTTGCATGTTATTTGTGGGTTTTGATAAATGAGCTTAATCAAATGTCATTTATTTATAATCATTATACTTAATCTTTTATTAGGCATATATGATGAATTTTATGAAATTGCTTTTCTAGAACCCATCATTTATTTTTTCTGCTTTTATATTTTGAGTGGATTACATTAATACATTTCCTGATATTAAAACAGTATTGCTTCCCTGGAATAAGTTCAGCCACTTCATAATGTACTGTGTTTCATATATTGTCAGACTCCGTTTTATAAAGTTGTATTTAGAATTATTATTTTATTCATAAGTGAGATTGGTCCACAGTTTTCTTTTTTACACCATCTTCTCAACTTTTGATAACAAAGTTATGCTGATTTCAAAACTGAATTAGAAAGAGTTCATTTTTTCTGTTCAAAAGAGTTTGTTTCCTGTTTTTTAAAGATTAGACAGATATCTAATGAGATTTCTAATTCTTTACTTTTTACTATTCTTAATAAATTTAATTAAAATTTTTTTTTTTAAAGATTGGCACCTGAGCTAACATCTGTTGCCAATCTTCTTTTTTTTATTTCCTCCTTTTTATTCTCCCCAAAGCCCCCCAGTACATAGTCTTATATTCTAGTTGTAGGTCTTTCTGGTTGTGCTGGGTGGGACGCCACCTCAGCATGGCTTGATGAGTGGTGCTAGATCTGCGCCCAGAATCCAAACTGGTGAAACTCTGGGCCATGGAAGTGGAGCTTGGGAATATAACCACTCAGGCATGGGGCTGGTGCCTCTTCATGAATTTTAGTAGTTTGTATTTCACCAAGAAATAATCCATTTTCTCTAGGACCCCAAAATTTTCTGCCCCAGACTTGCAAGTAGAATTCCTTTCCCTTGTATCTTTGCTTATGATCTCAGTGTCAGGCCTAGACTTTATTTTGCTTCTTTTTTAATGATCGGGAACATAAAAGGCTTTTTCTAATGTGTTAGGCCTTCAAAGATCTATGTTTGGATCTATTTATTCTTTCTAAAATTCTTTCTGTTATATATTTCAAAAATTTTAGCTTTTATTTTCTTATTTCCCTCTCTTTGGAGTCAACCTATCCCTCTCTCCCCAAATTTCTTAAGGTAAGTTCTTAGTTCTATTCTTGCTTTTCTTCTTTAATTATAGAGATTTTTAAGGTTATACATTTTCTCCTAAATATTGTTTTCATTGTATCCTGTAAATTTTGGTATGGTGTATTTTCCTTTCAATTAATTGCTTTATAGAAAAATTATAATTTCCATGTTAATTTTAGCAAGAGATATATGGGTAGCTTTTAAAAAAACTTTGAAGCAGCTAAGAGATTTTCTGTTACTTAAATTTTTTCCCCTAATTTTATTGCCTTTTGATCAGAGAATATAGCTTATAAATATCTACTATAAATCGTAAGGTTTTTGTTGTGGTCAAATATTTGATTTTTTTTTTTACATATTACCAGAATTTACTAAAAAGCATATTCTCCAAAAGATTTAAGGCTCTCTTAAATTATTTAATTCTTCTATATTTTTACTTTTATTTTTGATTTTTGATCTACCAAAATTGACTAATCTGGAGAGTTTTACAGTTTTTCACTAGAATTATATACTTTATCAAATTCTTCCTGTTTTTCTAACAATTTTGGTTTATGTATTTAACTGATATATTTTTGATTTTCACAGTTTAAGACCATTTTTCTTGCTTTCAAGTGTTTATTTTATTATTCAAATTGACTGACTTTATCTCCATCAGTGGTTTTAATCTTCAGAACCAAGTTGTTTGCTATTAATTTTGCCTCTTTTGCCATCAGATTGTTTACACTGGACTGGTCTCTCTTTGTCCATTTCTTACATTAAACTTTTTTTATCACTTTATTTTATGGGTGTTTCTTCTACATAGGTTATAGTTAAGATCTGCTTTTAATATGACCGCTTTTACCTTTTAATGGGAAAATTGAGTGTATTTTTGTTTAATGTTATAACTTTTATGCTTGGTTTTGTTTTTCAGACCAAAGTTTCTCAACTGGAGCACTACTGACGTTTTGGGATAGATAATTCTTTGTTGTGAAGGCTATCCTGTACATTGTAGGATGTTTAGCAGTTTACCTGACTTCTACACACCAGATGCCAGTAGCATCCCCCTCCAGTTATGACAACCCAAAATTTCTCCAGATGTTGACAAGTGTCCTTGGTCGGGGAGGTAGTCTCTCCCCAACACTGTCCCCTCAACCCCTCAGTTCAGGTCTGCTTTAGACCTTTTGAAAGCCTCCGTTGTCTCACTCCAGGCCTAGCGTTGCTACACGTAGGTTGTCCTGCATGTTTGTCTGTCGAGGGCAACTTCATCTGGGTTACGCGCACCTAGGGTGACCAACCATCTGATTTGTCTGGACTGAGTGGATTCCTGGGACATGGGACTGTCGGTGGTAAAATCAGGGAAAGTAGGATGATTTGGTCACGCTCGATGCACTTCTCCAATGCTGTTTTTGTACAATTTAGACTTGACCTAGGAGAAGAGTATATAAGGTCCATTCAGCTACTAACACAGTTCTCATTTTTCACTGTTTCCCCAATCAATGCATCCTGGCCCAAGTACATTCTGAACTCAAAATTGTGAAATTGTATTAAAAATCCAGACATTTGTCTCTGGCAGTCGTACTAACATGCTCTTAGACAGCTATAAGGCCCTATATCCCTTTAGATGTAATCATATCTATATGTTACAATATTTATTGTTTACCATTGTTTACTCTTAATCTTCCTTAATCTTAAAATTCCTTCTAGATGACTTGTTGTTTCATTATTCTCCTCTAACAAAGTATTTTCCTCAGGTAGGGTACTTGTGTAAAGTACTCCTTGAGTTCTTGCTTATCCTTGAATAAGTTTATTTTACCTTAATAGGTAAATGGTAACTTTGCTAGGTAGAGAATTCTTGAGTTCCAGTTCTTTTCTCTCCTAAGTCCTTTTCTCGCACAGTCTTCAGGCTTGTAGGATTGCATATGGGCAGACTGATGCCAGTTTGATTCCTTTAGATTTGTGCTTATATGATTTTTCTCTTGTCCTAGTTTTATTTATTAAAACAATAAGCACATATGACTCTTCTATCTAATATCTCTTTACTGCTAGTACCAAAGATTTGATCTTGTGGTGGTAGAGAGAACAGAGCATTAGGGGGTGAAAAGAATGGCATGGCACCCTCTTTAGCCTAAGGGCAAGGATCCATTTTTCAACAAATATTTTTAAGTGTTAATATTTGTTAAGGAATTCTCTACATGTTCCCTTAAAAAAATCCATTTGGCTTTTTTTCTGGAAGTTCTGTCTCTACTCTGCATTTCAGCTACTCTGGAGCCCCTGCCCAGAGAAAATAGGTATGAGTGGCCTGTGGGAGGCAGAGTGTCTTCTTGTCACCCGGGTGCTGACAGTTCTCAAGAGCAGGAGGAGTCCTGCCTGTGGTCTCGAGCCTCTTCTGTGTCAGAATGCCATCTGAATAGTGTTGTCATGAGAATGTGACACCTGGAAGGATTATTGAGAAAATTCAGATTCCGGGTCAAGTGTCTGAGATTCACTGGTGTATTCACATTAAATACAGAAGAGACCCGCTCATCTCTGAGCTGAGCTCTTCTTCCTTTCTGAAGCAATTTTGAAAGCGCATTTTATAATAATCTTATTTTCTGAAGAAACTAGAGAGGGTGGGAAAGAAATCAGGCAAAAGTCCTTTGAAACCTCTGTGACCTCACAGCTGGAAATGGAAGGGAAACAAGTCAATTTTGACACTTTGAGTATTAAGAGCCATCAAGAATGCACAGAGGGCTTTTATCCCATCGTCTGGGGTCCCCTATTTTTGGATGAGCGGCTTTGAAAGTGAACTCATCCAGTAAGATCCCATTCCTCTGCTACCTTTACCATGAAGTTTGCAGCAGGAAATGATTTCTCCCTGTTTTGAATCCTGAGAACACTTTAGGTCACTCATGACCTCCTGCTGTCTTGGGTCTTGAGTTATTTTTGTTCACAGCTTCTTTTTCCCTTAGTGGGTAGTTGTTTCAGGCAGGGGCTGTCTGATCCACGTCTGTATTCTCCTCAGGCTTTAGCCCAGCATCTGAAGCATAATAGGTGTTCGATACTGACAGAGGTGGATGGATGACTAAAAGAAAGAAACTCGAATCCACCTACTTGATTATTATTTTTGCTTGGGGTCAACTCCCTTCATCTCTTTGGTTAATGTTAGTTTTAGGTCTATATTCCATTCCATTTCTATACACCTTCAAGCCATCCATAGTTTTTCTTCTGCTAATTTACTATGGTGCTTATTTAAATCCAGATCAGAAAGATCTTGCATTAAATAAGCCTCCAGGATGTCAATAAACATCACGTAGCTGTAAAGTATCTTCTAACTGTTAATTTGCATTCTGAAAGTTTTCCAATTTTTTTCTCCTCTCTTCCCCTCTTATTCTTCCTATCCTTGTGTCTTCTTTACCTCCCTTTGGCCATCCCCTCTTGCCCACCCACATATACAAATACACACCTGTCATTTTGTTTATGGAAAAATAAGGATATTATGTTCCATTTCTGTTATGAATTTCCTTAGGGTTGCTTTTTGTTAAGATTAAAGATGTTCTTCCCCTAGTACAGAAAACATCTTAATAGGATATGGATTTTAATGTGGGCACAGAGAATAGGAGAGAATTGGGATTTTACAAGACTCCACTATATCACAGGGCTTTGAACATACATCTGTGAGTTACAACAGAAAACATTGACTGGAGTATTAGTCTTTAACTCCTTCTTATTTTCAAGCTATTTCCAAAATCTTTATCCTGACCATCTTAAAACAAATAAAAAGCACTTTTCAAGTTCTAATGATTTCCACCAAGAATATTCCCTTAGCTACAGGGCTTAGTTTCTGAGCTTACATTATGATTAGATCTACATATTGACAGAGTTCTCCATCGACCTTCAGAAAAGGACAACCAGATGCATCGGGAATCGGGAACTATGGATCTGTGTACAACAGGACTTCAGTTACTAGGTATTTTATATTCTCTGTTAGTGTTATATGTTAGTGTTATTATATATTCTGTTTTGTTTGAAACAAAGGAAAATCAGCTGAAACTAGGACACAGAAAGGAACTTATTGGATTTTCTGTACCTAACCCCAGTATTAGAAAGACAAATGTATAGTCATGCATCAGTGCAACTGGATACAGGGTCTGGAAACTTCCAGCTTTTCTTTCTTCACTGTTTTTCTCCGTATGTTCATTGCTTCATTGAAGCAAACTACCTTCCCCTACAGGACTGGATGCATGGCCACCAGCAGCTCCAATGCCCTGCGTCTCTCACTTTTGCTTCCACGGAGAGACTGAAAGTCAGTCTTTTGGTCCAAATCCAAAAACCATTGAACAATACGTTAAATTGACCCATCTTGGATGGGGAGCTAGGCCTAGGTCCATCAGTGGTCACCCCAGCCCACTGTCAGTAAATCCATGTTGATACCCATATATTTGAACCCCGTGTTTAAGATAGTGGAGAGACTGTTTCCAGAAGACCAAAGCTGCTGTTCTGAGCAGACCAAGTATTAGGTGTCTATTTTTCCTGTGAAGGATGAGGGGCAGACTTTTGAGAGAAGAAACTGTATAAGGAAGAATTTGTAAGCCATAGAAATTACTTCTTGCTGCTTGGTGAGGAGGTCTCCTGAGGGTGAGAATTCTAGGGATAAGTATCAAATAATCTTTTTTTTCCTGAAGTTGATTCAACTGTCTCTTTTCCTTTGAACTCTAAAATTACAATACCAGGCACAAAGCGTTGTGCTCAGTAAACCCTTGTAAACTTGACTTAGAGCCCTTAGCATTTGAACTCTACAATCCCACACGAAATTATGCAATGGGCCTCCAATATTCATGGGGTATGATTTGTGGTTTCTCATGTGTCTCAAGTCACTTTGGGTAAAAGATTTGTGACAGGAGGAAATAGAAAGTAACGACGAGGGGGATGTCAAACTCAGATTCTGCAGGACCTTAAATGTCCTGACTGAAACCATGACTTGGTCAGGATGGGTCTGTCCTCTCAGTGTGTTTAACAAGATGATTCTCCAAAGATCTACAAAATAGTCAAATTTGATATTTTCCAGTTTTAAACTTCTGTTTCAAGGTCTAAGAAAGCAAATTGACATTTTCCAATAATGATGATACTTGGTATTTTTTGTTTGGAACAAGACGGCTGGGAATGTGCCCATGTAAGGTAAGGGTGTCGTAGTTTGTCACATCCCTGGAAATCATGTCAAGGGAACTGGCATTGGAGAAGGTGGACTGTTCTGTATAAAGAAGCAAATCCTTCATAAAATATTAGGTTATGTCCCCAAAGTGTGCAGATGTCTATTCACTTAAAATATCTTTATAGTACTGAATTAAATTAATCCTTGTGGGGAAACTGAAACTCCATCCTACATTTCTTCCTCATAGCGTCTCGGCATCAGAAAGACTTTTATGTTCATCTAGTTCAATGTTTCTCAAACTTTAAATGTGTATCAGAGTAAACTGAGGAGTTCATTAAAAATTTAGATTTCTGGGGCCATCCTGAATGTTCTGGTGCAGGAAGTTGGTGATGGACGGCAGCATAGAATGTATTGGTTTTTTGACCATCAAGTCACATAGACTGAGGCAGACAACCTGCAACCACATTGTGAGAGATACAAGTCTGGCTCCATCTCCCTCCCAAAAGGTTGCCTTTTCAGTCAGTGGACATGTACCCTCATCAGCTGAGTGTTCACCTGGCAGGGGATTTATGGAGAGGATTCAAGGATAAGAAGTAAAGCTGAACTGCAATGAACTTTTTTGAGTCCTGAGATCTACATTTCAATCTTTTCTATAACACTGATGACCAATGGTTATCCAGACTCTCATGAAATGTTTCAAGTGAAATGATGCTCACTACGTTCCAAAATAGTCTTATTTTAGTGCCAGATAACTCTACTTATTTATTACTTATTAAACCAAAGTTATCCCCATAATGATCCTCATTCCACTCTATACTAGCAGAGCAAATCTACTGCTTTGTCTGAAGACATCCAATCCATCACAACCCACTAAGGGTTTTCTTCTCCGAGATGAACTTCGCTAATTGCTTTAGTCATTCTACCACATAGTTTCCAGGTTTTGACCCCCAGGTTAATCTTCTAGATGTGTTCTAATTATGCAAATATGTATATAACAGCCTAGATACAGTCTGGCTGCTGGGGAACACTAGGACTGGGTCTTGAGGAATGATATATGTGTGGAAGAAGAGAATGGGGACGGAGTACAGCCAGTGCCCCCCTCAAACGGGAGACCATACTTTTATTGACTGTATAAAATGGCATTCGACTTAAGGAAAAAAAGTCAAAATTTTTGGCTCATATAGAGTCAGTGGCAAACAAAAATTCATATTCTTTTCTATGAAATTCTGTCAAGCCAGCTCTCCATCTGACTTAGGCATTTGTTTTCCTGACGCTGCATGAAGTCATGTAAATGAAAGAAGGGACTTATTTTGCCCAGCTGGGTATCCTTTGACCATTCATTCTTTCCCCAGTAACAATTTTCTTGGTGTGAACTAGACACAGAATAACTGTTAGTCCATGCAATATTTTGAAATTTTCTAACATGTGATATAGGGCTCCTTTAAAAATGAACTTTTGGCATGTATGTGTGTGCACACACACGTGATGGTGAACTGTGAGATGATGGATGTCTTAACTTGATTGTGGTAATCATATATATATATATATCTCAAACCATCACGTAGTACACCTTAAATACATACAATTCTATTTGTCAATTATACCTTAACAAAGCTGGAAATAACCTCCACAATTCTGAGGGCTAAGAGCTAGCTTGCTTATGAGTGTGTTTACAGATAAACAGTCCCACAGAGCAGCTGAATCATGCTGGCTGAGTAAAGGTTTTCCCCTGAAGCCTATCAGAGTAAATCTGTTCAGAAGTGGGACAGGACTACCTGTTACTAGACAGAAACCTACATCAGATGACATGACTGCATCCACACCAGCAATGTGCAAGCGCCCAGAGTCCCTAGACTTTTGACTGCTAAGGTATCACACATGCCCTAGGCACCTTATCTAAGAAATAAAATGAATTATTATTTTTTTAAGACTATCTTTTGGTATACGGAAACTTTTTTTCTTAATTTTCTAAATTTTTTGAACTCTGACAAACTAGGGAACATTTAGATCATTTTTCCTCCAATCCCTGCCTTTCCTATGTCAGATCATCACAGGCTTTTCATATTTTCATTTTATGGTAGCTTAAATAAAACTTATATTTTCTTCCTCATAGCTAAGTCCCAAGGGCCTTACTATGTATCCAGTGTGGGTGTAAATGTCATTTCATTAATGTTATTACTCCAAATAGTGGCAGGTGACTTGTGGTTAAATAATAATTTAGAGAAAGATGAGAATAAAATTAATATAAAATCTTGTGCATTTTTTGTTTACCTTAAAATATATTTGTTTCAAATTATGATTTTAAATTAGTAGGTCTGTGAAATATATGTGGAGATTACAGTAGGTTCCCCTATTTGTATCCATATGTAAGTTGTATGTCATGTATGTAGCTTATATATGTAACGTGTAGGAAAAACGTATATATCTCTTTTTATCTCTCTCCGTCTACTTCTCATCTCTCTCTGCTCATATCAATATCTCTCTAATGCATGGGTATGTATTCATAAAAACATGTCAATGAAACCTGCTTTAGTTGAGGTCATTAATGTCATTAATTTCAGCTGTGCTTAGAACTAGGCAACTCATGCTAAATTAAAAATCCAAAAGTTGCACAACAGATTTGTGCTTCTCTAAAGTGAGAGGCCCTCTAAGACAGGAGAATAATAGTGATCAGGTGTCTTTTCCTCAAACTCACCACCAAGGTCTCTGAATTTCTCTGAGAGACTTACCCCCAAACCCTTACTTAGAATGTACTATACACCGCAAATATGTATTTTTCCATTCTAAGAATACAAATATTAGGGTGTCAAGAACTCATTTTTGGTTTGGGGTTAGTATCCATTTAAGTATTTTGGTGCGGACAGGACACTTTGGCAATACAAATGCCTTTCTGACTTTCTCACAGCACTAGTTTGAACGTTTTGTAATCAGGAAAGGAGAAAATAATTCCTCTTTTCTGTTAAATATGCAGTGGGCAAATACTAATCTGAAAGAAAATTGAAATTCTCTCTGTGGCACACTGAATAAATGACAGTTTAGATTATATTAGAAATATTATAATTCTCTTCAGGTCAGTTAACTGAGTAAAAAATGGAAATCTAAAATGAAGGTAAAACATTGTATTAAGTATTACAACGTACACCTCCATCCCTAGGCAACATGGGCTGGGGGAAGTGTAACCACAGGCCTTCCAGGACCAGTTCAGCTGACCCCATCTCATCAACGGAATAATTAAGAGTGGTTTTTCAGGAACTGAGACCCCTTGTTTAGGCCAGTTGAGACCACCAACCCATCATCTCAGCCTGTACAAATGCTTGATAAGTGACATTTTTGATGTCAAGGAGCTAAAAACTCTACCCTCAGATCATGGTAATGCCGCCATTTTGTGAACATGCATCCTAATGAAGAAGCATGAAGCTTGACTCTGCTTGGGCAGATCAATTACCTCACTTCTTACCTCCAATCATCTATCTCCATACTTCAGACTGCCCTCCCCTTCATCACATAAATTGTACCCCAAGCCCTGGATCAGGGAGACAGATCTGAGGGCTCATGGTCCCTATCTCCCTGCGGATTGATCTTGCAGAATAAGGCTGAATTCTTTTCCCAAAAGCTGATGCTGTAATAATTGTTTTTTTAAAATGCACATCAGGCAAGAGTACCCCAGTTTTGTGTGATAACAGAAGAGCTGAAGGCTTTGGAGTCGGGCTAGACTCAGTGAGAACCTGGCTTCTGACACACACACAGCTGAGTGGTCCTATTTGACAACATTCTTTGTGAGTCAGCTTTTTCCACTTGAATCCATCAGGTATCTGGACCCTCAACCAAGTGAAGGCTCTGATGAGATATTTGAAAGTCCCGATCTAAATCTAGCAGGCTCTGGACCAGCAGTGTTCTCTTGTGGGGGTGGTAGACCTCCTCCATTCGTGGGGAAGACATGGGCAGCATGCTCACTTGTGGAACTAGAGGCTCCATCCCTCCGTGGTCCTTCTTGAGTTCCATGGCTCTGTACCATTTTGGAGGCTGAAATACTTTCTCCAAAAAAGGCTGAGGTGATCCTCTAAGCAGTTTTCTGTTCTCAAATCATTGCTTTCTTTTGTTTGTTTCCTTATCTATCCAAGTAAGACATCCTTTAGGGCTTGTTAGTATTTCAAAGAAGTATTTGTTATGCTTATTTTCTTATCTGTTGTTTGCTTGTAAGTGTCTCTGTTGGAGTGGAGTGATAGCAGAGTATTGCTAATTGTTTTACTTCAGGCTCATCTTTCTCCTGCTGCCCGGTGGCTGCTTGATGGAGTGACTGAGTTCTCTATCTCCTTCCCATCACCTGGGGCCATATACTGCACCTGGGCTGTGGCTTCCTTTCCCTTCTCGATTGTACCTAAACAGACCTGAAGCAAAATCATGCAGCTTCCTATGAAGATGTGAGCTTGAGGCCCACTGGACTAAAGTTAGAGAAGGATTCTTTCTTTCAGACCCACCCACACTTCTCCACAATCCCTTCCCTGAGGGACTCTGTTCTCATCCTTAAAAGTTTATTGATGGTCCAAGGGCCACTTCCCTATTTAGGGTCCACTTTAAGCCTCTCCTGTCTGAAAAAGGATTCAGGGCCTTCTCTCTGTATTTTTCTTAAGCCCCCTGAGTATGATCAAGTTAATCCAGGGGTTGGCAAATTATGACCTGGCAATGTAAAATTTTACTGGAATACAGCCAAATCCACTCCTTTGCCCAGTGTCGATGGCTGTTTCTGTTCTGCAAAGGCAGAGTAGAGTAGTTGCAACAGACTGTGTGTCCCATAGAGCCGAAAATAGAATTTGGCTCTTTAAGAAAAAGTTTGCTGATCCCTGAGCTAACCTAAAGGAAAAACATCTGAGAAAAAATGACCATGGTGATTATGGCTGCTGTAGCTATTCATCTCAGATAGTCTATTTTCACTTTAGTAGGACTCTTGCTGTTTAAACCTGAAGGAGTGACTTCCGCCAAGGAACACAAACAATATGTGGGAAGCAGGTCTGCCGTTCATAGCATCCTGCAGTTGCTGGTAGGTAGTTGCCCACTTCCTTAAATAGCCTTGAGATGATATATGTCAGGAGTTCTCCAAGTGTGGTCTCCAGACTGTCAGCATCGACTGGAAGCCTGTTAGAGGTTCAAATTCTCAGGTCCCACCCCAGACCAAGTAAATCAGAAATTACACGGATGAGGTCAGTAATCTGTGCTTTAACAAGTCCTCCAGCTGATTCTGAAAGATGTTACATTTAAGAACTACAGACGTATGTAAAAGGGTTTGGTAAACTTTAAGGAGTTAGACATATAAAAGTTTGCAATTCTGTTACATATTGAACCAGCTTTGATGATACGGAAAAAGGAAGAAGGAAGGAAATTGTTGAGCTAGAATTCTTATTCTTTTCTGGTATCCAAGCATCTAAGTAAAGAGATATCCAACATGCTGTAGTGGCGAGCATAAAGAACTAAGTTCCTGAGTTCTGGATTGTATCTAGAGAGGAAAAAAGTGAAGTTAATTACTAGGGAATTGGTTCAAGCAAAGAAGATTCCTGTATACAAACTGTCTTCGATGATCTTTCAGGCTTTCTACTTGAGATGAACTGTGATCTATAAATGGTCTTTGACCAGCGGGTTCAACTGTAGATATTGTGATGATAATTCCCATGCTGTAAAGTAATCAAAAGATAGAAATTAAGCTCGGACTTTTCCTTATCCAAGCAAACCCAGCTAGTCAACTGACAGAACCAGGATATAATCCCAGGATGGTCTCCTGCCAGAGGTTGTGTTCTTTCTGCTATAGCATATGCTTTTCCAGGATGGCAGGAATGAAAAGTTCCCTAAGACCTTACTGATGGCGCCTGGTAAACTGCTTCTGCTGAGCTGTTCTGCATTTGGCTGCTGGGTTTGAACTTCCTGGATCTCTGACTGAATACAAAGTGGTTAGAAAACCCAGGGTTTGGCAATAAGCAGAGCGCCTCTACCAAAGCACGTTGTGTTCTTCATAACCTCATGGAGGATGTGCCTTGTTGGATTGTCTGTGCCGTGGAGACCAAGGAGTGTGGCAACCTGGGGAAAATTACTTCATTGCACCATAGCTTTAACGTACTTCTTCAGACCACAGATTCTCCAGGAGCATGCCCCGTTCACCCAGACAGTATTGAACAGAATCACTGCAGGTTTGGGGAGGGTGAAGCTTGGCAAAACATTTTTTAAAATTCAGGATTCCTATTGTTTTTCTAAAACAAATTGCTGAAATTATCCCTTGACGTAATATTCTTGAGTGTGTGCAAACAGTCTACTAGGAAAACATGTAGCAAGCATGAATTTAAGAATAAAAATTGAGGAAGGACAGCAGTGGATTGTGAACTCCTGGAGGATTCTCCAGCCCTTCCTGGAGGCTCTCCATATCCTGGTGCCTGCCACTGTACCTTGAACGTAGAAGGTGCTCAGAATATGTCCAGAGAATGAGAGAATGATAAACCTGTCGAGAGACATTAATTATCATAGTGATGCTAGAAAGAGATTCCAAAGCCCAGGAGGTCTATTTTCAAGACTGTATTTAACACATGGCAAGGTCCTAAACTATTATGATGGACATTAATAAATGGGTACGCTACAGATGTTGACAGGGTTTTAGTCTCTTGCCTATAATCCATCACCTTGTAAACAAATCTTTTCTCCTCTTACAGCTTCACAGTGGCCAAGTCATGGTAACCTTAGAAATGCAGGTCACGTTTGCAATTTAATAATCATCTTACTATTTGATGGTACCATCTTCTGCTAGTGCCCTCCAGCCCAGATGCCCTCACTAGAGCAGCAGAGGGAAGACAGTGTGGGAGAGCAGAGTTACAGTGCACCAGCCTCTAGCCTAGACCTGCCGCCCCTTCTCAAGAACCAAAGCTGAGAAATGAGAATACTCTATGTTAGGCTTTTATTAATGCTGTGCTGCAGCTGTGGGTGAGAACTTGAAGGAGAATGATGAAGAGGCTTAGAGAGAGAGAGATGCAATCTTAAACTCTGCTGGACACAGAGAACTTTGGAAATAGTCCAAGTTAGTTTGGTGTAGATTGGGCCACTGCTGCTTCTAAAATAATTTCACTGAAAATCCAAATCTGTAAAAACAGATATAAGTAAAAGTGAATCCAAATAGGTATTGATCTTACTTCCCACTCATCTCTCTTCTGGTGATAAATCACTCTCATTTCAAATCACAGCTCCCTCATGATGAGGAGGACTTTGTTTCTTGACCATGAAGTCTAACACTATGGACTCATCCATTATGTGAAAGCGACGGGCCTGTCCTGTGGCTGGGATGGAGGAGCTGAGGGTAGGACAGTGATGTCTTGCAGAGCCCCATGTGGTGGCAGTGGTGGGGAGCCTCTGCGAGAACAGTTGGGCTCCTGTGAGCAGTCAAGGTCCCAGAATTGTTACAATAGACATGGCCACACGAGACAGAACGAAAAGGTTGGGGCAAGTGCTGAGCACTAAGGGGACAGACAGACAGACTCTTCTCTCTTGTCCACAAAGTCTTGTTTTGACCAGATAACAATACACTCAGGAAACATTGACCTCTCTGGGCTCAAGAGCATGCACCGTGATTGATCTATGCTAATCGGGGTTATGTTGTTTTCCTTTTCTTGTGATTGGCTTGGCTGTGGGCATGTGACCTAATCCTGGCCATGGAGACCTAAGGAGAAATTCTCTGGAGGCTCCTGGGAAAGATTTTCCTCTCTAGTTCTATTTGTTCAAGGAAGACGGTTATTGATTCATGAAAAGAAGTTTTCTCTCTTCTTTCAGAATCAGTTGTATGAGGAGATGATACCTGGATCTGAGGTGGCCATTTTGTAACTCCATCAGTTTCCTGCGGCTGCTGTAACTAACTTGGAGGCTAAAAACAACAGAAACTTATTCTCTCACAATTCTGGAGACCAGAAGTCCAAAATCAATATCACTGGACTGAAATCAAGCCCCTGGAGGCTCCAGGGGAGAATCCTCGCCCCCTCCAGTTTCCGGTGGCTGCCGGCATTCCTGGGTTTAAGGCTGTATTATTCCAGTCTTCATAGGCCAGCATCTTAAAATTTTTCTCTGCTCCATCTTCACATCTCCTTCTCCTCTGTGTGTTCTCAAATCTCCCTTTGCCGCCCTCTTATAGGGATACGGGTAATTCGATTTAGGGCTGTTTGGATAGTCTAGGATAATCTCCCCATGTCAAGATACTTAGCCATATCTACAAAGACCGTTTTGTACCATATAAGGTAATATTCACAGGTTCCAAAGATTAGGATATGAATATTTTTGGGCGGGGGGAGGGCTCCTTTTTCAGTTTGCCACAGTGACTATAAGGGGGGAGCCAAAAAATCCCCCTAGCATTAAGCTGCCTATATGTGAACCTAAAGCTACTGAGCTTCTGAGGTAAACCACCTTGGTTATATCTATCTGTAGACATTTTTTTTTAAAGCTAATTGGAAGCCTTTATTGGGTCTGCAGGATGAGGGGCCAGGGCCAGCCTCTATCCTGCCCTCTAGAGTCTCACTGGGAATCCAGGCCAGGGGTCATGCAACTGAGGGACCATGAGATGCCCAAGATGATACTGAGGGTCTTGGGTACATCTGGGTTGTCCATGAATGCCAGAATGCCACCCAGGGGCAGGTGCATGACCTCAATGGGGTTGACCTTCTCCCCACGGCCACCACACTGGGTGTCTGTCACCCTTGTGTAGAACATGGTCTAGCTGGAGCTTCTCAGTCTCACTCCAGACTTGTATATGGTGACCCAGTGCTATTTGGAGAGGTCCAGGCAGAGACTGTCTCTCAGTTCCTACATCACCTTGGTTAAGCCAGGCAGTGCTGCCTGCAGCTCCCGGGGCCTTTCCTGGTCTTCGGCTGCCAGGGACCCTAGGAAGTGGTGTCCACCTTGCCTGCATACATAGCTGGCCGGAACTGCTTCACCAAAACCAGGTTCCTCTGGGAAGAGGTGAACATGAGAAGAGTCACACTGCCATGTGTCTTCATGAAGTCCCTGCACTTCTGGGTGCTGTGCTGGCCTTAGTGCAGCATGCATGGCCACCCCTCCATGTGCTACACTATGGCCACGGCTGCTGGGCCTGGGACCCACGTGGGCCTTGAGGCCTCTGTAGGGTTTTATTTTTTTTGAGGAAGATTAGCTCTGAGCTAACATCAGCTGCCAATCCTCCTCTTTTTGCTGAGGAATACTGGCCCTGAGCTAACATACATGCCCATATTCCTCTACTTTATATGTGGGACGCCCGCCATGGCATGGCTTGACAAGCAGTGTGTAGGTCCGCACCTGGGATCCGAATCGGCCAACCCCGGGCTGCTGAAATGGAATGTGCGAACTTAACCGCTGCGCCACAGGGCCAGCCCTCTGTAGTCTTCTTTTTATGAGAGATAAGATACTCTTATTTTTAAAGGCATGTTCTATTTTGTTTCTTGGACTTAGAAAGTTAGAGCAAGGGGAGCATTTTTGAGGCCAGTTGATTTTTAGCATGTAAACTGGTAAGCGTTAAGCAGGGTTTCTCAACCTTGGCACTATTGATAGTTTTGGCCAGATAATTCTTTGTTGAGGGGGCTGTCCTGTGCTTTGTAAGGTGTTTAGCAGTATCCCTGGCCTCGATCCACTAGATGCCAGTAGCAACCCTTTCCCCAGTTATGACAACCAAAAATGTCTCCAGCCATTCTCAAGTGTCTAGAGGGTGGGAGTGGGAGGGTTCTTCCCAGCTAGGAGCCACCAAGCTAATGCTACAATATTGGGGATATTTAACTGGTACTATAATATTGGGTATTATTTAACAAAATAACATGAATTTATCTTGTAATAAGAGATGTCTGACATCAGAACATTCAGATTGTATGTGTCTGGAGAATATAACTTCTGATCCTTCAGTCCCCTGATGAGGGACTAAGGTTGGTTTATGTGGAGAATGTGCCTGGAATGTGAATGCCACAAGACGGCCACCTATGGGTATAAATTAGCTGATTGTGTTTTGATGTTTACAACTAAAAGTAACTGCATTTGGTTATATATAACATATCCATTCAGGTGTTTTCTTACTTGGCCTATTATTGTCTGTGCTCCATGCATTCCTGGAAGATGGAGAAGGCATCCAAGGACTTTTATATTTTTATTTCACTTGGTTTTTCGTCTCATAAAGGGGCTTTGTTACATTGAGAATGGGCACCCTTCCATAAACAAAAGTGTGGTTGTTCTTAAACTCAGGGGCCTTGCTTCTCTGTGAGCTCCCAGCAATATTGGATGGAATTTTCTGTATTTCATCGACTCCCAGACACATTTAAGAAATATTTTTACATCTGTGAATTCAGGGTACATCTCTCCATCATACTACGCCTGTGGTACTGGGCTTTGCTGGTCATTTGGGGCATGGTCATCTAAACTTGCAGAATGAATGAACAGGGGTTGGAAGAAAACCCTGGAGATGATAGTTCATTAATCTTTTTTTGAGTTGCATCATTAGTGATGAACTAAGGCATGGTATGGAGTGGAAAAGGACACGTATTATGGAGAAGTCATGAAGTGACTGATAAGTGTCAGATGCAGAATGTGAAGTAGTGATGGGATTAGCTTATTTTTCCTCTTGATGGATACACAGAGTAATATATGGAAACTGGCTAAGTCAAAGTGAGTTCAAAAGAGCTCCTTCTGTAAATTTAAAATTCTGCCTTTGGATGTTAAGAAGGCATTGGGCCACATGTTTGAGTGGCAGAATTATTTCTTAGCGATACATGCTGTAATGGTACATCTAACATGCAATATTTTCTTAGATGCCATGAAATCAGCATCAAGGGGGGTTTGGTGACATGAAAAAATTCATCAAATTATTCTCATACAGTAAAAAAAAGACAGTACCTTAAGATTCAGGGACAGAATTTAAGAACTTGGAAGGAATTCTGAGCTCTAGTATCCTTAGTTACTATTTAGCAAAAATGTTCACACTTTGAACAACTTTTCTTTTCTCCTTGCTTAAGATTTTTGTATTTTAACTACTTTTGATCATTGAGATTCCTTTCCTATCAGTAAGAAGAAGGAAGCCAGTAGAACCAGTAGGCCTTCTGTGTTTAAAAGACCTAATCTTAGTACCATACCTCACGTGTCCTGCTTGTTGTGGTTCTGTTAACAGAGAGCTTCCCAACCATGTGACATGAGTTGGTTCAGGTAGAAGAAAATATTCATCCCTTTAGCCATATAGCCTGGGTGTCCAGAACACCTTGGTAGGCTACGTCTGGCTACGTAGAGCCTACATTTTCATTCCAGTGTTGTACAAACATCGTTTTCTAGGTATGTCCTGACATGGAGAAGGTTGAGAAGCACTGCTCTGACAGGTTGCTGGTGCCTGCTCTGAAATAATATGGAATAGGTAAAATTAAGGACCTCATTATCTCCAGGGTCCTTCCACTGTATGCACAGGTTTTGTCCAAAAGTTTCCCAGAAAGAGTCCATACCATTACTGCACCTGTCCAAAAATATTTCTTTCCACATTTGCAATTTCAGGGAAGTGTGATCAGAATTTATACTACTCTTCTCAACAGATTGGAAGGAGGAACTTTTCTGCTAAAGTAGAGAGTGAAAGCACTGAAATCAGCATCAGTTCTACAAAGGGGGTCCTCAAAATGTGGTCTCTGGACCAGAAGAATCTGGTTTCTTCCAGCATCACTGGAAACTTGTTAGGAAGGCAAAATCTTGGGCTCCAACCAGATCTCCAAGTCAGACATCCTGGGATGGTGCCCATTCTTCTATCCTTTAAGAAGCCCTCCAGATGATTCTGATGGTTGCTTAGGTTTGAGAACCACTGATCTATAGAGTCTCCAAAAGACCAAAGATAACAGAAAAAATAAAGCTCTAAGTCTCTAAGTCTCTTGCCCAAAACACGCTGGAATATGGGCCCCAGAATAGGGGTCATATTTCTCCTAGCTGTCACTTTGGTGACTTTGGGCAAATTAACTTAGATTTGCTGGGTCTTAGTTCCTCCCAGGGTAAAATGAAGGCCAGAGGTTAGATCTCCTCTTTGTTCCTTATGACTTTTTCATTGCCTTTTGTATTTTAAATTGTATCAGGTACTGTGTAGCATGTGTTACAAAACTATGGAGGTGGAAGTATGAGTGGGAATTGCCATGTTGCAGGATCCCTTCATGATGTTGAGGAAAGGAGGGACTGTCTTCTTTCCACATGGGTGCAACAGCAGTTGGACCAACCAGGGCGTTTCCTGCTTGATGAGTAGGAGATTACTGCCAAAAAGATGAGGGCTCAAAATTTCATTACTATTCTCTGGGTTCTAATCTTGGCCCTGATATTAGCCCTTACTGTGATATAAGACAAGTCTTAATAATTCTCTAGACCCACATTCTTCTGCCTGTGATATTGGAAATCAACTAAGGAAACAGTTTTATGTATCTAGTACAATGATCAGCAGAGAGCAGGTATCCAATAAATGCTCCATTTTCTTTCCTTTTAACTTCATATCTATTCTTTCAAATTCTCCAACATTACTGCTTTGTAGACATTGAGGCTTGATTCCCACTTTGTTATGCCAGTTCTTAAGGTTGTCTCTAGACGGAGGCATTTGCTGACAGCCAGTTAGTGTTCTTGCCAGCTCATGATGTTGTCCTTGTCCAATGAAGCCTGACTACCTGCCTCCAATCCAGTATTTATTGAGAGCCCTAGGCACTGTTGACAACGTGTTGCTTATACATACCAGCAGTTTCAGGGTATCCCATAATTCTAGGTTTCTTCTCTAAAGTTGCTGCCAAATTATGTAGCACACCCATGTTTAAATGGGGCAACATGAATGTGTGGATATCAATAAATGTCTTTAATGAATGTTGTCCTACCCATGAGAGGTTAGAAGTAATCTCTTCCTTTTGGCATTTAGATATTTATTCTTGCTATTTTTTATAGAATCTTATAACTCTTGACATCAATGATGGTACCAGACACTTTCTGATTGTCATTCTATTTAATTCTTAGAAGAGTTTTGTGAGATAGGTGGTATTGCCTTCATTTAAGATGAGGAAACTAAGGCTCAATTTGAGTAACTTTCCGAAGGTCACTCAGTATGTGATAAAAACAAAATGTGAACCCAAGTGTTTTCCTTTCCAGGGCCAGATCTCCTAGAAACTTATATTTGCTGGGTAAATGGCATTAGTGTTTGCATAAGGGTTTCTCTGATTCAGGAAGGTGCTGAGATGGTGTTAAAATTCAGGTTTAATCAATCAACCAATTAGTATTTATTGAATGCCTGCTGAGTGCAAGAATTGCACTTGGTGCTATGAGAAATAAACAACAACAAGAAGGATCAAACTGATCACAGTGTAGTGAAGGTAGAGAAATATACACACATAGAGTGATGGCTCACCATAGGAGGCATCAACGAGCATTCCAAATGAGAGGGAGAGGCCAAGAATGGTATGAGGCCAAGGCTAGGCAGCTCCCTTGAATCCAGGCTTATCAGGAAAGTTTTTTCTGACTTGGCATATCTATCAAGTTTTATTATGTTTCTGGCATTATCTTAGTTAGTTTTTGCACCAGCCCCGTCCCTATTTTACAGTAAAGTAAACCAAGTCCCAGAGAGGTGAAACGAACCCCGGTATGCACACTTAGCAGGACGTAGGGATGGGAATCAAACCTGGGCCTTTCGAGTCCAAGGCTGATGCTCCTTCTGTGACTTCACTTATTAGAACTAATTTTAGAAAAGTCTTCTTAACGTTTATGCTTTCTCCGAGGTAGGCTTGTAGTCATTTAAATGCCAAGAATTAGGGGTTTAAAGACCATGGGATTTTATGTACTTGTTGATGATTTCAAGGAATTGCAGTGTTCCTTTGAAGGAAAGGCTTTTTATTTTTTTTAAGCAGCTATGCTGGTGATAAGGATTCTAACATTAAAAAGAACAGTTTAGAGTTATGTATACCTCTTTAGAGAGACTCCCATCTCCCACCCCCCCAAATATTTCTCCAAGCACTAAATTGCCTCCTGATGGGAGGGAAGGGTGGCCTTGGAGTGGTGGAGGCTGCTGAAGGCTGTGGGAAGCTTTAGACAGTGAGGCTGGGCTGACACAGGGCTCAGCCTGATTGGGGGCGAGGGGGAAGCTTCCCAGGGACTGGAGTCACCACGAAGATCAAAGCAATACCTTCTACCTGGAAATCACCGGTGAGGCCAGACAGGGGAGCAGTTTTCAAACATTTCAGAAAGTTCAGGCAGCTGCTAAGTAGACTGTCCCTGGGGTGTGGTACCAGGAGCCTGGGAAGTGACATCCATCTGGTTACTAACTGCAGTTCTAACTTTCATGGGCATCAACATGCAGGGCTTTGATGGGAGGCAGCAAAACCAGACAGTGAGTGAGACTTCACTGCTGCCTGAAAAGCAAAGGTCAGCCCAGCCCAGAGGAATGAAACTGACCCAAAGGGAAACACGAGCACAAACTGTTTGCTTAAGAAGATATCCAAGGGGAAATTTGAAGTGCCTGTTTTTCTTGTTTTGTTTATAAAGAAAATTGTAAAAGATGAAGGCTTCTTTTGAAGCAGGAACTTAGTATTTCTGATAAGAATGTCTAATATATTGTCAAAGAATAATCTAATTATAGGGGCATGCTTGCTGCTCATGGTACCTCCTGATAATGGAGCGAAATTTCACTTCCATAGGAGACATAGGAATGGTCCCAATTTCAAGAGTCAAAATATATTAAAATGTCCTTTCAACTCCAAACAAATTAGAAAATTGGAATCCTGTAATACCTACCACAAAGATGTGTGTGTAATAAACAGTTAACAATTACTTGTTGATAAATCAATCTTATTTTTTCCATTTTGAAGACTTTTACCAGAATCCTAATCTCTCTCTGAATTCTTACTGTAGTATCTCTATGTTTAAGCCTGGTGTCAGTTTTATTCTAATTCATAGAGGACTGTTAATACATACTGTTATTTAATTAATAGGCATACTCATCAGAGTGCCCCAAACCTGCAATATTACAGCTAAGCTATTATGGACATAATATAATATGCTTAATTAACAAATAAGAATATTCTAAAATAAGTCTAGCTAAGAACCAATTTTCCCTAACAAGTCACTGATAATGTAAAAATTTCATTGTAAAATCTGTATGGATCGCTACTTCTTACTTTATTGTTCTACTCTGGCTTATTAGCTTAGATAACGTGCAAGATCCCCACCTCCCCCCCAACACCCGTAAGCTATTTTGGCGTAGAATATAAATATTGAATGAGAACTTAGATTTCTTCTGTTTCAATCATCTTAAGGGTGGAGATATTAAAGCCTAAAGAAGGGAGGCAACTAAGAAATATTCAAGCGATTACACTTTAGATCCAGAAAGAACCCTACTAATTATCAAAACCAGCCAATGTTGTTCTTTATAGATGCGGAGTCTGAGGCCAGAGAGTGTCAGTGACTTGTTCAAGTTCACCCAACCAGTGGCAGACTTCATGTGACCACCCAGGACTCCTCACAGTCATCAGATCAGTGTTTTGCCTGCCAGACCACATTTGGCAGCCGGTTCTTCAGACCACTGACTTTGCAGTAGCGCTGTTTTCTCCAGGAGACAAAGGGATGAACTAGATGGTTGATCCAGTCCCTTTCCAGCACAGTGTGCTGAATTCAGCTGGAAAATCTGAGAAGCCTGCCATCTTCCTTACCAGCAAATGAGCAGTGTCCCCACTTGCAAGCATATGCCACCAGGTTATAAGAGAAAGAGAACCAACTGTAAATTTTAATCAGCATAGAGGTATTTCAATTATTTCCAAGTTTTACTTAGTTGAGTGATGCCTCAGCCTCCTTGCAGCCACCAGGCAAGGTTGTGACTCTCTTAGCACTGTCCTCGTCGACCTATGCTGTGGCTCTCCTTTGAGGACCTTTTGTCATCTTTTGTTACTGGAATGTTTCTCTACTTTCTCCCAGTTGGAATAATTTCTATTTCCACGTGGATATGAGCAGAATTTTCTTATCATATGCTCTACATGTTTCCTTAGTACTTCTGTGTTTTCTTGAAGCAAAAAAATCAAGAAAAAACCCTTCCATCATTCAAATCTCCCCTAAAATAAGCAATTCTCCTATTAGTAAATTTACTTGAATAGTGCTAATATATAATTTATGTTACTGGCCTTACTGAAACTTCTCCAGGGCTTCCCACTGGGGCATGCACTGGGAACAAGATAAGGAATGTTTCCTCTCTGCTGCCAGCTTCTCTGTCACTCCGTCCCTTTATTTTTTAAAGTCAGGTTTATGGAGGCATAATTTATATACAATAAAATTCACCCTTTAGGTACACAGCCCCATGAGTTTTGAAAGATACATACATTTGTGTAACTGCCCAACATAATCAAGATTTAGAACATTTTCATCACTCAGAAAAGTTTCCTTATGTCTCTTTGTGGTCAGTCCCCTCAACACACCCTCAGCCCCTCCAACCCATGATCTTTTTGTCCTTATACTGTTGCCTGTTCTCTAGAATCATAAAAATGGGATAATTCAGCATGTAACCTTTTTACTTTGGCTGTTTTCATTTAGCATGATGCACTTGAGAACTGTCTGTGTTTTGCAGCTGTTAGCAGTTCATTCTTTTTTGTTGCTGAGTAGTGTTTCATTGTGTGCATTTCACAATGCATCGATATGTGTGTGCATATACCACAGTGTGCTTATCCATTTCCTAGTTGATGGGCATATGATGTGCTAGACAGACTCTAAAGTGACCCAATGACCACTGCCTCCTGTGTTCATGCCATTGATTAATCTCCTGCCCATAAGTATGGGTGGGACCTGTGACTTGTTTCTTACCAATAGGATGTGGCAAAGGTAATACAAGGTCGCTCTCGTGATTATGTTACCTTATATAAGGCTCTGCCTTAATAGAAAACTCATTTAGAGACTCTCTTTGCTGGCTTGAGAAAGTAAGGAGTCATATTGAGGAAGTCCACAGACAAAGAGCTGAGAGTGGCTTCTAGAGCTAACGACAGCCTCCAGCTAACAGGCAGCAAAAAGCTGGGCCCTCAGTCCTACTGAAGCAAGGAAATGAATTCTACTAACAAAGTGAGCTTGGCAGCAAATTCTTCCCCAGTCAATCTTCCAGGCGAGACTGCAGCTCGGCCAAGCTTGAGTGTAGCCTTTGAGAACCTAAGCAGCTAAGCTATGCCTAGACTCCTGACTCATGGAAACTATGAGGCAATAAATGTGCAAATTTTTTAAGCTTTGAAAAATTTAAAGATATCCCACTGGTATTTCAAATACCAGCAGGGTCACCCACGGTGGACAGGTTTCAGTGGAACTCCCAGATTAAGACAGACTAAGAAGAAGGACCTGGCCATCCACTTCTGAAAAAATTGACCATGAAAACCCTGTGAGTAGTAGTGGAGCATTGTCTGATACAGTGCCGGAAGGTGATAGGATGGTGCAATAAGACCGGGCAGGCTTCTGCTCTGCTGTACACACGGTTGCCAGGAGTTGGAATTGACTCAACAGCACTAACAACAAAAAATTTTTAACTTGTTATCCTTGTTGCACAGCAATAGAAAATTAATATATGCTGATTGTTTCCAGCTTTTGGTGTTTACAAATAAAACTGCTGTAAATATTCACATGCTGTGTGGGTATTGACCTATATATATTATTTTTGGGTAAATAGGTAGGAGTGGAGTTTCTGAGTCGCCCAGTACACTTATATTTAACTTTTTAAGTAACTGCTACACTGTTTTCCAAAGTGGCTGTACCATTTTACATCCCTATCAATGATGTATGAAAGTTCTAGTTGCTCCACATTCACATCAGCAATTGGAATTATCTGATAAATTTTTAGCCATTTTAATAGGTGTGTAATGGTATCTCATTATGGTTTTTATTGACTCTAATGACTAGTGATTGTTGAGCATTTTTTCATGTGCTTATGTTTTTCCATCCATTATCTCTTCTTTAAGTATTTATTCAAATTCTGCACCCATTTTAAGGAATTGTTTTGTCATTATTGAATTATGAGAATTCTTCATGTATAGTGGCTATAATCTTTTAACAGACATCAGTTTTACAAATACTGTCTCCCAGTCTGTAGGTTGACTTTTCATTTTCTTGGTGGTGTCTTTCAAACTGCAGACATTTTTAGCTTTGATGAAATCAAATTTTAATCTTTTTCTTTTGTGGATTATGCTTTTGGTATTATATCAGGGAAGTCTTTGCCTAATCCAAGGGCACAAATATTTTCTTGTATGTTTTCTTATAGAAGTTTGATAGTTTTAGCTTCTACTTTTAGGTCTCTGATTCACTTTGAGTTAATATTTATACAAGGTACAATGTATGTATTCAGTTTTATTTTTTCATATACAAATTTCAATTATTCTGGTAACATTTGTTGAAGAGACTACTCTTTTCCATTGAATTGTCTTGGGCTTTGTTAAAAATCAGTTTCACACACACACACACACACACTCACACTCTCACACACACACTCTTCTATTTCTAGACTCTATCTTGTTCTATTGGTCTAGGTATTTATCTTTTCATCAACACCACACTACTTTGATCATGGTAGTTTTAAATAAGTTTTCAAAATCAGGAAGTGGATGTTTTTCAACTTTCTTTTTCAAAACAGCTTTGGCTACTCTAATTTCTTTGCTTTTCTGTATAAACTTTGAAATCTGTTTATCAATTTCTACAACCATGCCTCCTGGAATTTTGATTGGAATTGCTTTGAACATATAGAGCAATTTGGGAAGAATTGCATATCAACAATATAAAATGTTTTAATCCATGAACTTGGTATATCTATCAATTTATTTGGATCTTCTTTGATTTCTCTCACCAATGTTTTGGAGTTTTCAGAATACAAAAATTTCACATCTTTTGTTAGATTTACCTCTAAGCATTTCAGCTTGTTTGATGCTTTTACAAATAGTACTGTATTTTTAAAATTTCAATTTCTATTTACTTATTGACAATAGAAATACAGTTAAATTTAATGTATTGCTATCCTGCAACTTTGCTAAATTGACTTTTAATTCTAATAGTTTTTTTGAAGATTCCTTGTGATTTTCCATGTAGATGATTTTGTCATCTGTTAATAGAAATAGTTTTATTCTTTTCTAATCTGTATGCCTTTTAATTCCTTATCTCTTATTGCACTGATAGGGCTTCCAGGATGATATTGAACAGGAATGGGAAGGCAGACGTCTTTGCCTAGTTGTCCATTTGAAGGGAGAAGCCTTCAGGCTTTTGTCATTAAATATGATGATAGCTGTAGATTTTTGGGGGGTAGATTACTAGTATAAAGTTGATTAAATTCTCTTTAATTATTTCAGGTGTACATCATTATATTTTGACTTCTGTGTAGACTGCATCATGTTCACCACCAAGTCTCGTTGCCATCTGTCATCATTCACTTGTCCCTTTACCCTTTCATCCTCCTCCTGTCCTCTTCTCCTCTGATAACCACCAATCTGCTGAGATTTTTTATTAAAATCATGCATGGATATCGAGTTTTGTCAAAACATTTTTCTCTGCTAAAGTGATCACGTTGTTTTTTTCTTTAGTTTGATAATATGATGAATTACATTTATTGATATTTTTCTAAATTTGAAACTAATCTTACATTCCCAGGATAGACTCTACTTGGTCATGACGTGTTATCCTTTTTTATGTTGCTGGTTTTGATTTAGTGATACTTTGTTGAGGTCAACTCTTCTTGAATGTCCCCCTCTTCTGTGCAATCTATGCTTGAGTCTTTCTGCAGTGTGTTTAAGTTCCTAGCCTGGACTTACTGTTCCACATCTTTGTCGACAACTTTTGGAATGTCTGCTTAGCCCTTCAAATGCCTTATTCATTAAGAATTGCATCTTCATCTCTCTCAAGAGGGCTAAGGCCCTGACAGCCATACTTGTGCTATATGACCCTGGCTATAGCTGATTGAACCAGGAGTAGGCGCCTGACCTAAGCTGGACCAATCATATCCTGTTTCCTTGGAATTTGGACTTGAGATTAAAGACACGTTTGTGCCAATTGCTAGAACTGAGAACATGACAACTCAGAAGCAGTTTACCATTTTGGGGCAGCCAAGTTCAGATATTGCAAGAATAACAGAGAAAATACTCCGGTTTGGAGAAATGAAGAAAGGAGGCTGTTGAAGTTCATAGTTCCTTTCTTTGGATTCTATGATTTATTCCTATATTCCTCCTCCCCTATATATTTCTTGCTTAAGCTACTTTTGAGTCACGTTTTTTCTTTGGAACTGGAAAACTGCCTTGGCTAAAGGATGCCTCAGTGCCTTTTCATTCTGTGCCTGTGGCCTGGAATGCCATACTCTAATTGGTTTGCTACTGATTCTTCTAGACATCTAAGCATCTTCTATTTGGATTAAACTTACCTGAGTCCCTACTCAGGTAGAGGCAGTATTTCATTATAATACCTATTGCTTACCCCTTCCATCACACTTATTATGGTATCTGAGCTCCAGTGTTTTGGTCTTTAGTATTTTGTATCCCCTGGGCCTAGTATTTGACTCGTGTTTATATGCTGGTAAATGTTTGGAATGAATAAACTAATCCAATGAATTAACCCAAGTACTTTGCTCTTATAACCACCTCAAGGGCCTTTTATCCCTCATCTTCAGAAGCAAGGGTTAGAGAGATAACCCTTCCAATTATGTCTCTGTCCTCTATAGGAGTGGTTCTCAAATGTGGTTGCAATTACAATCACCTGGGGGAGCTTTTAGAAAATGCTGATACTTAGGTTGCTCTCTACACCAATTAAGTCAGAATCTCTGGGGAAAGTATCCAGAACTGGAATTTTTTTTTTTTTTTTTTTTTTTTTGGTGAGGAAGAGTGGCCCTGAGTTAACATCTGTGCCAATCTTCCTCTATTTTGTATTTGGGATGTCACCACAGCATGGCTTGATGAGAGGTGTGTAGGTCTGTGCCCAGGATCCAAACCTGCAAACCCAGGGCCGCTGAAGCAGAACTTATGAACTTAACCACTACACTAGTGGGCTCGCCCCTGGAATCAGATAATTTAAAAAAAATCTCCTGGTAGGGAGAGGCCTAAACTATGTAAACAGTACTGATACCTGGGTCGTACTCCCATTAAATGCTTAAGTAATTGACCTGGGATGTAGCTGGGTGGCAGGTGGTTGGGGGAGTGGGGGTGGGGGTGGGGTTCAAAATCTCCCCAGGTGATTCTAATATGCAGTCAACTTTGAGACCCACAGCCCTGTGAAGCAGTGGCCTCATTCTCTGGTTCACAGAACAGTTCCGTAGGAACTGAAAATCCATGGAAGTCATGGAACGTTATACCTTCAAGGCTGCATAGGAAGCAGGTGGGGAAATCTGCAATTCAGACAATATGACCTCATTTTGCATGCCAGGGAAGTTGGCACTAATGACACTTGTCTGATGCAAAGATATCAGGTATACACCTGCCCCAAGTTTTTCCTCTCACAAACTGTATCATAACCCTGATTATATTTCTCCCGGATACACAGGCTGGTAAGTGGGCCACAGATGCTAAAGAATGGCAGCTAGGAAGTTCCTGACGCAGCCCACAGCCTTCTTCATGGCATTGTCCTTGGTACTGACTCTGGCAAGGAAATTGGTGCCTCCTCATCTTGTTGCTCCCTCTGTTTTGACTTTAGGAATTAATGGTGTTTCTTTGCTTAACTTAACAGCAATTAATCATATTTACACTGGTGGGGGAAAATTAGTGCTGTTGCATTGTTATGAAGCACAAAGGAAGGAAAAGAAATATTTAGGTTAGTAATCAAGAGCATATCCTCTAATGACTTGACTTGTCCCCTTTTAGCTAGTTTTATGCATGGCTGCTCCCCAAGACTGCGCAGTGGGTTACAGCTGACAGAAAGGAACCAAAAATTATGACCACTTTACTGAGGCATGGCAGAGCTGCAAACCAGGCAGAATGTAAACTGAAACAAACCATGGGGCGGAGGAGTAGGGGGCGGTTTCTTTGTTCTCGGCATTCAGTCTGGGCATCCCTTTGTAATTTGGCTCCAGCGTCTTGGAATCAGTTCCTTTGTACCTAAACCTACTCTTGTGACTCAGCTACTATGGTTTTACTATTTGGTCTCTCCCTAATTGTTGTCCCTTCTAGACTCAACCCTGATCTGTCTCAGGTACTTGATTTCGAAACATGCAAAGCCTGCACCCTTGTTGCTATTGGGTAAATGCTTACAAAGCAATGTCGTAACATGATCCCTTAGCAACACAGTACCTCTGTTTCAAATAACTAGAATATATACTTTTTGCCTATTTTGTACTGTGCTTCTTCTAACAGTCCACCCAAATGCTGATCTTTTTGAAGTGGAGTTCTATCAGTGAAATCTCAGTAGCCTAACTAAACGAATGTTTGCTTCACACTCATGGTCCATGTCGATTGTTGGCAGGCTAGGGGCTCTGCTCTACTTTATCTGCTCCTGGATCCAGGGCAATAGAGCAGCCACTGTCTAGAACATTGCTAGTAGCTGTGGCAAAGGGGAAAATAATGCAGAAAATTATGGGCCAGCTCTGTCGTCACTTGTCACATTTCATTGGCTGGAGCGTGATGTAAGACCATGCCTAATTCAAGGGGGCAGAGATATATAATCCTATCTCTGCCCAAAAGGAGAAACGGGGATATTTGGGGAACACTCAGGAAATTCTGTTTGGGTATTATCATAACAGTTCACCCAGAAGAACACTGAGAATTACACATGAAAAATAGCTAAAAGGAGAAAGATATACATTTCTGAAAGCAGCACTCTCAGATGAGAGACCATTAAGCATCCCCAAATATAACTTTAGGGTTAACTGGCAAGTGTGCATGTGTCCTTGGGTATAGAAACCTAAATACTTAGGGCCCACATTAGAAGTCTGTCTACAAAATTAACACTTAAATTTAAAAACAAAGAATACTGCTACTGGATGTGATAAAAAAGGCAACTTTGAAACCTCATGTGATAGGTGAAGTAATTCGAGCCCAGAGAAGGGAAGGGTTTTTTCCCCTCAGCATCCCACAGTGAGTAAGACGCAGAACTGAAAATAGAACCCAGTTCTAATCTGGGTCCACTCATCTTTGTGTCATGTAATATTATTTGTCTTAATTTATTGATTCTAGGGAAAGTTTGAAAAAGTGGGTTCTCTTTCCAACTATAATAGCTGTAGGCTCAGAAAATGCGAACCTTGAACAGATTTGCTTCCAACTGTTCTTTCGATCTCTGCTGTTGGGCTGACAATACTATCCAATTTCTAATACAATTTAAAATTCATTGCTTATGGCTTCTAAATGTTGATTTGTGGTGTAGATTTTTTCCTCAGTTTTGTTTAATGGATGAGTTAGGTTTGATCAACATTCTATTAATGTCTTGTAAAAATATAGGTTTAGAGTACATAATCTGGCAGCTTGCAGGAAAATTATTTTCAGGGGAAATGAATTCGCCCCAATCAGAAGATAGGATTAGTCAGGCTTGACCTGCTAAATTGAATCAGACAGTTATATAGCCTCAGATGTTCCCGGCATTGACCTTTTTAATGAGAAATGGGTCTATAAGATCTGTTTTACTCCTCTGTAAAATATTTTATGAATTTGAACAGAGCTTTCCATCATTTAGATACATATCAGGATCTGGAGATGGGTTAGGCTGAGACCAAGTAAAATTAGCTTTTGATGGGTTGGCCGGGTGGAACATGTCTAATTTGTTATCTTGCTGACCCTCTTTCTTCTCTAAGCCAAAAGGCTCAAAAGACCAGACACTAGTGAATACTTTTTATAAAGAGAAGAATTAAAACCAAAGCAATCCAGCAGAAGCTCTTTGGAAAAATCTCATAAAGTATGCAGTCTCTCCTGCTGGGGGGAAACAAAGCATCTGGGCCTCTTTGCTTTCCTGTCACATCCACAACTCCTGTCCTTAAATGCAGCTTCGGGCCCTGACAACTGGAGTTGACTAGTTAAGTGGGTCTTAAGTTCCATCCTTAAAATCACCCAGCTGTTCTCTTTTCTCGAAAATAAAACCAACCCAGCTGGTAGGTGGGAGTTTCCCACTGTGACCCAGAAGCTGAGGTCTGGAGACAGGTGTGGACGGGAAAAGTGGAGGGGCAGAGGGGGCAGAGGGAGCAGAGAGGGGGAGGCAGGGGCTGCATCTCCCAGAATCAACCTTCTGCTGGTCTACTGAAGCACTGTGGGTGGAGCTGCCCATGGAGAGGGGGCTGAGTGGTTACTTGGAAAGAAGGTTTGTTTTTGTTGCACTCTGTAGATGGGTAGGAGTAGAGAGACAAGGTATAATGGATCGTTGAATGTTAGAGGTGGAAGAGGTCTTACAAACTGAGTCAAATCATTTTAGAGGTGACGAAGCTGAGGTCCAGAGGTGGACATGCTCGGCCCATGGACACATAAATAACTGGGGTCCAGTTATTCTAAGTCCACAGAGAGCTCTTCTTTGTCTTATAATCCCCAAGGCAGCCTGGGACAGATGCATATGATCTACACTCTGGCATTAAAGACCCTGCAATATCACTGGGGAGACGGTATAATAATATAAACAATATATGATACATAATGTTTATAAGCACCAAAGTCCTTATCTGCAATCCTACTGAATACACTGAATTCGGTACCTGGACAAGTTACTTAACCTGTGTTTCTTTGATGCCACTCCTGTAAGATATTAAATACACACACAAACACAAATATAGGTAGCAAACAATGGAATTGAATATAAAAATTTAATATTTAGAGAACCATGCTCTGGCTCAGGATGGGGGAAGGGTAAGGACTATGATATGCTCTGATCCTTTCCCTGACATGGCTGCTCCCAGATCAGAGGCAGAACACTGAGGTTCTCCTGAGGCATTTATGCTCTCCTTCCCCTCCATCAAAACAGGGTCCTTCCCTCACCATCCATGTTTGGGGCCTTTTATCTCAGATGTTGTCTCAATGTATTCCCTTGGAATGAACCCTCATACTGCCGGTACCCAATCCTTGACAAAGAAATGCATTTCTCTCACTCTTTGAACCATCCAAGGTGACAACACAATGACTCTAACAGAGCAATCGGTATTGAAGGTGAGGGCTAGAGAAGAGGTGACTGCTCCACCTTTTCCTCCCCAGTCCAAGCTGACAAGTGATTTAGCAGGTACCTTCATGATCTAAACCAAAACATGAAAAAAATGACAGTAGCTGGGGACTATGTCTTGGGCACTTTGATAATCCTTTGACAAATCCTGCAGAGAGTCAGTAAGTTCCTCTGTATATGAACATCACACAGACTGGTCCAGACTGGAGCCAGGAAACCTGGGTGTTACTCCTTGCTCTGCCACAGCTGTGTAATCCTGAGTGAGAACTTATATCTCTGACTTCCAGTTTCCTCATCTTTAAAAGGAAGAAAATTTTTTTCTGTGTGTTCTATAAGATTGTTAAGGGGATGTAATGAAATAATGTATGTGAGAGTACTAGCTATAAAGAATAACACACCCAAAATATCTATTACATGGATCTTGGTGAGAAAGGGCAAGGCTCACCCATGGGGTAAAGAACAGATGCTGAATGGAAGATTTAACAGAGTAAGCCTTATTGTAACTTGGTAGTTAGTTTTCCTAGGTCCATTTTTAGGTGAGGTATATCCTTAGAGCCTAAAGTGTGGATAGGGGAAGAAACCAGAAAGAGTGTTGAGAACTCCTTTTCTCTTTCTCTCTACTCCTCTGTTGTGTGTTTTTCCTCTCCTTCCCTCCCTACAGGGCCTACAGAGGCTGTATTTTCCATCAACATTGGTCTTCGCCAGTGTCAAGTTGCCCTGTGGGGCTGGAAAGTAAACCTCAGATGAGTGTACACCTGTCTCCCTACACACGTGCTAGGGAGAGCTGCGCAGCATTGGGCTGGGGGCAGAATGTAATTAACCTGCGCCCTGTGCTCAGGAGTTGGATCTTCTCTCTGTTTCTTGTACATGATGCCCTCATCTGATCCCAGCAGATGAACTGAGGCCACAAGCCAGCTGTGCATTTGGAGGATCAGCTGGCTCAAGCCTGCATTTGCCTGGATGCTGCAACAATGAACGTGTGTCTGAACGCCCCTTTCTCACACATGGCTTGACTGATGCATGGTTTCTCTGGCCAGGGCATCTTCTGACCAAAGCCATAAAAAAATCCCAAAGTCTGAAAAGGCTATTTTGGGGAGTTTGCCTATAACTCCTGGCCTCAGGTCACACAAGGGGTGGCAGAGAACTGATGAAGTTGGAGAATCTACTTTCCTGGCATTTGCAAAAGGAGTACATAAACCATCCTTCCCAGGGAGAGGTATCAGAGCTTGTCATGGCATTTTGATGAAGAGCAGCTGTAAGGAGATCTGGGCTCTGCAGGACCCTGTTGAGTAACTCTTTTTAGGTGCATGCTCAGATGAAGAGAAGCACAGGAAAGTGTCTTGGACTTCTGCTTCTGGCAGGGAAACTTTGGCTGTAGTCAGGCAGGCCTCAGTTCTGCAGCCCTCTTCTCTCCCAAACTTGAACTTCCTTTACAGTACAGTCGCGCCCTGGGATCACCTATTCAAACCAAATCAAACCCACAAACAAAACAAAACAGAGAAAAAGCAAACAGCAGCCAAAATCTAACTTTGTATTGCAACCTAGAGTTATCAGACTATTGCTTTATTCATTAATGCATTTATTCTTTATCCATCACATATTTGAGTGCTAACATGTGCTAGCTCCAGCATAAATAAACAGTACCTCTTGTCCCCGGTCTCACCAAGAGTACAGCAGAGGAGGAAGCTCGTACATAGTTCCTTGGACACCCAAATGATATTCCATACCTCGACATCTCAGGCAAAGTCACTCTGATTTGGGGGCAGGGATCAGTTGTAGGAAGCACATTTGAAATATGATGTATCCCATTCAAAGCTTATGGTTAAATGTTTTCTCACTTGGAAGGAGGATCTCTGAATCAACTCTAATCATTATTAAAGGACAAACTACTTGTAACTAGTTCATCTAGGTATAGAGAATGCTACAGGAATGAAATTTCTGGGGCTTTGACAAGCCGCTGTCACTTTCCTGAGTATAGGTTTAGTACCTTTAAACTGAAGGGGTAGGCTTTGAGTCACTGGGGGCTGTTTCAATGGACGAGCTTCATGAGGGGGGAGAGAAGTATGGCATTTGACCCCAGCTATAGCAAATCAGAAGGCAAATGCGTGTATCTGGGTTTGCACATCAAGCAGAAAGCAGATGTCCCTGAGGAGTTCTGTCCAATGATGCTCTGAGCTGGTTACAAATCTGATGTCAAAGAGTAAACCACTCTGCCTACGAGGATGGCTCCTTGGCTTTGGTTCCCCCAGCCTCAGTATGGGTCTGGGCAGAAGCACCAGTGAATCATCTTTCACTCAGGGAAAGTTTTCTAAAGTCACCTGCCTTTTGGGGATGTCTGGTCACCTACATTTCTCTGAACTCTAAATGCCTCAGCAATCTAGAAGCAAATCAAGCTGTTTCAAGTTTTAGAACAGAAAAGGTGAGCCACAATAAAGAATTTTCTGAAGCCTTTGGGGCAGTCAGCCACTCCCTATCATGTGAGAAATTTTTTCTTCTTCCTCTTGCCCGTGTTGTAGCCTTAGGAGCACCATCCCTGTGCTCTGCATTGCCCACTGGGGAATCCACAGGATAGCGAGCTTCCCAGGCTCTGCTCTGAACCAGACTGAAGCTGTGTGACGCCCTGGTG
Source organism: Equus quagga (assembly GCF_021613505.1). Lineage (NCBI taxonomy): Eukaryota > Metazoa > Chordata > Mammalia > Perissodactyla > Equidae > Equus > Equus quagga. The sequence goes on along the minus strand of NC_060275.1, from coordinate 24,135,047 downwards.
ATGGCCAACTTTCTAAAGATTCTCAAGTTCTGGACTCCCACAAATGCCTCTGAGAGCAGCACATTGGGTAGGGTGAAAGGCTTCTTGCCGTGTATTTCTTGGCCCAGCATTTTACACCATGAAATCAGATTCAAGGGACCATCAGGGCAGCATTACACAGGAAAAATAGTCACAGGATATGGAAGAGAGGAGTGACACTTCTCTTTCACAGTGGAAAGCAGAGAGAAGCTGATTATTAGTAAATGCATGGGCTTCACATGGTTGAGCTCACTGAGTAAAGAACTATACATGCTGCCAGCCCCGGGGCAGTCAGTCCCCCCAGTTGGCTGAATCCTGGGGGTGGAGGTTTTTGCTGGCTACAGACATCCCATCTGGCCTCTGGAGCAATTTCAACGGTATTGCTTGTAAGTTATGCTTAACAGGATACGGCAAGAAAGGATTTCTACTAGTCAGAGCCTTGGCTGCAGTCAGGCGCCACAGCCTAAGGCCATGCCTCTCACTGCACAGAACTCTGCAAAGCTGTTGCTCTGAGAAGAAACAGCAGGAACCCCAACAACTGCTCGGTGGGTGTGATCCCAAGTGTGGAGACTAGAAGCAGAAGATTGTTTTAAAGACCTGTGAATGAGCGCTGTGACTGCATGCCATCCTGCGACAAAACTCCAAGAGCGGCCAGCCTAGCCTCACTCTAGAACAAGAGAAAATGAGATGTTCTTTTTGAGCCAAGTGGTAAGGCATTGGTTAGAGTCCAGATCGTTAGGTGCCATGTCCCATGTCTGACTTTGCTGTCCATTCTCATAGGTACTCTTTTCAATTCCAGAAATATTTATTTAGGATCAACTGTATCCTAGGAACTGGGCTGGTGTGAACAGGACATACTCCTTGACAATAGCAGCCTATAGTCTATCACTTCCCTGCTTCTACCTTAAAAAGTCCATGTTATAAGAGTGCTTTCTGTTCTCGAAAGTTGTTTGTGACAATTTCCTCACTGGGAAATCTAAGGTAGTCTTGGTGCTGATATAGGTTCTTTCTTCTCTTGCCTATTTTTTTCTGCCCAACCAATTTCTGTGACTTTTTTCTTCATATTGCCCAACTAGAATTTTAACCACAAAGCTTGCCTTGAATCTTAGCATTTATTTCCTAATTCATGTTGGTTTACTTGTTTTCATTGCTGTTCTTAAAATATTACCTAGATCATTATTTCAAATAATAAAGGTAAAAATTACTTCTGACAGGAGCATAGCATGGATACACATGCTATCAAATATTAATGTTTACCATATATGCTTCAGCTGTTTTTTAAAAAGAGCTTAAACATTACAGAATTGAACTTCTCTGCATCCACCTAAATTTTGGACTACTGCTTGCCTTGAAAACTGCCCTGTAATTAAGAGGAAGAACACAGTGGCCCTTTATCTCCTGGATGGGGAGGCAAGAGGCCTTAGTTAGCTAATCTCGAGGTTCTTGATTCTGCTCTCAGGGAATTTCTCCCTTGTTGGTTGTCCTTTAATGGGCATGCTCTAAGAGGAACAAAGAGGAGGATTCTACTTCTTTAAGAAAAAAGAACACATTTTTATAACAATGTTTCATTTCAGATAAGGTGACTCAAGAGGGCAAACTAACAGTTGAAAGGTCAGTGTTTAGCCACTTTTAATAAAAATTAGCTGATATTTACTGAGCACTGAGTATGTGCTAGTCACTGTTGTATAAGAGTTTAACATGCAGTCTCTCATTTAATCTTCACAGTGGCTTTTTGAGAGAGGTATAGTACCTACCCCATTTTACAGGGGAAGAAACTAGGGGGTACAGATGTTATTTGCCCAGAGCCCCACATTTAGGAAGTTGTGGACCGGGATTCAATCCAGGCAGTCTGCCAACAGAAGCTATGCTCTTAAGTAGAGATTTCTGTGAGTCCCTGAATGTAGGCATATGGGCAGTTCTCTACAGAATGGTATGAATTGATGAGCTCAGTGAAGGTCACCGACCCATTACTTTCTCCCTTCTGCAAGTATCATGATGGCTCAAATCCTACTCTATTTGTTTTCTAGGGCTCCATAACAAATTACTACAATCTTGGCAGCTTAAAACAACACACATTTATTCTCTCATAGCTCTGGAGGATAGAAGTTTGAAATCAAGATGTCAGCAGGGCCATACTTCCTCTGGAGCCTCCAGGGACCTCCTTGGGTCTTCCACCTTCTGATGGCCCCTGCTGTTCTTTGACATGTCAAAGCATAACAGTTTCTGCCTCTGTCTTAACATGACCTTCTTCTCTGTGTCCTTTCATCTTTTTATAAGGACACCAGTGATTGGATTTAGGGCACTTCCTATATCTGGGATGATTATACTCAAGATCCTTAACTAGTTACATCTGCAAAGACCCTATTTCCAAGTAAGATCGCAGCACACTACACTCGCCATTTAAGATTTACTCTTTTGGATTTAGGATTAGTCTGTCCCGATTCCTCTTTTTAGCAATCAAATTCTCCTAGGAAAGACTTTTTGTGGATGTGTTTTGGGATTGTTTTCTCTGGGACAACAGCAACTCAGGAATCCTGGAAGAAAGCAGGAAGTGAAGATGAGACACAGAAAGGGCAGATAGGAGGGTAGGAATCGAACACAAATTTCAATTAATTTGTAGTTTGGATAAAGGTTTTACTGAGAGCATATTCTCCAGAGAAGCTTTCACAGAAGGGGATAGAAGAGGCAGTGAACTACCCAGTGAAAAAGGCCGCCTACCAGTTTGCTAACATGAGCTGTACATTTCACCAGGGCCTGCATAATTTTTTGAAATGGTATTCAGAATTACAGATTGGAAATCTCACTTTCAACAATAAAAACAATTTCTAATTGCATAGAAAGCAAACTGCCACCAGCAAAGCATTTCACAATCATCAAGTCCAATGCCCCCTCATTTTATGGAACGTGTAAATTGCCTCTCAGTTACTTTTAAGCCCAAAAATCTCAATTTTGCAGAATCCATCTGGCCCTCCCCACGAATATTTTTTGGAGAGTATTTTAGAAAAAGCACTGCTGAATGACTAAGAAAGGACAGTACTGAACATGAGACTAAAACCATTTCCCACAGAGATCAGTGACCGTAGGCCAGTCTGTCATGTCTCATTGCCTCACTCTCTCCATGAGCCAATTTACTTCCCAGGGATCCTGTGAGTATTACAGATACACATTAGACAAAAGCAGGCAACCTCAGTGCCAAGAACGTGCAGAAAGCTCTGTGTATAATTGTGTGCCTCTAAGTACATATGTGTGCAGGTGGGAGATGTTACCTTCTTTCTAGAAAGGCAGGGCTTTGTAAATCTCTAAGAAGGCCTTCTGTACCAAAATAATCCTAATGTCCTCACCCCCATATTCTATAAGAAGAGCCTCCAGAGCTAGCACTTAAAAATGTCAAGCTGGGAAAAGCACTGCGCTAAGTTTGCAAGTTATATGAGCGTCTCGATTTTAAATTGAAGATGATGCACAGTTAAATGACTTCCCCAAGGTCAACGATTGTGTTATGCAACTTATATTAGGATGGAAAGACTTGTATTATAGCATTCATTTAACCATTATTCATTCTGGTGTTCTACCTTCAAAATAAGTCCAAAATCCAATCACTTCCCACCATTTCTGCCACTATTGGCCTGTCCCATGACATCATTCTTCTGCTTGTGTTTTTGCAAATGCCTCCTGCTAAGAGTTTCCTACCTTTTCCTACCCTTGTTCATCCTCCAGCCTCTAAGCCACATAACAATCTGAGTTATCCTTTTAAATTGTTAGGTTGTGGATTTCTATGCTCAGAGCCTTCAACGGCTTTTCACCTCACCCAGAGCAAAAGCAAAAGTCTATTAAATGGTCTGCAATGCTCTACACTCTCCTACCGTTCTCTGCCTTATCCACTCCAGTCCAGCCATACTCACCTCCTTTCCATTCTTTGAAAATGCCAAAAATGCCCTCGTCTCAAGACCTTTGCATTTACCATTTCCTCTGCCTGTAGTGCTCTTTTTTTGGGTAACCTCAAGTCTTGCTTCATCATTTCATAAAGGTCTCAGATTTTCCTGTATAAAATAGCATCCCTCATACCATTAGCCTTCATCCCTCTTACCCTGAATCATTGTTATCTATAGCATTTATCCCCTCAGGACATATTAAGCATTTATTTTTCTCATTGCCTGTCTCTCTCCACAAGGATCTACGCTTCATGAGGGGGAGTCTAGGACTGTTTTCTCACCTCTGTATCCCCAGTGCCTAGAAAAGTGCCTGCTATGTAATGAAAATTTAATAACCCGTTAGCTAATTGAATAATGAGAAATTACAGTAATGCCTCTGCCTTGCTTTCCTTAGGGTTCTGTAGGGGATCATATGAGATCCTATAAGTGAAAGTGCTGCATAAACTATAAAGTGCTGTAGACAAATGTGAAACATGTTGTTACCTCTAGCCTATGGTCTAAGGTGATTCTAGATTAGAACGTTGCCTTGAATTCAAGATGGCAGGTGGCATTCCCTTGGATAACTTTGGGATAAACTTTGCAGTACAAGAATAATTTAAAATATTAGAATCTGTATATTTTAAAATAATTTAAAAGTTATATAGTCTAATAATTTATTTGATATTTAAATTTGTTTCAGCACATTCTTGACATCTAGGTCTCTGCATGAATGCTCCAAGTGGCTAGGGGCTCATTAGTTCTTCTTTAAGGCAATCCCTTCTGGTGATGGATATTTTAGTTGCTAGAAATTTGTATCTCTGATAAGATGATACTCGCTTTCCTCTGACATCCATACAGTGGTTCCATCTCCCTACCCCCTCTGAAATCTGTGTCAAAATCTTCCCTTCTGACCCTCCAGGGTTTCTCCCTCAGCCATCTTTATTGATTCAACTTTGCTCAGGACATACCCCTTCCCCCCACCACTCCAGGACGCTAGAAATCTTGGGACTGCCCCTGTCTGAATACACTAGACCATTCTGACAAGAATCGCAATGATCATTTAAGCTACAGTTCAGGAAAAATGTGTGCCAGCTGCTTCCCACCAGGGTTCCCATTAGCTTGTCATTTCCTTGAACTACTTTACTGCTTCCATGACAGGGACATGCCAGCTATCAAACATTTCCTCCAGGTCCCCATTTTGTCTCTCTTCAAGTGCTCCCAGTTGTAACCACTTATTTTCCTGCTTACTTTGCCCTGATGCTCTCCCAACCCTCCTCTCATTATCTGCAGGAGGAGAAATTGTTCACCTCCTGCCAAATTGGACTGATTCCCCCATTTATTTTCCTGGCTCTGCCACTAACTGGCTGTGTGACCTTGAGCAAGTCGTGTTGTCTTTCTGTGACTTGCTATTATCTCAGGTTTTTTACCAGATCTGAAATCTTGAATTTAAGACTCTGAGTGAGTCCCAGTTCTAAAAATTAGAATTTAAAAAATACTTAGGTTTAAAGCTGATTAATAATTTAGCTGAATAAATATTTATCGAGTTCTCATCAGAGGCCACACATGGTTCTAGATACCAGTGTGGGTCCAGAATGGTTCTGGACCTGCTTTCAAACCAATTGTATTCGTAGAGAAATAGATGAGACATGTGTGAAACAGGAATTCCATTAATTTTGGAATTCTACTTGGATGAATCAAGAAGGGAAAAGCTAACTGTTAGTTATATATATTGGAAACTTGGATTCTGTATTGCTTATTTATGGCTAGGCTTACTGGTGAAGGGACAGAATTTAGAGTCAGATTGCCTGGTCCTGAAACTTAATCCCTTTTTACTAGATAGGTGAATAGAAGGGAACGTTATTTAATCTATTTCTCAGTTTCTTTATTTGAAGGTAGATATACTTTGTAGGTTTCATGTGAAGATAAATGAGATAATGCATACAGAGTCACAGGCAAAGAGCCTGGTATGTAGTGTGTATTCATTAAATGGTTGCTCCTGCTACTCTTGTTGGTGTTCTTAATTCCTTCACGTCTTACAGAGTCTGTGTTGTATTTCCTTTAGCATTTGTTCTCCTTCTCTACTAGTGTTTCTAGTGTTGCATACAATCCTTACCATCTCGATGCGTTGAAGCACTAAGATACTTTCAGAATACAGAAAAGGTCAGCACTTGACTTGTGCTTTTGGAAGTCTTGTGGTAAATTTGGTGGAGTCATGAACTTGGAGACAGAGGTGTAAATGCCTGGATAGGGCTTAAGGTGGTTTAAGTGGTATAAATAGAAAAAAATCAAGTCCTCATAAAATATATGATAACAGCCCCCCCCCCCCCCCCCCCCCGCCTTTTTTGAATGCCTTTGCATTAAACAGCAACAGCGGGAACTTCTTTTATATTTCAGGTGGAGAACTTGAATTAACTAAATAAAGTCATGACTCTTTGGTGAAGGTTAAGGATTTTTCTCCTTTTATGATTGAAAACGTAATACCAAAGAATATAAGGAAAATGCCTTAATTCTAGATGCATGTTTCTTAAGGTCCTGAGTATGGTGTCATAGTACTTTCCCTAAAGAAGATAAGAGTAACTGTAAAATTCAGATTTAGACACACATGATGTTCTTCTGGTCGATGATGTATAGACTATAAGTGAAATATTCTCTTTTCTGGCCACTGGTCTTTCTTGCTTAAACATTATACTGCCTTCTCCAGCTTCCAGTCTGTCTTTGTCTCTGGGTGGGGTGAAAAAGTCACATTGTTCAGGCAGTCTCCCTTCCTTACATACTCATGGTTGTATTAGGTGAGTGGATTGACAACAGTGCCAAAACCTCCCTGCAATAAGAACTTCACATTTCCACTCATGTGGAGTGAGGGGAAACCCCTGTCTTCCTTATGTCCCCAAGTCCCTACTGATAATGATAATTACCAGAGCTGTGGGCAAGATGTAGTTTTCAGCACCGAAGAGAGATCCCAGTGAGTGAGTCACCTTGAAACAGAGCATTATAATCTTATCTTGGACAGTGTAGGTCTATCAGAATCTGCCTCCTGGGTAGATGCGTTCACTTTTTATTAACCAAATATTTCCTAAGCGCAAGACGTAATGCTAAACCCTAGAGATAGAATTGTGAATATTATATGTATCATCTTGTCCTATGAAGCTCTAGACCTCAAAGGACCAGCACTCTCAAACTGGTCCAGAATCTTTTAGAGTGAGGTATCAAACAGTCCCTTAAAAGTGGAGTCATTTCAATACTTATCAGTTATTCATTTGAATCTTGTGGAAAGGATTTTTATATCTCTTGGGCACTAACCAATATAAACATTAAGTCTCTTATATTTTCAAACACTTATGATTATGAATATGAGGAAAAGTGAAGTAAATGAAAACCCAGTCAGAGGCTACTGTATGGTGCCACTTCCATCATATTCTCTTGGTCTAAGGAGCTCACAATTCTCAGAATCAAGAGGAGGGGACAAAGAACTTAGATATTGATGATGTGATCTTGAGTGGAAAGATCACATTGTAGATGAGCATGTAGCATGGGGTATATTGTGGCCATATTTTAAAAATATGTACTCTTCTAGTTCATTTTATCTTTCTGTAATAGGTCCTAATATATTTCATTTTAGATATGATAAAACTGAGGCTGCTTAAATATTTAACTTTGATATATGGAACTTGACAAGGAAGAGGAAAAAAAGTCTTGTATTTACAACAGATTTTTCTCATGATTCACAGGGATTCTGTATTGATTACTAATGCTAATTATATTGGGAACCAAAGACTCTGTAAATATTTGTTGAGTAAGAGAATGAATGAATTATTGAATGAATATGAATTGAGGTGCCTGAGTCTTCCCAGGTGCTGTAGACACATTTAAAATATAGTTTTGATATTTAATCACAACAGATTCTAAACTATATGGTTTGGTCATGTGTTGGTAATTTCATATAAGAAATAGTCAGGATCATTGGGTACTGAAGCTGTCCTGTCTTCTATCAACTGGGGAAAGGTAATTGTTAAATATTCAGTAATTTTGTAATCCAGTGGTTAAATTATTGGTAACTTTAAATGGGAAGTAGGTACACCACAAAAATTGACAAATACAAGCTTATTTTTTTGTTTTGTTTTTGGTGCTGGCGTACTAGAATACCACTGGGCCATGGTGGGTAAAATTCTTTGCCTCATTGTGGTGACATGACTACCACAACTCTGTAGAAGTATAAATTTAAATGATAAAGTATAACTATATATATATATACAGGAAAACTACAAATTGGGCAGTCATAAATTGGCTTTTAAGGTGTTTGAAGACCTTGTTATATTCTTTGCATCAATGATATGCTTGGGTTTTCATAGATAAGTTAGTTACAGTTGTGGTTAAGTTGGAAAAATATAAAAATAAAGCAATAGTTGTGCCCTGAAGTTCTCAGGAAGGATTAAATATCCCTAGAGGGTAATAGAAGGATGTCAACTCAAGACGGTGTTGACAATTTGTGAATCCATCTAGACACTCTGAAGGAAGATGAAGTAGCTCAGTATTCTACCTGGGTTAGATCAAATATACATTTCTCAAGCTTGGCATAGAGTCAGAATTCTTGGGGGCAGGCCACTATCAAGTGAACATTAGCAATATTTTGTTCACGGTCTCAAGATACATCAAAATATCTTCTAGATATACAATTATGTAGTACTCTAAAAGGTCAAAGAATGCATCATTCATGAAATGCTGAAACACCTATATTGTGTTATTGAAACTGAACACATTGTAGTATATTTAAAGACATACTTTGCTTTCCTGAGTCTCATTTTATTGTGCTTTGTAGATACCACATTTTTACAAATTGAAGATTTGTGACAACCCTGCATTCAACAAGTCTATTGGTGCCATTTTTCCAACAGCATTTGCTCACTTCGCATCTTTGTGTCACGTTTTGGTAATACCGCAATATTTCAAACTTTTTCATTATTATATTTGTTATGGTGGTCTGTTATCTTTAGCATTACTATTGTAATTGTTTTGGGGCATCATGAAACACACCCATATAAGACAGAGAACTTAATAAATGCTGTGTGTGTTCTGACTGCTCCACTGACCAGCCTTTTCCCCATCCGTTTCCCTCTCCTTGGGCTTCCCCATTTCCTGAGATACAACAGTTAATTTCCCTGAAATTAGGCCAGTTAATAACCCTATACTGGCCTCTAAGTGTTCAAGTGAAAGGAAGAGTCACATGTCTCTCACTTTAACTCAAAAGCTAGAAATGGTTAAGTTTGAGGAGGAAGGCGTATTGAAAGCAAAGATAGGCTGCAAGCTAGGCCTCTTGTGCCAAACAGTTAGCCAAGTTGTGAATGCAAAGGAAGAGTTCTTGAAGGAAATTAAAAGTGTTACTCAGTGAACACATGAATGATAAGAAAGCAAAACAGCCTTATTGCTGATATGGAGAAAGTTTTAGTGGTCTGGATAGAAGAGCAAACCAGCCACAACATTCCCTTAAGCCAGGGGCTAACCCAGAGCAATGACCTAACTGTCTTCAATTCTTTGAAGGCTGAGAGAGGTGAGGAAGCTGCAGAAGAAAAATTTGAAGCTATGAGCTTTAAGGAGAGAAGCCATCTCCATAATGTCGGAGTACAAATGTAGAAGTTGCAGGAAGTTGTTCAGAAGATCCAGCTAAGATACTTACTGAAAGTGGTTACTGAAAAACAGATTTTCAATGAGATGAAATAACCTTATACTAGAAAAAGATGCCATCTAGGACTTTTGTAGCTAGAGAGGAGAAGTTAATGCCTGGTTTCAAAGCTTCAAAGGACAGCTGACTCTCTTATTAGAGACTAATGCAGTTGATGACTTTTAGTTGAAGCTAATGCTCATTTACCATTCTCAAAATCCTATGGCTCTTAAGAATTATGTTAAATCTACCCTGCCTGTGCTCTGAGTGGCACAATAAAGCCTGGGTGACAGCACATCTGTTTAAAACATGGTTTCCTGAGTATTTAAAGACTACTGTTGAGACCTCCTGCTCAGAAAAAAAGATTCCCTTTCAAATTTTACCGTTCCTTGACAATGCACTTGGTCACCTAAGTGTTCTAATGAAGATGCACAATAAGGTTAATGTTGTTTTCATACCTGCTAACACAACATCCATTCTGCAGCCCATGGATCAAGGAGTGATTTCAACTTTCAAGTCTTATTGCTTAAGAAATAGTTTCATAAGGCTATAGCTGCCATAGATAGTGATTCCTCTGATGGATCTGGGCAAAGTAAATTAAAAATGTTTTGGAAGGGATTCACTATTCTAGATGCCATTAAGAACATTTGTGACTCACGGGAAGAGGTCAAAATATCAATACTAACAGGAATTTGGAAGAAGCTGATTCCAACTCTCATGGATGACTTTGAGGGGTTCAAGACTTCAGTGGAGGAAATAATTGCCGTTGTGGTAGAAACAACAAGAGAACTAGAATTAGAAATGGAGCCTGAAGACATGACTGAATTGTTGCAACTCATGACAAAACTTTATCGGACAAGGAGTTTCTTCTTATGGGTGAGCAAAGAAAGTAGTTCCTTGAGATGGAATCTACTCCTTGTGAAGATGTTGTGAAGGTTGTTGAAATGACAACAAAGGATTTAAAATATTATGTAAACTTAGTTGATAAAGCAGGAGCAGGGTTTGAGAGGATTGACTCCAATTCTGAAATAAGTTCTACTGTGGGTAAAACGCTATGAAACAGCGTCTCATGCTACAGAGAAGTCGGTCGTGAATGGGAGAGTCAATCAATGCAGTAAACTTCATCATTGTCTTATTTTAAGAATTTGCCACAGACACCCCCGTCTTCAGCAAACACTGCTCTGATCAGTCAGCAGCCACCAACATCGAGACAAGATCCTCCACCAGCAGAAAGATTACCACTCACTTGAAGGCTCCAATGATGGTTAGTGTTTCTTAGCAATATATTATTATTATTAATATTAAAGTGTTTTTGGTGAGTAAGATTTTCCCTGAGCTAACACTGTTGCCAATCTCCCTCTTTTGTTTTTGTTTAAGTAAGATTAACCCTGAGCTAACATCTGTGCCAATCTTCCTCCATTTTCTATGTGGGTTGTTGCCACAGCATGACTGATAAGTGGTGTATGTCCATGCCTGGGATTTGAACTTGTGAACCCCAGACCACTGAAGCTGAGCATGCTGAACTTAACTTCTACTCCATGGGGCGGGCCTCAGCAATAAATTATTTTTAATTATGGTATGTACATTTTTTTAGGTATAATGCTGTTGCACACTTAATAGACTACAGTATAGTGTAAACACAGCTGTTATATGCACTGGGAAACCAAAAAATTCATATGACTCACTTTATTGGAGTGGTCTGGAACCAAATGCACAAAATCTGAGGTATGCCTGTATAGTGCATACAAAAGCACAAATACAAATTTATTTCTTCTAAGTTCTTTCCCTCTTCTGAAGCAGATTATACATTTTAACAAATCTAATTAGGTGTAAATAATAGCCATTTTTAAAATAAATTTTTCCTAATAAGTTGGGTACCAGGCTCCTGAATAGACTGAATATCCAGAGTTGTTAGAAAGGATGGAGCTCTACATCACTTTAACACACAAATTCAGGTCTCTACAAAGAGGAATTGTTGGTTTAGTCCATATTTAACATCTTGCCTGTGAAGTCTCAACATGTTTTAGTCTTGAATCTTAGCAATGAATGCATATATTTCTTTAGAATACACATTTTGAGGTACATGGTCAGCAGGGTGCAGTGTGCCGGCTGTGATGGTAGGTTCCTAGCCTAAATGGGGCTCAACATAATCTTGAGGTCATGATACTTCTTCGGAAGGATTAGTGCAGTTTTTCATAATTGTTACTGTGTACTCTGCTAGAGTAGTTTCAACAAGTGTTAACATCAGACAATTGTTAACGTCTTTTTTTTTTGGAATGGGGAAAGACAATCTCTTTATTTTTTATTTTTGAATGTACATCATATTTCGAATTCTGTGTACAATACATCACGTTCACCACCCGAAAACTAATTATAGTCCATCTCCTCACATTTGAGCCTAATCTTACCCTTTTTCCCTCCCGCCTCCCCCCTTCCCCTATGGTAACCCCCAATCCAATCTCCAGTGCTATGTGTTTTTTTGTTGTCGTTTTTATCTTCTACTTATGTTTGAGATCACATGGTATCTGACTTTCTCCCTCTGACTTATTTCACTCAGCAAAATACCCTCAAGGCCCATCCATGTTGTCACAAATGGCTGGATTTCATCATTTCTTATGGCTGAGTAGTAGTCCATCGTGTATAAATATCACATCTTCTTTATCCATTCGTCCCTTGATGGGCACCTAGGTTGCTTCCATGTCTTGGCTATTGTGTATAATGCCACAATGAACATAGGGGTGCAAGTAGCTTTATGCCTTTGTGTTTTCAAGTTCTTTGGATAAATACCCAGCAGTGGAATAGCTGGATCATATGGCAGATCTATCCTTAATTTTCTGAGGATACTCCATACTGCTTTCCATAGTGGCTGCACCAGGTTGCACTCCCACCAGAAGTGAACAAGGGTTCCCTTCTCTCCACATCCTCTCCAACATTTGTTGTTTCCTGTCTCGTTAATTATAGCCATTCTGACCAGAGTGAGGTGATACCTCATTGTAGTTTTGATTTGCATTTCCCTGATAGCTAACGATGTTGAACATCTTTTCATATGCCTGTTAGCCATCTGTATATCTTCTTTGGAGAAATCTCTGTTCAGATCTTTTGCCCATTTTCTAATTGGATTGTTGGTTTTTTTTTTTGTTGAGCTGTATAACTTCTTTGTATATTTTGGATATTAACCCCGTACCTGATATATGGTTTGTAAATATCTTCTCCCAATTGTTAGGTTGTCTTTTCGTTTTGCTAATGGTTTCTTTTGCTGTGCAGAAGCTTTTTAGTTTGATGTAGTCCCATTTGTTCATTTTTTCTTTTGTTTCCCTTGCCTGGTCAGACATGGGACTTGAAAATATGCTGCTCAGACCGATGTCAACGAGCATACTGCCTATGTTTTCTTCTAGAAGTCTCATGGTTTCGGGTCTTACCTTCAAATCTCTAATCCATTTTGAGTTGATTTTTGTGTATGGTGTAAGGGAATGGTCTACTTTCATTCTTTTGCATGTGGCTGTCCAGTTTTCCTAACACCATTTATTGAAGAGACTCTCCTTTCTCCATCATATGCTCTTGGCTCCCTTGTCAAATATTAGCTGTCCATAAACATGTGGGTTTACTTCTGGGCTCTCAATTCTGTTCCACTGATCTGTGTGTCTGTTTTTGTGCCAGTACCATGCTGTTTTGGTTACTATAGCTTTGTAGTATAATTTGACATCAGGGAGTGTGATACCTCCAGCTTTGTTCTTTTTTCTCAGGAATCCTTTGGCTATCTAGGGTCTTTTGTGCTCCATATAAATTTTAGGATTCTTTGTTCTATTTCTGTAAAACCTGTTGTTGGAACTTTGATAAGGATTTTGCTGCATCTATAGATTGCTTTAAGAAGTATGGACATTTTAAGGATGTTAATTCTCCCAATCCAAGAGCACGGAACATCTTTGCATTTCTTTGTGTCGTCTTAGATGTTTTTCAACAATGTTTTATAGTTTTCGGTGTACACATCTTTCACCTCTTTGGTTAAGTTTATTCCTAGGTATTTTATTCTTTTTGTTGCAATTGTAAATGGGATTGTATTCTTAATTTCTCTTTCTCCTACTTCGTTGTTAGTGTATAGAAATGCAACCGATTTTTGTATGTTGATTTTGTATCCCTCAACTTGACTGTATTGTTAACATCTTGTCATTCTCTCTCTCCACCTCTCCATCTCCACCATCTCCCCCTCTTCCCACCCACCTACTATTTATTCTTTGGCTGAAGCATTTAAAAATATATTGCAGACAGTTTGATAATTTATCCCTAAATATGTCTGATACATGTCCTAAAAATAGGGACATTGTCCCTACTAACTATATTATCATTATCACATGTTAAGAAAATTAACAATAATATCTCAACATCTAGTCCATATTCAAATTTCCCCAATTGTCTCAATTTCAGAAAAATAGAATCTAATCAAAGCTCACAGATTGTGGGCCCTTGTTGAATAGCACAGTTGAGAAAAGAGGCTTAAAAAAATTAGATCACATGGTCAATCATGTTGTGGCTTGGATTTAAATACAGGGCCGACTGGCCCCAAGGCCATTTTTCACTTTATGGTGGTGTAGACGATTACTGGTGATTCCCAGAGTGGCCAACTATACCTGGAGATCACATCTTAGTGAGTTATACTTTTAGGTAAGCTTCGGGCAAGAGAGGATTAGGTGGCCATGATCCTCCATTGCTTCAGACAGATAGGCTAGAGGTTTAGCCATGTTGAAGCAAGACAAGAAGAGTGTAAAAAAACAGCAACAGTGAGCATTCCCAGTCTTTTGGAGACCTGAAGAAAATGCAAATGTTTGCTTTGAGTACTTCAGGACTTTTCCAGTTTTCTCTGACCTAGCATGGCTCCTTCTAGACCTTAAATGGCCAGTGTGTATTTTCATTAGCAGTTCTCTTGCAAAAGTAAATAGTATTTAATTTAGGCCTTCTTAAGCCAATGTATCAACCTTCCAAGACAATGCAGAAGTAACATCATGCCATAATTACTATATAGTGGATATCTAAATTAGTATCTTCTTATACCAGAAACAGAAATATTGGGCTTTCTGTTAGTTCATAATAGACCTCTGTGATAATTTTGACACCTATAAAGGTATATATATGTCCTTACTACTTGGTAATCCCATTGGTCTGTGTTGAAAAGAGCTGTCAGCATTCAGATAATTGCAGTGATGAAGGAGTTAAATGAACCGGAAGCTGACAAAGTGAGATGCTGGCGGCAGATGGTGTTGTCAAATGAAGGTATAATTGCATTTTAAAAAATCCCTTCAAAATAGTTTCTCAAGCTTTAGGTAACTTAGATGACATTTAGAAGGCTCTGGAAATCACTTAAATGGGTACAGAAATAAAAGAATTAGAGAGGAAAATGTCACCATCTGAATTTGTCTTGAGTCTTACTGAGTCGAGACATCTGAGGCTCTTGTTAATACTTAGCAACAATTTACAGCCCATAGAATAGAATGTGTCTTTGTTGCGTTAAGTTTAGCTCATTTTATGAGGAAGATCTTTTGTGGCAGTCTAGAGAATGTAATGGATTTAGTGCTCTAAAATATGAAGTCTGTGGGAAAAGAAAAAGTATAAATTATCTTAAATTCAAATATGGAAAAACTCACTGGAGCTTTTAGAGAAAGGTAATTAATGCAATTGAAAACTACAGGAAAAATAGCCCTTTTAAAATTTTGTAGTTTGTCACTGTTACTGAAAATGGCACAGCAAGAATTAAATTTAAAGTGCTTTTATAACATTTAGAAGCATTGCAAATATCGATGGGGAACCTAAGATTCTTCGGTTGGGGGATATAGGATCTATGAAGACCTGAGAAGTATATTTGCATAAATCTAGAGCTCGGACAAAGGTGCAGTTACTAAATTTGACTTCTTGTTGTACAGATAAGAACGTGAAGCCCCAACATGAGCCAGAGCTAAAACTCCTATCTGGCTTCAAGAATACAAACGCTTTGCAATTATTCAAAATCCAAAAGATTACATGGCTAAATATATCTATATACCCAGTTATCTTACTGTAACCATGAGTATAAGCCAAGCCCAGCATACAAAATCCTGGGAAGGTGGGCGATGGTACTGATGAGAGTATAGGTTTGGGATCCATCCCTGGCTCTCTTCCTTATTAACTAAGATGAAGTTACTTAACTTCTCTGGCCTTGTCTTTTCTTTTGGTCAAGTGTACGGTTATTACCAGGGCCCAAGAGCTTTCTTGCAATGGTAGAATTATTAAATGCCGAAGAAGGCACGGTTTCAATCTCCAAACTCTTGGACCACTTTTTTGATTCTCCAACTGCAGTTTGCCACAGTTTCTATATAGCATTTTAACTTGCCATGAATAGTTATTTAGCATCACTGGCTCTCTTAGATCGTAAGTAGCACAGTTATTTACATTAGAGCCTGAAAAAACTGAAGAACTTCTTCCTCTTCTTTTAGGACAGTGGCTCCCAAACTGCGATCTCTGGACTAGCAGCATCAATACCGCATGAAAGCTTATTAGAAATGCAAATTACTGAGCCCCACTTCTGACCTACTGAATCAGAAACTTTAGGGGTAGATAGTATCAGAAACTTTTAAGCAGAAATCTGTTTAAACAAAGTCTCCAGTCGATTCTGATGTATACTGAAGTTTGAAAATCACTGGTCTAGAACACACTCAAAGTTGTCATCTTTTCATATCATCTGGTAAATGGGTTAGAAAAACATGTCCAGGTGTGGTATATTTTGCCACTGTGATACAAAGAAATGTATTAAGATTGTGTAGTGTGCAAAGTACAGCTTCCTGTCCTATTCAGAGCATATATCTGGACATCAACCAGATCATTTGCCCAGAGAGTCTGCTGAAATGTCAGGTCCCTGTATTTTCACTGGATCATCTCCTACCTGTTGGCATATATGAATGATACCAAGACGCTTAGGGAACCATTAGTTCCTATTTATTTAGTGTCTCTCAGCATGGTTATCACCTTATTGGACAACCATGATGTCTGTGGGGATGTTAAGATGATCTGGATCCCTGCAACATAAACTGTGGCACAGAACCAGATAGCTGATAATAACCTTGAAAGATGGTAAAGGCTAGTACAAATTCTGTGTTTTCAACGGACATCCCCTAGGGTTACTTCTCAGGTCCTGTCACCCATTATGTTATCCAGCCTATCTTGCCTCTAGAAGATAAGTGATAGTATCTGGCCTTGGCCACACAGTGATCTTGACATTTCCTGTGACATAAGGAAACCAATGTTAATTGTGGTAACTTTTCTGAGCATCCATGGCATATAGGAAATCATAATTTCCAAGATTCTGGTGTTTTCCACAATAAAGTATTTTTCAACGCATTGTTGGAAAAAAGAATGTCTTCTGAGTTCTATTGGGGGACATAAGAGATGGATGAGTAACTTACACAGGATAAATTCACTCCAACATTCCCGTCTTTCTGAATTCTGCATCCCTTTTTATATATTGTATATTAAGGAATTTATGGCATCTCAACTTCATTTACCATGGGCCACCACTGAATTCAGGTTTTGATCGACCAATTGAGCAAATTATTAGAATTCCTCCCAGTTGCCTATGCCAACGCATTGAATCCAGCATCTGGTAACTGCAGCAATATTGATGCATTCACCCAACTTCGACTTTCCACTCCTTTGTCTAGTGTCCTCAGAATCTACTCCCATGCATGTTCCCCAGGTTTCAAAATTATTAATATTTTACAAGTTTCCTTCTGTGACTAAGCCATCCCTCCAGGACCTGATTTTTCTTTTATCCCTGTGTCATCCTCATTGTGTGTTTGGAGATATTATGGAGCATTTGGGTAGAGCATGATGAGAACTGCCTCCCTTTTGTAAGATGAATGTCACAGTCTGGGTCATTACAGGGTCTTCAAGCAAGGAAGAAAGTGCTGAAATGGCAGGGAAGAAAAAGTCTCTTGTCAGGGGCGTCACGGTAGATGTGGAGTGTCAGGTATTGTGCAGGTCATCTGTATCCTCCCATTTCCCTCGTTCCAATTCTCTGCATTCCATTATTTCCTATCAATACTTTACCTTAAAGAGGCCTGATGAATTCATATTTCAGCAACCTGCAGGGTCAAATGCTGAGTTTGATTTTTCAGCTCTCTCAACCCTGTAACTGCAAGAGGTAAGAGATTCTTCTAGCACAGCCATAGAGTTCCTTTGTTTTTGCCTATGCTTTGAGCCAAGAATTTAGTATTTTGAGCTTGTCATGCTATTTCTTTAAGTTGTCCAATATTTTAGCATACCCCCCCTAATTCTACAGCCCTTGAATTTCTCGAACTCTTCATTTTTTTAAAAAAATAGAAGCTATGTGGTTCTCACAAGCCTTGCCCTCAAAGGGCATGCCATTCCAAGTGACCACAAGAGAGAGTTTCTATTTCTGCACTGCATGTCATGGGCTGCCAGATTTACAAATCATCATTTCCCTGAGGCCCTATTTTCCCTTTTCCCTGAGGCCTTATTGCTTGTATCAATCAGGTTTCTTAACTGCAAGAACCACAAATCAATATAGGCTAACTTAAGCCCCCAAAGAATTAACTAAAATATACTGGACAATCCATAGAATCTCTAGAAGGTTCAGTGAACGAGCCTTACCAGCTACAGTTAGAAACAATGTAAACATTGTGTTATTGCTCTTCACATGCCACTTGTCCTACCGACATAAAAGACTATTGTTAGAACCACTGTCACAGCACTTTTGGGAAGGTTGTTCCTGCTGTCCCCCCTACCCTGGCAGCATTCCATGCTTTGTTTGTGACGGGCTTCCCATCAGGGTTTGACATGGGTGCATATGGTTGATAAAGTCTGGCTTACCTGCCTGTGCTTTAGCTGTGGGAGTAGAAAAAAATGAGTATTTAGCATTTTCACCTTTCAAAGTGGGAGGTGGTCTTATAGATATGTTCAGAAATATTATATAAGGTAATGTTTGTAAAGCATTTACACAGTGCCTGGACATACAGCAAGCTCCTGAAAATTTAAAATATACATATTATATAGTGAGAGTAACAGTGGTGCTATGACAGTGAGATAACAGACAAGGATGCTAAATGTTTATAAAAGCTTTCAACACGACTGCCTGTGTTTTGGGAGCTTAATTAAGGTTATTTAATTATTAAATCACCTTTGGTTAGTGAAGGCTAAGTCTGCTATTTACTCATTCAATAACTATGTGTTTGCTATTTCCCATATGTTTCTTCTTTAGACTATCATAAAGAGTTGTGGGAGAAACACACAGGAGAGTACTTACTATTTGCCCTCAGACTGTGTATAATCCAAAGAGCAGAAAAAGAGAGACAGCAGCATTTGCTGAGTTTACATTATGTACTTTTGCGACATTACACACATTCTCTGTTTTACTCTTCTAACTCTATTGGATGCCTATTATCTCTGACTAATAGGAAATGGAGACTCAAAGAGTTTAATCAATCTGTCCAGGGTCATGCAGGTAGGAAAGAGAAAAGTCCAGTTCATACCAAACCTGGGCTATGACCTAAGGAAGAGATAGAACCCAAGAGCTAGAAGAGTCAAGGGCAGAGGAAATAATGTGGGATTTGAGAATTTGGCCCCAAATCAAAATATTCTGACTTTAGCAATGTTGTGGAAGCTTCAAAGAGGATATTGGCAGCAAAACTGAGTAGATTTTCTTTAAATTGTCAAGACTAGAGTAAGTTCATGCCTGGAATATTGGATGCCCCTCTTATCACTAAATTTCCTAATAGACAAAGAGAACCTGTATCAGGGATCAGGAAAAAAGGCCAGCTAAGCAGTCTGGACACATTCTCTTATAAATGAGCCAGCCACAGAATCATGTCCTTTCCAGTACCCACAGGCCTTCTCAGCACACAGAGGCTCGTAGTAACTAACCATCCCATTGACTGTTTCCAGACCTAACTTACTAGTGAATTGGTTGATCTAGCTTATGTTGATTGCCTCAGAATTTGAGGAATAAGCCTGAATGTGACTGACAGCCCAACAGCCCACTGGGATTGGGCCTGAAAAAGCCAGGGACTGGTGGATGGCAGCAACCATCATTTCACATTAAAGAAACACAGGTGCTCTGGTCAGAGTTAGATTATTGCACTAGATGGATTGGACTAATTTGTGGGGTAAGCATCTCAGGATGGTTGTGATGATGGTGGCGGTGGTTGCAATTGAATTGGTGGTTGTGGCAGGGGCGGTGGTGACATCTGGGAAGTATATACGATAAATCTTGCCCAGTGTGATGTCTTTGATGCTCTTATAAAATCCCTGGAGGAAATTTCCTTAAATAATTGCACTAGAGTAACTCAGTATTTATGAGGTAGAAATCTATCTTCTTTGTGGATTTCAGAGCTACAGATGTGAAGCCACACTTCTTTCCAGGACAGTTATGAGTGACAAAATTCTGCTTTCCATAATAAATCAACTGAACAGATTGAAGATGCTTGTATTTTGCAAGCCAATCTGTATTTTCCAAACCAATTTTTGTACTGTAAAGGAGACACTGAAACTCTTTATTGCATTATATTTCCTAATTTTAGCTATATATGTGTATACATATATAATATATATGTACATGCATATGTATTTATATTCATATTGATATATTCATATTTTTCAATCGGACTTCAACTTTATACACAGATTCTGGATTCTTGATCTAGGGTGCTGTTGAATTTGCATTTCAATTTGCCTATGAAACACTGCATAGTACTTAGTGCAGTATATGCATCTTCTAGGAGATTTTGTACCTATGTGACAGGCACATGGAATTCTAAAGAGAAGAGTTCTAGTCTCCAACTTCTCCCCATTCTGGGAATTTAACAACAAAGTGCCATTGTCTATTTTGAGCTTGGAAGGGAATTGGGGATTATTGTAGTTTAGAGTTGAAGGATCCTGGCTCAAATCTTGGCTCTGCTGTTTATTAGCTGTGTAACTTTGGGTAAGAAATGCAACCACTTGGCTCGCTCTCTTCATCAGTAAGATGAGATTGATAATTCTCCTTAAGGGTGTTGAAGACTAAATATGTATAGATATTGCCTAGAATGGTATCTAACATGTAGTAAGTATTATAATAAAATGTCTGAACTGGAAAGAATTTTAGAGTTAATAATGTAGACCAAACTTTTCATTCTGTAGATAAAGTCTACAGCCCAGAGGGATGAAATAACTTACCCAGAGTTTTCACCTAACTAGTGATAGAGTTGGAACTAGACTCCAGATAACTAGATTCCCATGAAATTCCAAGGAAAAGAAGTCAATGTTTATTGTTAGAGAACAGATGAATCATGAAATAATGCAAAGTGCAAGGCATTTCTCTTTGTTCCCTGAATTGGAAAACAGTTCTGTAGTATTAGCAAAGCTTCCAAAGTCAGACATCCTCTTTCAGATTTTGGAGTATATATTTGCTACTTGGTATCTGAGCTCTGTTTCCAGAATTTCCAGTTAGTAATAAACTTAGGAATTTTAGAAAGGCAGCTTGATTTTTTCTGAAAACAAATTTATTGAGGTATAATTTACATATTAGAAAATGAACCTCGTTTAAGTGTACAATTCAATGATTTTTAGTAAATATCCTAAGTTGTGCTACTGTCACCCCATTCCAGTTTTAGAAAATTTTCATTAATCTGTGGTGCTGGTACCATCCCTTGCACGTGTTTATGGCTTACCTTCTCACTATCAGCCCCAGGCAGCCACTAATCTACTTTCTGTTTCTATAAATTTGCTTTTCTGGGTATTTCGTATCAATGAATTTATGTAACACATGGGCTTTTGTGTCTGGTTCTTGCATTTAGTGTAATGTTTTTGAGGTCCTCCATATTGTAGCATGTACAGTGTTTTGCTTCTCTATATTGCTGAATCTGTGTTGAACTCCAATATAGATTCTATTGATGTAACAGGGAATTGTGTAGGAGGGGATGCAAGAAATGGTTTTAACTTCTCTAAATTTGTCACCTGATAACCCACTTCTATAGAGTTACCCCAAGAGCAGCTTCCCATAGGGAATTCACCAAGGTTGAGTCCTCTGGCCCTCTTCCCAGGCTGCGGGGAGGAAATGTTGACATCCTTGTCTCTGATGATTATGCCACTAAATGTTTGGAAAATTGCCCAAGTAGGAGGTGGCAACTCAGATTCCAGCAGGTTAATAACAGCCTTGAAGTACACATTAGTGAGAGGACAGTGATGCACCTGCCCTTGAATGTGGGAGTTTGGGGAAAGGCATGAATCCTCATGGGGAGGCCAAGAAATGGGTGGTGTAAGTGCCACAGCTGGGGGTGACCCTGGCAGGGGGCAGGTGTGTTTCTGGCTTTGCTGATTGTGAGAGCAAAGTAGCATTAGGTAGTGGTTCAGCATGAAGGTTTCGATGTCAGACAGAATTGGGTTGACCCTGTGACTTCGGGCAGATGATGAAAGCTCTTGGAGCCTTTGTGTTTTCATATGTGATGGAATATATATTCTATATCTCATAGAACTGTGTGAATTAAATAAGATGATGAAGACAAAATGCTTAGTAGGATTTTAACATCTAGAAAATATTAAGTAGACTTGAGCTCTCAATTTTTTTTTTTTTTCTTTTTAAAGATTTTATTATTTCCTTTTTCTCCCCAAAGCCCCCTGGTACATAGTTGTATATCCTTCGTTGTGGGTTCTTCTAGTTGTGGTATGTGGGACGCTGCCTCAGCATGGTCTGATGAGCAGTGCCATGTCCGCGCCCAGGATTCGAACCAACGAAACACTGGGCCGCCTGCAGCGGAGCGCGTGAACTTAACCACTCGGCCACGGGGCCAGCCCCTTGAGCTCTCAATTTTTAACTTTGACACTAGAGAGTCTAACCTAGTGTTTTGTTTGCTCCCTAAGTGCCTTTAAACCAAAACTAATTATCTGGAATTGATAAAGTACTACATCTCTAAAATAATAAAAGTATTCAAGGTTAACAGATAGTTACACCTTAGAACAAGTAAACTAGTTTGATTTCTTTCTTCCCTTCCTTTTCCTTGCCTTTACTCATCCTTCCTCCTTTCCTCCCTCTTACTCTCTTCGTTCTTTCCTCATAATACAACTGAAATAATGTGATTCTAACAGCTAATATTTATGGTACTCACTCTAGATTAAAGTATTTTTCCTAAATTACCACATTTACTCCTCACAGCGGTTCTGCAGAGAGCTATCATTATTATTCCCATTTCGGTACTGGAGATAATGTGATCTGCCCAAAGTCACACTGCTCATAAATGGTGGATCCCACCTGCATTATTAGATATTGGGAATTAGATATTGTGTTAGTTTCTTAGGGCCACTGTAACAAATTATTACAAACTAGGTGGTTTAAGACAACAGAAATTTATTCGCTCGTATTTCTTGGAGGCTAGAGGTCTGAAATCAAGGTGTTGGCAGGATTGATTCCTCCTAGAGGTTCTGAGGGAGAATCTATTTCACGTCTTTCTCCTAGCTTCTGGCAGTTGTTGGCAGTCCTTGGTGTTCCTTGGCTTGTAGCTGCATCACTTCAATCTCTGCCTCTGTCTTCACATGATGTTCTTCCCTGTGTTTGTGTCTGAGTCACTGTCTCCTTTCTCTTACAAAAACACCAATCATTAGATTTAGGGTCCACCAGAGTCCAGTGTGGCCTATTCCTAATTAATTATATCTGCAAAGACTTTCTTTCCAAATAAGGACACATTCTGAAGTTCCAGGTGAACATGAATTTTGAGGAGACACTTCAATCCCCTGCAGATCTGGAAACATAATTCTCAGTCTAACATGAGAGACAGGCATTTAAATAATTATTGTTAATGTAAAGTTCCATCAGTATGTTAGAGAATGAGAATGGTAAGGAGGGGATTCTGGGCAGAGGCCGTTGCTGGAGAAAAGTGTTGCTGTGTCCTGAACAGTTTTGGTTAAATAGTGACCTCCTTCAGGCCCAGCAGAGGAACTGACAGGGAAGATGCTTTTTGAGAAGTAGAAGACCTTACATATTCACCAAAGGAGTGGAAAATGGTAGAGCCACTGTGCGTTTTAGAAACTTTCAGTGACTTGCCTTATAAACCATTGAGGAATGACTTTTGATTTTGTTCATTTACTCAGGAGTTGGGTGGAGTCAGGAAGAAAGGAGGTTAAGTAAGCTCAGATGGGATACCCAGCACAGCCAAAAGGAGAGGTGAGAGAGGAAGAGATGGGCAGGGCTGGGGAGCACAGGCTGCCCCCTGGAGATGCTAGGGTTTGTACTTGGCCTCCTTGAATGAGAACAAAATTTGACCTTCCAAAAGCGTAGTATCAGCTGTCTGATGGGCTGAAGGGCTTATGATAAAAGCCAAAACAGACATATTATATAATAGTAAAACTCTAACCATATATCATCTAAAGAAAGATGTTTGAAACTAATAGGCCAAGAATAATAAGTGTAGCATTTCACAGAATGACTTGGTAGTAAAACCTTAAAGAGCAAAAAGGGTGAGTTCACAGAGCGGGCAATGGAGAGTCAGATTTCTACTGCACTGTTGGTTGGGAAACTCGGGGATTAACATGGATACAGGCAGCCTTACGGAGGAATGTGGTACTAGAACAATGCTTTAGGCCTGTGAGAAGAACACTAAAGGTTGAATGGATCCCAAGGAAACTGAGAGCAGGGACTGAATCTGCTGAGGTCGCTGCTGTATCCCCAGTGCAGGAAAGTATTGGAACTTAACAAGTACTCAGTGAAAGTTTTAAGCACAGGGATAGAGGGCAATTTAGAGGTTCCAGCACAGCCTGGGGAATGGAAAGAGCAGCATGGGTGAGTGTGCAGATGGCCCTCTACCACAGGTGGATTGAAAGATGCTACTCATCTGGGCCTAATTTCCTAATCAGCATGCTCAAATCGGCCAGGTGTGCTCTGAATAGGGCCTAGCCTGGCTCATCCTCGCTGGCCCTGGCACAGTTCCAGAACTGCTCCACTGGACTTGATCTTAGGGTATAGCCCTGTCTGCACTTGGTACTCTCAGATGCCAACTCTGCTTCTTGTTTTTCTGTCTACACGTGGCCTTTGGATTAGACTCACCATTTCATTCCCATCTGGAGCTTTGTTTCCCTCTACTCTGTTCCAGCCATGTACACCTGGAGTCTTGAACCGTGGGTACCACATCTGAGTAGTGTCTTACCTGGATATCACTGGACTCAGGAGTGGGACCTAGGCAGATATGGATTGGATAATAATGGGACATAAATACAGGCCCAAATACCCATAAAATAGATGACTAGACAAAGGAGCCTTTCTTAAGGAGTTTTGTTTCGGGAAAACTAGTTTGTGTGTTTGAACACAGAATTGATTTGTGGAGGTTTCTATACACTACTCTGTTTTATATTGAAATATAATGATGTATCAACAATCCCCAAAATGTAATCCCTGAAAGCACCACAGGGCTTGAGTTTTATGAAAAATATGACTGCTACATTGCAGTTCATTCTTTCATTCACTCGATCATTCCTTCAATAGCCATTATGTACAATGTGCTAGGCTCACACAGGTGAATATGGAGAAGAGGACACAGAATTTCTATCTTCCTCCCCACAGAATTCAATAGATTGTGGGGCCTCATAAACTGTGTACATTTAACTAAAACACAAGGCAGAAAAATGGAAGAAGGGGTTAAAGATCACCCCCATTGGGGGATTCCAAAGCTTGAATCCAGCTGTATTGTGGCTTCCTGAGCCCATTGACCCAAAGGGTGACTGGGGCATGGAAGCAGTTTCTGTTGTCTAGAATTCTAGATCAAAGCCTGCCTTTGGCCTGGCCTAGGAGTCAGGTTCACAGTGGGAGTGCCTGCCTGCACCTCCAGACAACTGCTCTTTAAAATTGCCCAGATGATTGGCGGGAGCATGCGGTTAGCTGCTCTATAATTAACCCTGCTCACAGCTCCCCAACTCATCCTGACAAGAGGCTTCATCAACCGCAGCTCCACAGGATACCCCCCTGCTCCACTCCCTTTCATTGCAGGAGGTCTTATTTATAAACTCTGATATATCCCTGAGGGAGACTTTTTTTCATCCAAAAGCAAGGAGGGAAAAGGGCCTTTTGCAGATTTTCAATCGCCGAAACCACAAAATGAGAATGGGAAGAGACTCATTAACCTGCATAATTTGTCCCCTGTGGCCCAGCTGGGGTGTTTTCTTCCAGTGCAGTTGTCCATTCTCTGCTTGCTGAGCCTCAAGAGGTCAAAGCCCAGAGCTCTCCCTGTCTCCAGTGTTTCCTCCTGCCCATTTACTTTTTCCTTTGGCCCTTTTAGCATTTAATTCATTTCCGCAGCACACGTAGAATGTCTGTTCTTTGCTAAGCCCTTAGGATGCCGTGCCTGGTCTCAGATTGTTCACATCATTTGGCATGAAGCAGACATGTCTTTTTCTTTCCTTCTGGTACTACTGGTAGGTATTTGGAAGGAAATATTGCTTCCACTAACAAGCCTCCATCGCCCAAACTCCACAACACTCACACGGATTTTTATTATGGTATTTGCTTATCTATCTTTTTATCTTTTAATAAACAATAAATATGTAATAAAAACAAGCTTTGGAGTTGAATAAATCTGAAGTAAGCCATAGACTCAATGTTTATTAGCTATGTGACCTCTTTGATCCTCATTTCCCTTAAGTATAAGATGATATGGCTGTTCTGAGGATTAATCTAAGGCAGCATAATGCAGCTGCAAGACAGGGGGTCAGGAAGTGTCTATCCCCCAGCCCTTCCTCTCTGTCCTCCTAGAGAGAGGGATGACATTTTCCCCACTTTATTTCCCTTTTAATGCCTTCATCTGAGCATTATACATGAAAAGTGTGGAGTAAAAAAGTCCTTAATGATTAAAACAAGTGAGTAAGTTGATGAATGAATGAATGAAAGTCTATTGCCCTTTTTCAGAGACAGGGCAAAAGGAGGAGTATAGTCAGGCTTGGGGACAGGGGTAGAAAGCAGAGCTAAACAAGGGCTGCTCACTGTGGAGTCTTGAAGGACCCACTGCACATAAGCTTGAAGGATAACAAACCCAGGAGAAAGCTCTAGATCTGGAAGGGTGAGTTAGTGCTGCCCATCTGGCTACAGAGCCTTCTTGGAGTGAAGAAGGCAATTTGTGTGACCTTAGGCCCTTGTATAGGAATCCAGCTACTCTGTGAATGCCTAGCCCTTTCTACTGGTAAGCCTCACCATTCCTTGAGAACACCAATCCCTTTTCCAGTCTTAAACTCAGACGAGAGACACCAGCCCTGGGTCCTGCACTTAAGAGAGATCTGCGAATTACAAACATACAAAATTATAAAAATTTGGAAGATGCTTCATTACATCTGTCATTCAAGATCCAGCATGATTTGTAATTCAAAACATCCATTCTTTGACTATCACTGTTCACACCCTTTCTCCACATCTCTTGCACCATATCTTCAAAACAAAAGGTGACTACTAAGGATTATTTGAAGATTTCTTGGTCACGATGTGGCTGAAGTCAGATTCTGTTTTGGCATGAAGGAAGGATTTGAGCAGAGGTGCTTAGGTAAGAGAAAAGACTAATTAATTTATCAAATCCTTCCTCTCAGCATGAATGCAGTAAATTCTTGCATAATGAGCCATCATTACCCAGGAGTATGAAGTGTCCGTTTTCTTACTTCTCTTTACGTTCTAATCTGTAGACCAGAAGCACTGAAGGATTAATGCAATATCTTTGACAGTTACACATGATGGGAAAAGAACATTTTGCAATATTGAACAATTTGTATTTTAAAGTTGTTTTAAAGTAGGTTTGGATATAATGTGCACGAAGCGTGATACTGATTCTTTATATTACTCTATGAGCCTCAATATTGCTTTAAATGGTAGGGAAAATCATGACATAAGTCATAGTGAAATGTATGTTGAAATGAAAATATTATTGCCTATGATTTATCCCTGTGACCAATACAATATTTAAACATGGCACGTATGATTCATCATTCATTTCTGAATCTAAGCGTTGCTTTGAAATTGGCAATTCCAGTTACTAGCACAAAAGCAGAGTTAGTACTTGCATGGCGCTGAGAATGTCTCCTTAAATTCTGTACCCCAGGTGCCTTACCTCATCCTAGTCCTAGCCCTGCAGTAAATGACCAGCTAGTAAATATTTTCCGCTTTGTAGGCCATACAGTCCTGTTGCAACTATTCAATTCTCCCAATGTAGTTGGCAATGAAGGCACCCATACACAATATACAAATGAATGGATGAAACTGTGTTCCAATAAAATTTTATTTACAAAAACAGGCAACCGGTCTGATTTGGCCCATGGGACAGTTTTCCGATCTGTGGTTTAAACAACAAAATTTCTTTTTCATGCCACCTATCCATTTTGGGTCACTATGGTTTCTTCCCCACATTTCTTTCCAAAACCCAGGTGGATGGAGATGTAATCATCTTGTAAATTGTTTGTTGGTCTGTCAAAGGGAAGGAAAGGGCTTTCCACTCTCCTTAGCAATTATATGCTTAGAGCTGGAAGGGACACACATTATTTCAGCTCACAATTCATTGACTAGAATTAGTCATAGATCTCCACCCTACCACAAAGGGGCCATAAGAGCTATGATAAAGGTTCAAATTAGGCATCATGAGATTATAGAGGAGAGAGGGTTAAAACCTAATTAGTGAGTTTAAGAAAAAAGCACAAAAGTTACATTTGTTCTGGGCTTCCAAGCATGGGTATTTCACAAATTTACTTTGAAATCAATATAGATAATGGAATTTATTTGGTATATGTGTTTCAATTAGAGTCAAGATGGTGTGTGTTTGTGTGTGTGTATATATATACACCATATTTACTCTAATATATGTATTTATATACATATGTATATGTTTTTCCAAGTTTTTATTTGCAAACTGTCTATGTCTTTATATCTTAAGTTGTTTTCTTGTAGACGGCATAGAGTTGAGTGCTGTATTTTTATTCATTTTGAAAATCTGTCTTAATGATGTTTCAACATTTAAAGTTCTTGGCGTGAATGATACATCTTCTTACTAGTTGTTTTCTGTTTGTTCCATCTGCTTTATTTTGTTTCCCTTTTCTTTTTTCCTACCTGCTTTTAGGTTATTTTTTATGATTCTCTTTTATCTTTGATATTTGCCTATTATTTACACCCATTTCAAACATTTAGTGGTTTCCCTGGGGGTGTATAGCACGTCTTTAATTATTTACAGCATATCTTCAAATAATATTATACCACTTCACATGCAGTGTAATAACCATAAATTATTTTACTTCCAATTAACAACTTTCTTAATTTTTGCTATTCTTGCATATATTTAATTTTTACATATTCTGTATACCCAAAATACACTGCTATTTTTTTTGCCTTAATTGTCTTTTGGAATGATTAAAAATAAGAGATCTTTTATACTTACGTACTTTGGAAATATTTACAATGATTTTATTTTTTATAGATCCCTGTCTCTGCAGTGTAGGTCTCCTGGTAATTAATTCTTTAAAATTTTGTTTTTCTAAAAAAAAATTCATTCATTTTTGAAACATATTTTTCGTGAGTTTGGAATTCTTTCAGCACCTTAAAGAAGTCACACCATTGTCTTATAGCTTTCATAGATTTTGACAAGTAGTATGCTATATTTCTTGTATGTATTTCTTCTTTCGTGTTTATAATTCCTCTGGCTACCTTCAAAGTTTTCCTTTTATCTTTGGTTTTTAGTAGTCGAATGTGAAGCATTTTAAGTTTTGTTCACTTTTTCATTTTGATATTTATCTGGCTTATGGTTCTCTGAGATTCTAGAAAATGTTGACCTACAATTCATTCAAATATTTTTTCTTCATTTTCTTTCTCTTCTTCTCTTGGAATTCCAGTGACATGTGTTTGGTATTGCCCCTCAGCACTTAGATTGAGTATGTCCATTTCCCCCACATGCTGTTTTCTCTTTCTCTTTCAGTTTATAGTTTCTACTGACCTATCTTCAAGTTCACTGAATCTTTCCTTGGTTCTGTTGAGTCTGCTGTTGTGCCTATGGTAATGCTTGTTATCGTGTTTTTTATGCCTAGCATTTTCATTTTTCTGATTTTACAGTTTCCATCTCTGTTAAAATTTCCTACTTGTGCATGTTATCTAACTTTTCCACTAACATATTAATAATATTTAATTAATAATTATTTTAAATTCTATGTCTAATAGTTCCAACATCTGGAACATCATTTGTGAGTCTGACTCTTTTGATTTTCTGTCTCTTAATAGTGGGCTGGTTGTACTTGCTTTGGGGTATCTTGTCATTTTTGACCAAATGCTAGATATTTTGTGTACAACAGCAGAGGATTGAGGTATGATTATATATGCCTTCTACTGGGCAAATCTCTTCTTCTGATAGTCTGCTAGTCAAGATATTGACTAAAGTTAGTCAGTAGTTGAGCTGGATTTAGATTTTGTTGTTGTTATGCTCAACTCCAATGCACCACTGACTCCAAATATGTCAATTCTTACTTTGTACTTAATGTAGAGTCTGATTTGCTGGAGGTTTTTCCTCAATGTTAACGATTGACTCTCAAATTTAGGCCTCTTCTATACTCTTCTTTCTCATAGAAGATCTCTCTCTATGCTTCTCACCTTCTTCTGGCAGTAGATTGCTGTTAGTTGTTACTTTGTACTTGCTAGCCTTGTAGTCAGGGTTGGGGGTCATCCTGGTTCAGCTTCAGCCTCAATCAAGTCCTGTGTGTCTGGGTCTCAAGAGTAGGCCTTTCTCAGTGATCCTGCCTCTCCCCAAGAAATAGGAGACCAATGGTCTGAACCTAGGATGGTTTGTTACCTGTCTCCCATTCTTTCTTCTATTTTTTACCTAATGTTGAAAATGGCCTTCAACTGTGTCCTGGGGCCACAGTGTTTCATACCCTTTCCCCAGCAGCTTAAAGCTTTTATTTCTGATGGGAAAAGGGTACAAGCAGGGCTTTTCTGCCTTTCCTACAGCACTGATTGTTCTCCTCCCTGAGGTTCACACTGACAACTAAGATTTTCTCTAGTTTCCTGTCTTACTTTCAATCTTCTTCATGACTCCAAATGGAGGTCTGTGAATAAAAGCCCGTGAGTGGGTAACACTTTGCATCACACACAACTCACTTTGTGTTTGCAGCTCCACCAAACCAGAGTTTCCATACCCTTACACTATTCCAAATTTAGCATCTAGCAGTTCATTAAAAATTTTAGCCAAATTCTTTGTATTCACTTGTATGGTGGCCCCATCTTCCTTATATGCTCTGCCAAAGATAAACCAGTGCCTGACTTTCCAAGTATTCAGGCTAATTGGTTGCCCTATAACCCAAGGTCTTTGAAAGTCTCAAGAAAATTTATGATTTTATAGATGAAATGTCTGTTTCTTTTTTATGATGGGGATAATGGTTTTCCTAATTTATAGATTCTAGCCAGAAGTCAGAAGTCTCTACTGTTGTTTTGGGAATGATGTGTACTTTCTATGAGGATTGTGTTCTGCTTTCCATGCTTTGGGGCAGATCAGTTGTGAAAGAGATCATTTTTTAGGGCTTCACCACAAAATCTAGTTTATATCAAGAAATTGAGCTGTAATTATATCGTGAATTTATATAAAATTACTTTGTCAAATTATGTATAAGCACATTTTATTGAGGACTCTTACATGGTTAAAACAAAAACCTCTCTCTTAGATGTCTAAAGACTTAGCTCATGATCCTGTCTCTGTCTCTTTCTAGCTTAGTGACCTTTGAGCAAGTCACTGGACCTCTTTGGTTCTCAACTTCCTCTCTCTAAAATGAGGATGTTGAGCTAGTGATTTCTGTGGTCCCCAATCTACTTTAAAGTCAATGATGCTGTATTAATCTTCTTTTATCCACGTAATTGTAGTACAGGTATTATTATTCTCATTTAACAGTGAAGCAATTCAAAAAGAAGCCAATATAATGTACTTCAGCATTGAATTCTAAGTACAGCAGAGTACTGCATTGTGGAGCGTGAACTTGTTCTTGAAAGAGAGTGGATTTAGAGCAAAACAAGGAGTAGGTGGTATATTTTCAGCATAAGAATTCTAATTCAAAGTTGGGTGGTTTCTGTCTCTTGCAGAAGGACTAATTCAACTATTCTTAAATATGGTGGATGTCACATGTTATTGAGTGTGTAACTGAAGTTATTGTGATAATGTGTGTGTGTGTGTGTGTGTGTGTGAGTGAAATAGAAAAAGAGGAAGAGATGGGGGCTATTAAAGAATTGTGGATTGGGTGCATCTGAGCACCTAAAGAGTTGGAATAAGATATGAGCCTCTTGACTTGAACACCAGTGTCATTTTACTAGGTCATGCTCCCTGTGTGGAGTTGTTACTCTCACTCCTGAGTTATCTTAAAGAATCAGAGCCTTCTGGTTCAGGGATTTTTTAAATGTTAGAGTACTTGTTCTCTAAAGCCATATTTATTGTCGGGCAGGAAATTCAGCACAAAACCCAACTCCTTTGATTGGAATCATGTTTCAAAGAATATAGGCCTTGGAAATATCGTCCCTTCTTTTATCCAATGAGTTTGAATAAGAGAGGTCATCTCATTAGTTACATAGAAAGTGTGTGTGTGAGTATGAGTAAGTGTGTGTAGTGTAAGAGCCATGATATTGATTCTGCATGAAAATTCATTCCCACATTCCTCGCAGCCTATTCAGAATTTATCCATCCTTCAAGATATAATTCAAATCTTACCCATTACGAGAAAGTTTCCTTGGCCAATTTGAGTCTCATTTATGAACTCCTGTAATACTTATATTTTACCCAAGTGGTTTAATTTGATAGATTAGTAGCAATTGACTTAAGGAATTTTTCATATTTCTGCCTTTTACATCTTCAGCAAATTGAATGTTAGGAACATAATAAGAACTCAGTAAATATATTATTTTAAACTTACTTTTGAGATTTTTAACCTTCTTGAAGAACAATATCTTCTTTATTTCATTTTAAAATAAATGTTTATTGACCAATGACTATGTTCTAAGCATTTTTCTAGACAATGGGGAACTAAATGAAATAGGCAAATTCCTGTCCTCAAGAAACTGAAGACACATGATAGACAAACAGAAACACTCAAATGGTGATATATTCTAGGAAGAAAAATAAAACAAGGTGAGGGATCTAGACAGTGACTGGAGAGGGGTGTGTCTTATTATATCCAAGGAAGGCTTCTCTGAATAAGTGACATTTGAACAGAGAGTTGATGAAAATAAAGGAGCAAGCCATGAAGATCTCTTGGAGATAGTCCCTATAGTAATATTGTACAATTGCACATATAATATATGATAAAATATTGCATTATATTGAATTCATGAGTACTAATGACTTAGAAAAGGTCAAGGTTTATTGTGCTATCTCTGTTTGCTCTTGATTAAGGATTTGAAATAATTTGTGGTGAAGAAACCCACTTTTCCTCTTTCCAGAAACCAGAGACAATAGATGTGGAGAATTTGTTTCTTAGGAGGCTGATCTTATTAATAGAACTCCCAGTGAGGCAAGCCTTTCTTTCAGAATGGGCTTACCTCAGAGGTAAAAAGATAGCTCCTGCTACACTGAATTCAAATGGAAAAAGCAGTAGAATGAAAGCAAAGGGCTCCGTCCTGGATAGATAGTATATGAGGTGGGGAGAGTCATGGTGGAAAATAAAGTA
Source organism: Equus quagga (assembly GCF_021613505.1). Lineage (NCBI taxonomy): Eukaryota > Metazoa > Chordata > Mammalia > Perissodactyla > Equidae > Equus > Equus quagga. The sequence continues at coordinate 24,101,813 of NC_060275.1, read as the reverse complement.
AGCAGAAGAGTTTCTTTAAAGTGAAAAATCAAGAAAACAGAAAGACTCAGAGATGGTGGGCTCAAAGGCGTGACAGCTAATTTGTCAGGAAAACAAGGATTCAAGGTTATGGGAGTTCTTATAGGTAAAAGCAGTTGAAGAGAACTGATCAGTGGGGTGGGGACAATAAAATCAAAAGCATAGCCAGACCTAGCTCTTCTTGGCCCATGACTGTCAATTGATGTCCCCATTCCCCAAGTGAGGAGGGATTCTGCTTAGTTTAACTGCAGATACGGTAATACAAGTCCTTTTACTTGTGAACATTTTATTTATGTTTATATTATATTAATTGGCATTTGATTAAGAAAATGGAGAGAGGCTTGTTTAACAGTTAAAAGCACTGACTCAGTCAGACTGCCTGAGTTAGAAGCCTGCCTCTGCCCCTATCTACTTACGTGATCTTGGCAAGTTACTCCATCTCTCTGTGCCTCAGTTTCCCCATCTGTAAAATAGGATTGTGATAGTACATATCTCCTAGGGCTGTAATGAGGATTAAATTAATTAAAATAGCTAAAGCATTTAGATAATATTGGCATTAATTGTGTTAATCCCTTTTGATTATGTTCCAACTTAGGAAACTTAACTTAATATCAGTTAGCATGATACCTAAGTATGTAGGGACCGTGCTATCCTTGTTCACTACTTTGACATCTAGGCTGAGAATGACAACTTGCTTGAATCTATTTGTATGTAATGACTGGATACAAAGGGAACTGAGGTATAACCATCATTTTTTAACTTAAGGGGGGATGACTACAATTTCACAGTTACAATTGCACCATTAATCACTAAAATATGTCAGCAGTCTCAGGCTACCTGAAAGTTGGAGTGATAAAGGTGTTACTAAAAATAATACAAGCTCTATCAGGAGAAGTGCTGTCTACCCTGATCGCTGATGTAGCTCAGGCCCTAGTGCAGTGTCAGGTCCAGTGTAGAAACTCGGCACAGATTTGTTAAAAGAAGGACTACATGTGCATTTTCACCAGTACAACAAAACTTAGAAATCCACGAATCACCTTTATCAGAAGCTCTATGTGGCCACATTGATGTCAGATTGTAAATAAGGTGGAACCAGTCACATTTAGATCAGAAAAGCTATAATGCCCAAGTACTATCACCAGGCTTTGATCATTAACCTTATTCACCACGCTTGGATTGTTATAATTAAATGGATGTTTTTAAAAAAGTAAACTGCCCCTCAAATACAAGAATTGGTCCACTGATGGATTATTTAAACAAATGTGTTTTGGGTAGTGAAGGATGTTTCCTAATCTAGATCTCAGACAGCTGGAATTTAAACACTATGGGAACATGGGCATGAGGGCACAGACTTCCAGAGGAGCCATTTGAAAGGGTGTAAATGAGAACACTCCTTTGGATGCGCAATCTCGGGAATGTTTGGTAGGAGGTCAGTCATGTTATCATTATGCCTCACACTGCATCTCTGAGAAGAGCAAATGAACAGAGGTGTGAAATTAGAGTTGAATGAATGAATCACTGCAAAGCTCTGAAAAACTCTGGGGTGCTTAAGAATATTGGTGAATTGAACTTTTTTTCGGTGTGTACATTTTCCAGCTGAAATTCTTTTAAAGTTCATCCTATGCATCATTTGAGAATGAAGAATTTTATTTGCAGTTCACTTTCCTGTTTCATGATTTAAGTGATTTATGAATGAAGGCTCTGTGTTCAGTCATATTGGCCCTTGGCAGGTTGCTGGTCTGATCTATTCTCAGGAATTAGATGATCAATTCAATTTTGTAGATCTGATGACCAGATTGATTAGACAGGAAATGATCGGGCCGAATAGAAATTATCATTTGGCATCAACCAATACGACAATTTAAAAATGGAACTGACCTCAAAATGTTTAACACAGTGCCCAGTATGGACAAGAATAAAGTGGTTATTATCTAAAGCAGTGGGTCTCAAACTCTGGGTGCATCATGCTCACCTGGGAGTCTCGTTAAAGCGCATCGCTGGGTCTAGTCTCAGGGTGTCCAACTCAGTAGATCCGGAGAGGGCTGGAGAATTTGCGTCTCTAACAAGTTCCCCAGTGACGCTGATGTTGCTGGTTTAGAGATCACACTTGGAGGAGGACTGCGCTAAAAAAAAATAAGTAAGCTATATGTTAGTTGAATTTAACATATGAAGCAGATGTAGGTTATAACAATTACTTTCAGGTAAGAGAGATTAGAACTGGGGTTATATTTAAATATAGACTGAAGAGTTTGGAATAGGTAATATTCACACCCCAATATCTTGGATATCAGGTGGCAAAATTTTTCAGTTATTATACCCCAAACTCTTGTTACATAACCAGAAATTTCTGTTAACTGAACGGAGAGTATATTTCAAATGTGGTCTTCTGGACAATGCAAGTTACTGGTAAAGAAGAGTTTACTTTTAATGAAATAAATGGGCAATAATAAGTATAAGGAATGAAATCATGCTTAAAGCATGATAAAGTATTTGCGCACACAACCCTGTCCTGTGCATGGAGAGGATTTGAAAGATTTATAGGTCTGATTGTCTAGAAGCCCACAATCTTGTGAAAGGAACATGTTCAAAACATATGGAGTGAATGGCAACACTAAGAAGCAAGGCATTGTTGGGACCCTATCAGATGGTACTGAGAATCTATTTTACAGAAGACAAAGGGAAGCGGATACTGGGGACAGACTCAAGTAGCCAGGCTGGGTGGAGGAAATGATACTGGCTTTCACTCAGTAGCATTCACCAGTAATGACAAATAAACCAAGAATTGAGGAGACTCTGCCTGCACAATTTCTGCTGCTTCACATTTCTTGTGAGGAAAATTCCAAGAGAAGTGAAGCAGGTTAATTAAGATGCTAACCGCTGCCACGATTTCTGAGCAGATTAACACCACAAAAGATTTTGGTGTAACTCACTGATGTTTGTTCCTGCTTGCAAAAGCTGTGCTTGTACAACTGGGGCACAGTCCAAAAGAACTGAAAGAAGTTAATTAGTTCAGTTTGCCAAGGCTTTGTCATCTGGTCCCAGGACTTAGGGAACAGGACTAACCAATGAATATAAATCTGTGCATATGTAAAAGATTGAGGTTATGATCACGATTCATATAATTATCCATTTTCACCCTATTAAAACTTTGATTAAATAAATCATTAGCAGCCAATGAAACACAGGTCAGGAATATTATGGTGAAAAGGGAGATAGGAAACGTTTCTCCAGATATTAGTGGTTGTCTAGCCATTGCCCAGTATCTCAACAATCACCTGGGATGTTTAAAAACAATACATAACCCAGACTCTCATTCTCAGAATCTTACTCAGAGTATAAGGAATATGTCCTGGAAATCTGTATCTTTTAAGCAATTCACATAGTGATTTGGTTTCATAGCCATGTTGGGAAAATATTGGTCAAAATATGCACACAAGTTGTGTGTACAATACTGCTATGTACTGAAAAGATTAGAAAGACTAGTAGCATAGTCTTTGTGGTCTAGAAGCCCACAATCTGGTAAAAGGAATATTCCAAACATATGGAGAGATCAGCAACACTCTGAAGCAATGCATTATTGGGGCCATATTTGGGGAAGAGGGAGAGGGAGGTATAACACCCTAGGAGCGGATCCTTGAGCAGTAGGTGACCAATTCATTTCCTAGATATCACAGTCAAAGACAGTTGATTGGGCTCTTTAACTTTTTCTGCAGGATGGCATAATGGAAGAGTTACTAGGTTTAGAGTCTTCTGGATAGGAATTTTTATTCAGTGTCTAGGAGACTGTCTGAGACAGAGTGGGAGCTCACTAAAATGTATCCAATTTATGAGCAAAGCTAACCTAGTTATCAGGCGTTTCCAGGAGAACCAAATGATATCCGCTCCTGAAAGTGCTTTGCACAATTCAAATGCTTTACCAAAACATGGACAGTATTTTCACTGATAGTATCATCACTTGTATTAATTTTTTTAGCTAATTAGTTCTCTCTGGCCACCAGAAATGGCATACTCAATTGACTTCATTGTGCTATAAGCTGATATACGGAGAGCCTAATACACTGTCATCAATTTAATATAACATTCTGAATCCTGTGTGACCAGGCAGTGAGTAGTTCCCCACAGAAAATGTAGTGAATCAAATAAATACCTCTTACCTCAGCCGTAATTGTGGACCCAGAGCTGAGACCATGAGAACACATCATCATGAGGCCACTTTATCCTCTCTACTCACACCTCTTTGTTGCCCCCAACCCCCACTAGGTATTTTAAAGGAAGTTAGAGCTGTAATCTCAGCCTTCATTCCTGTCGTCTGTGGCTCAGTGTTAGAGCCTTGCTCTGAAGTCCGTGGTAGGAGGCACCCTGAGGGCAGAGCACATCTATTACCCTGGAGAAGGTGGTAACAGGGAAAAAAATGATAATGGTGAAATGCTAATGCCTCAAATGAGCTGAAAATGATGATGTGGCACATGGAGCTTTCCAGCTCTTCTTATGATGAGGCAGGACCTATCCTTAGTCTGATATATAAATGTACCTTAGAGAAGTCTTGCAGGGATGTTTGTCTCTCAGTGATAGGGAGAATTCATTAGCATATGGAGCCTTCTCCAGTGACAATTACCTGAGGATGCATATGGACTGCCTTCGCACAGATATTGCAATGTAATTGTGCTTAAGGGGACATTTTGACAAACACGGAAAACCCTTTATTTTTATCCATCCACAATAGCAAATTAATTGAACAATTAGAAATAATAGCTTGACTGTACATAGCAAGGCATCTTGCATCCCAAAGTACTATACTGACAAAATATGAGCACTAATGCTCCACTAGTGAGAGATGGAGCACCCTCCTGACTATTTCCAGTCAGTAAAAAGAGAATGACATAACGAGCTGAAAGGGAAGAATTCATCAAGGAAGATAGAGTTGGCCCTATATGTGGCTGTTGTATTGCTACAAAGAGAGTAAACTATGCATTCCATTTGTTGATTGTAGAAAGGTTGACATCACTAGGTAGATTAGGTATAACTTTAAATATAGTGAAATAGAGTTGAAACTAATACTACAGCCAGTTTCTATGCCTCTATATTTAGGATGGAATATTTACGGATTGGGGGGGCTTGATAGGAGGGAGGAAAGTGAGGGTTGGGAAGAGGGTGGGCCTGTTTTCATATTAAGGCATCTCTCTCCTCACAAGGACTCCTAATCAGACATTTTGATTGCAGGTCACCATATGATTGTCAGTAGTACCATGTTGTGATAGCTCTTCAGGTCCTCATATTCTGTAGCAGGCCCTGTGTCATGCCTGCTTCCAACCTGCTGATGGTGCATTATTGCATTAACAAATGCAATTAGCACACATCTTCATTCTGGACAGACACCCCTAAGTACTAGTGTTAAAACTACATAACTGATAGCACTCTGGACTTTGATAAGTTTAGAAAAGATAATTTTCAAATGACTCAACAACATTGCAATGTGTTTTATTACTACAGCTTGATTCATATAAAATACCTGAGTTCTGTGAATAGTTGGCTATTTTTCCCCCCAAAAAGAGGGGTTAATAAATAAATATTATCATTAGCACCCTCTTCATAGCACATAAATAAATTCCTACATACTCATACAGTTCCAGAGAGTATGGTGGAAGCAGAGCTAGAGTTATGAAGATCCTTATCTTAGGCTAAGACTTTGTGATAGATTCTGTTCTAGGGGAGCCCTAGGAAATAATGACTATCCTCAACTTTAGGAATAAATTACATCCTTTGTTTGCATTCCATGACTTTCTTAATCTATCCAAATGTTATTTAACTCTGGTTGATATAACATTTCCCAAACTATCCATTTGGCTTTTATTTGCTCATCCAAAATCTTACAATTTTTCTCCCTGCCTTAAAAAATAATCATCTGCTCAATGCATACTCCTTTTTTCAGATTTAATGAAATAATCTTTCCAAAATACTGCTTCCACAGTTTCATCCACCTATGATAAAACTCTCATGGTTTTCCATTGCCTTTCAAATAGGATCAAAATGTGCCACTCTTGATTCCAAAACTGAATACAGACTGGTGCCAATTCATCTTCCTACAATTTTGTTGCCAGTATTCCTCAGGACACACACTTCAATCTAATTAGACTGCTTAATTGCATCCCCAGAAACCTTCGCTTGCACTCTGATCTCTGTTTCTTTAGCTCATATGGGTCCCCATCATTTAGAATATCCACCTCTTTCTAACCCAAATATCTTACTGCTTGAGTGGTAAAAATTGAAGTTCAAAACCCATCATAAATGAAGAGCTCTAGGAAACTATCCAGATTCTCACATGGATACATACTTGGAGTAGGGACCATCCAGAAGTAGAATGAGTTTACAAGGTGCAGATTGGCCTCAAGTTAGCTCAACACCAGAGTAGACTGAGATAATCTGCCTTCCTACTGCTGCCAGAAGATAGAACGAGTCCCATTTGGAGGAAGACAACTTATCCAGAACCTCTGCAAATTTTCATACATAAAGAGTATTCAATCAATAATTACCAGGCATATCCAAAACAGCCACAAGAGAAGACATAGACAATATAAACAGACCCACAAGTGACCTAGCTACTGTAATGATCAGATGCAGCCTTTAAAATAACTGTAAATAATATATTCAATAAAATAGATGAAAAGATCATTATTTTACCTGACAATTTATGAAAAAGAATGCAAGTTGAAATGTTAGAAAAATTTAATAACTGATATTAAGAGTTCAATAGATTGGTTTAATAGCAGATTGGGCACAGTTAAGAGATTAGTAAATAAGATAGGTCAGTAAAATATATCCATAGAGGGAAGATAAAGGGATAGAAATTATAGACAAAAAGTGAAAGACATAGGGACATGGTAAAAATATACAGGAAATTTGCTTCCCAGATGTAAAGGAAAAAGAGAATGGGAAAAAATAAAATTTGAAGAAAGACCATTTGAGAAAATCCATACCTAAAGAAAAAATACCAAACCACATATTCCAGAATCTCTATGAACCCCAAGCAGGATAAATAAAAAATACCCGTAGACATATTGCTATTTAATTGTTAATACCTAAAATGAAATATAAAATCCTAAAAACAGCCAGAGGAATAAAAGACACATTAATTTCAAATGAACAATTATAAAATTGACAGCTAAATTCTCAACAGAAATGAAGCCTATATAATGAAACATTTAAAGTAATTTTTAAAGTGGTGAAGGAAAATGATCAACCATCTAGAATTCTATACCCACTTAAAATATCCTTTAAAAATAAATGTATAATAAAGATACTTTCCCAGCCAATCAAAAATGAAATTGTGGCCAGCAGACTTGTATTAAAAGAAATACTAAAATTTGTTCTCCAAGTGAAAAGAAAATGATCCCATATGGAAACTTTATAACAGATAATAGAATGAAGAGTGCTGGTAAGGGTAATTCTGTATGTAAAACTCTAATAATAATTCTTATGGATTACAGTGTATGTAGAATTATAGGACAACAAAAACACAAGTCTGAAATATGGTAAATGGAGTTAAAGTGTCTTAGGATCTTGCATGGTCTGTTTAGTGACAACCCAAATAATGTGGCCTACGTACCATTATTATAACTTCTCATTAGAAGTTACTATAAGTTAGCAGACTCGAATAAGTCAAGGAGGCGTGTTGTAATCTTTAGTGTAACCACTAAAAGAATAGTTAAAGACATTTAATGAGAATATAGAGGAAGAGTTATATTAATGAAAATACTTGTTAATGTAAAAGAAAACAGAAGGGACAAATTTTTAAAAATAGATGTATAGTAGATTTGAACCCAAATATATCTGTAATTTCATTAGATGTAAATAGACTACTCCATTTAGGAGAAAATATAATCAGACTGGATTAAAATGAAAAACAACTTTCCTCAGCTTAAAAGAAACACGTTAAAGAAACCAAAAAGTCAATGGTGAAAGGATGATAAAAAAGATACACCATGCAAACGCCAACCAGTTGAAAGCTGAATATAGCTACATTTGTACTGGGAATGGTAAATTTTAAGAAGCGTTACTAGATATAAAGAGTGACATTTCATAATAAAATGCTTAATCTAACAAGAAAACACAACAATCCTAAATTTGTACCTAATAACTCAAAAAAACAAAGCAAAACACAAAACTCAACCAAACTGTCAATTGTGAAGGTATAATGAAGACATTTTAAACCATAAGAATTCAGAACATTTATCTCTTACAAACCCTACTTTGGGAGATAGTAGGTACTAAAACAAAACAAGGAAGTTATCCAAGCCAGAAGATGGCATGGGATTCAGGAAAAAGCTTCTAATTGTGACAACAGTAAGCAGGCCTGGAGATCAATCACCCAGATGGGAAAAGGACAACAGCTCTAGGAGAGACACCTCTCAGACAAAGTGGGGACTGACAGGATACCTTGATGGACTATCTGCCAGGCAACTGCAAACATCATACAGAAGACACTGGAAGAAGAAGATAAAAAGACAATAAGGAACTTCCAGTTACAAAAGAAAACATCAAGTAAGAAAGAGAACATAATATATTCATGATATCTTTATTTGACTCTACAATGAATAAAAATTACTTAGTTGTAATAATAGAAACACTTTTATAATGTTAACTGAAAACTCTCCAAGTATATTATGAGGATGGAGAGCAAGAGGAAGTATATTGTGTAAGAGATCTAAATCGCCAACTGTTATAGTAAGGCAAAGAGAATATTTAGTGTTAATAAACAATAAATAGTATGATATGAGCCTTGTTTAGCAATATAGAGGTAACTGAGAAGGAAGAAAACCTAAAAAATGCATAGTGGTTACCTCTGGGCAGCAGGATTGGGGTAAGTATGGGTTAATTCAAGGAACAATTATTTTTCATTTATTTGTCATGATTAATTATTACTTTGACATAAAAATTAAAATAATATGGTAAGTGGGAAAAGTAACATGCTAGTTATAGGAAATCTGAGAAAAAGAAAGTGATAAAGTAAAAATTACCCTAATTCTACCACCCAGACTGTTCAGTTTTTGGTATATTCCCTCAAGCCACATATAAAACACACACACATTTTTTTTTAACAAAATTGAAATTATATTGCACTGGATTTTTTTATGCCTAAAATTTTATTATGAATATTTCCCTTTTCTATCTTATAAATCAAAAACATACATTTTAATGTCTTCACAGTTTTCTAGCATTTAACTGTTGAGATTTTATTTAACCGCTAGCCAATGGTTGAATATTTTAAGTGTTTCTAAATTCAGGAATATTATAAATAATGTTGCAGTAAATATCCTTTTACATAAACATTACATATCCTTTTACATAATCAGAGGTTAATAAATGATGTAGCAATAATTGTCCTTTCCTCATAAAAAATACTGATTATTTCCTTATGATAAATACTTAAAAATAGAACTATTTACTCAAGTATATGAATCATTTTAAACTTCTTGATACATATCATTGCAAAATTGGTGTCTATGAAGGTTAAATGAATAGTGATAATATTAGAGGACAAAGTTGAGTGGTACATAGAATATGTGATATGAGGAAAGGGCAGATCAGGGTAGTCTGGAGAGGTGAGGAAAGGTCCGGTGCGTGAACTTTGGCCCTCATATCTTTTGGGAATGTACGCTGTATCACTCACCAGTGATACGAAAGAGAACGAGTAAATGAGGAAGAAGTATATTTCCCTACAATTCCTGCTTCTTCACATTTCTTATGAAGAATACTCCCTACGAACTGAAGCAGGTTAATTAAGATGCTAAGAAGGCTGGCACAATCTGTGTGCAGATCAACATCACTCAAGACATCAGTGTAATAACATGGGTTTATTCCTGACTGCAAAGGCTGTGTTTATGCAACTGGCACAGAGTCCAATAGGACTGAGGGATAAAAATAGGGATTGATTCAGTTGGCTGCACTCTTGTCACCTGGTACAGACCAAAGGCTGGCTATATGAGTATGACTATTACTAATATAACTCTTCATTATTGCTTTATTAGAGCTTTGAATTTTAAAAAATCTATTAACTGCAAATAGGATAAAACTGGAAAATTTATAATGAAGAGTAGGGGATGGTTCCCAAACAATGGTCTATACACCAGTGGCCTCAGAATTACCTGGGGAGCTTTTTTAAAACTATTGCATGCCAGGCCCATTCCCAGAGATCCTGATGCTCTAGGCAAGGATTAGGGCCTGGAAGTCTGCATTTTTAACAAGCTCTCCAGGGCTTTCATTTGGATGAACAATCAAGTTTGGAATTGCAGATCTTGATTATGTAGGGAGTACACCAGAGTGAGTACCTATTTTACTTTACTTTTACTAATCCTGGACTGTGGCCGGGGCGGGGTGGGGAGGGGGTGTGTGTTTTGTAGGGCAAATGAAGACATCCTGACATAGTAGAAATCTGAGTTTCTCTTGGTCCTAGAGGGAATGAGTATTTTTATATGATTTTTTTGGGTATATTTTTATCTTTAAGTTGCCACCTTACATTTCTCTTTATCATTGTTTTCTATCAGGATATTTTAAGTTTTCTTTATTGGTTTCCAAGAGCTCTTGAAATATTGGGATTTGTTTTCCATTTCCTAAGAATTTGGAAGTGGCAAAATGAAATTATTGTCTGACAGTTTAACTTATGAATTAACACACAATGGAGTGAAGCAGAAATATGAAAACCTAACTTTAAGCGAAAATGGCCACCTGGATGTCAAGAATTGACTGAATTATTGAATTTCTTACCATATCTTAAAAAAGATCATGGCATTTGTAAGGTAACCCATGGAAGTGAATAAAAATGTGAGTTCAATTGTCAAATGTTAGGTGGTCCAGTCAACACTGTGGTCTTGAGAGCGGACTTAGTCCCATCAACACGTTATCTTCAGTCAGTGTTATTAAACATTCAAATCATGGTGCTAACTATTATTGATTTGATTTCATTCTCCCCAAGAAACTCCTTCATTTGCTCCCTATATGCCTACAGGGAGAACATGTGCTAGGCAGAGAGCTTGATGGTCTGATGTCTTAGCGGTTTTGATTCTTATTACAAATTAATAAACCTGCATCTTGATTATACTTTGTATCCTGGGCAAGAATGTGTTGGGTGGCATCTAAAATTGACTTTCTGTAGTTATGTTTCTTATTAATGAAAAAATTGCCATTCTGTGTTTTGTTTTTTTTTTTTTTGAGGAAGATTAGCCCTGAGCTAACTGCTGCCAATCTTCTTTTTGCTGAGGAAGGTTGGCCCTGAGCTAACATCCGTGCCCATCTTCCTCTACTTTATATGTGGGACGCCTACCACAGCATGACTTGCCAAGCGGTGCCATGTCCACACTGGGGACTGGAACCAGTGAACCCCAGGCTGGGGAAGCGGAACATCCGCACTTAACCACTGCGCCACCGGGCTGGCCCCGCCCTTCTGTTTTTATATATCAGTACCACGAGCTTGGTAAATAGGAGTCCAGCCCTGACAGACAGATTCACTCAGAGTCACTCAAAAAAATCACTTAGAAAACATGAAGGTCAGGCTCAGGACTCCAACATTATCACTCTGTGATTCTTCTTTGGGAACAGCTCCTTGTACTAAATAAGCCTCTTTGAGTATCAACAAAAAGTTACCTTATTAATCCAGAACTAAATTTTATGGTTTTTCATTTTGTTTATAGAGTTTAAGGATACTCAAAGATGTCACATGTGGAATACAATTATGTATTCCTAATTGTATGAATATGCTCATATTGCATGTTTAACTCGGTATTCTGTGGATGCTCCATAAATGCTTGATCATGCCAAGGAAACTATGGTCTCTGCATTTTTTTACCTCTTTCCGGTGAAATGGATCTTCTCTAAGCAGAAGGGAAGTGAAAACATAAACTCCGACCCAGAGGCTGGCCCCTGCTTCTACACATCCTTCGTCCACGCTTCATGGTATTGTGGTACTTCATTACTATGAGTTTGTTGCTCTGGTAGAGTCAAGAATACAAGACTTGCCATGACACATACAGGAAACTACAAGCAGCTAGGTGGTTTTACATGGTAAAGAGCGAGGCACCTAAGGATGAGAGAAGCCAGAGGGGTCAGCAAAAGACCAGAAGAGAAAGGCTTCGTGAAATTTGTTCTTTAGGCAATTGAGAGCCACTGAAGGATTTTGGAGCAGAGGAATGGCAAAGTGAGATTTTCATTTTTCATCTCAATCCAGCAGAATTGGAGGGAAGAAGAGAGGCCAGTGAGGCTGCAGTGGCTATCATTCAGGGGCTAGAAGATGAGGGCTGAGTCCAGGCCAGAGTGGGAGGAATGAAGAAGCAGGAGTGGCTTTGAAAAAAGTATTTGGAGTGAGGAACCAGAATGAAACCTTTTGGAACACCATCATTTTGTTATATTAATTCTAGGTTGTTTGAGTAGAAGTTCCATAAGCCCAGATGGGTAAGAGTCTAAGCATATCAGAGCGCTTTTAACATCCTCTTCAGGTGTGATGTCTGCTTTCAAAGTCACTAGGAACATCATGGAGCAGCCTAAGCTAGATTTTAGGCCCCTGTGCCCCTCTTTGTCTTTTTCCCCCCTTTTTATCTTAGTCCTCACCTATGAAGCAGTTTCCATTTTCCATATAAACTCTAGCACCTTTCTCATTACTTCTCTACATGTTTTTCTCCCTTTCAACACAACTTATTTAAGACCCCAAGTTCCTGTTCTCTACTGTTGCCCGATATTGAGAGGAAAAGCTCTGACAATTCAGTAATGTGCAAGTTAATCTGTATTTCACAAATTTTCTTTGGGATAAGATGCCAGGAAAAGAACTCCAAAGGAGCTGAACCCTAATGGTGGAAGTACAGATACTGGCAGTTGAAAGGACGTATTTGGGGATAGAGGGATAGTCCCCTCAAATGTCACCCCATTAAATGTCAAATATTGCCACTTGGTCCTTCTCACCTCTCAGAAAGGGGTTCACAATCCCGGCTTTGCCACTCACTTTCTTTGCATACCTGTGGAAACAGAAAATTTGAGTAACTGATTTGAGCCTTTTATTTAGTTTGAGTCCACTGGGGACAAAGTAGGAGTGACTGGTAGTTTCATAATTAACTGGATAGATTGGAAAATTGGTTAATTCAGAATCCCAAGTCACTCTGTGTCAAAGAACAAGAGTTAAATTTTACAGCTGAGACAAAATCTAACCCTTGCTCATTAAGGATTCATGCTGCTTTCTACAGCTCCATTCATCTGCACTGTCCATGCCTTCAGCACCTAGGCTCAGCTCTATCAAGTTCCTTTGCCAATCTTAATCAAGTCACCTGTGAGATCTGAAGGGACCTCACCTACATCCAGAATTAGGCTTGTGCCCATAATCCTGGCTTCCCTGCAGTGAGCAGCTGTCTGTCTACCTAGCCATAGCGTGCTGTGTGAAACTGTGTGGGGCAGTCTCTGTGATGGGTTTCATCTCTTTATTTCTGCTTACTACTTCAATTCCCCTGCTGGATTTGGAGGCCTTCCTTGAACACAAGCCTAGTTGACTAGGATCTTGTCAACGTGCCTAGCACTTGACATTCCCCGTGATTTGGCAGCTAGATGCTGTCTCCCTTCATTCTAGTCACAGACAGAAGCCTTGTTCCAAATTAAATGGACCACCCAAACTCTGAGGCTGCCACCCACCTGAATTTGTGTATTGCCTTTGCCTGGTGACTCCTGGTGTCTGACAGATGGGATCCTCATTAACATCAGGGATGCTTGGAAATAATACCACCCTTTTGGGCTATGATATAAATTGTCTTCTATTCCTGTGGTGGGGGGAGGCAACTCTAAAGCCAGCCAGTGCTCTTCTCTACCCCTGGTTCTGTCTATTTCCAGCTCCCTGTCCCCATCCCTGTCCTACACATATCAAGGCTCAACCTTTCCTGCTACCCACAATATGAAACTAATATATTAAATTTCTGGTTTGTCTAAACTAGCTTTATTGACACCAAATTTAACCTCAGCATGATTTAATATTTCTGCTGGGTCTATATTATGTTCAGCAAAGCATATAAATTTATAGAATAAAGATTTGGGGGTTTATAGTTCAATGCAATATATCTGGAAGGCAGAAGTTGACAAACCAATATTACACTGTACTCTCTTCTAAAGTTCATATTAGAAATTCAGCCAAGATTGATGAAACTCTAAAAGATAAGTTGGAGGAAAGGATACATAGCTGCTCTTGGTACAAGAGTAAGAATGCAGAAAAGAGATGCTCATTGTTTGATTTTTCAGGCTTCTAAGGGAAAAAACTCTTAGAGGACTTTTCTTGTGGAATCATTTGTGTGGAAAACAATGGTATGTGGAAACATTGAGAAGAGTGGAGGGAGAAGAGCAGAGATAATTGGCTATTGTAAAGCACACTGTTTATCAGAGAAAGCATTTCATGAAGGTTTAATACAGAACAGTTCATTAAGGTAGGCTAATAGTCACAGCACCACCTGATTAACCGAATATTGTGCTTGAGAATTATATTATTTTCCATACCTGAGTTTCTAATTTGAAACAAAAAACGCATTTGATGCAGAAAAAAATAAAGACTAAAGAATATCTAATCTTCCGTTAATGCGTCAAGTTTTTGCAGTGACTTATGGTGAATCAACAATAAACTGCAGAATATGCCAACTTTATCTTTAAGCCGTGTTCTTCCTATTTAGGTCTTTAATTATAGCCACTCTTCGCTCTACTGCTCCATTGCCCCCATCTTTACCTGCTCCCTTCTCAGATCTTACTGTCTACGTATTTTCCCCTTTAACCCCACTTATTTATTCACTTGACTGATATTATTGAGTATTCTTGTCTGTGTTCCCCATACCATCTGAGAACTGGGTGCTACACCCTCTGGGACAATGCCTCTCCTCGCTGGGACCTTACTGCAAAAAATGGCCTAAATCTCAAACAAAAACCACAATTTCAAGAGAGAGATGAAATTAAGATAAAAGAATTAAGCTCTAACGTTTGACTTGCAAGTGTCAAACAGTAAATCAGACCTCTTTGGTAGTTAGTAGAGGTTCTACTGACCCCATAATATCACTCCGTAGTTGACAGGTGGTTCCTCCTGCCCTGAAGATCCACAGAGTTGCGGACTAGGACTCTAGCAAATGGGATATTGGCCAGTCAGCTCTCGCTGTTCTGTATCACTGCAGTGAACTGTGCTAGACCTGAACCCAGGCCGCCATGTTGACATCATACAAGCAGTCCAAAGTGGTTGGGCTAATAAAATTAGGCAGCGAATGTTTTACAAGTCAGTTGGATAGCATTTTGATTATGGGATGACAGCTGACTGACATGGATGCTGGCATTGGCTCTCCGATTGTGAGATAGGCCACCCCTCGGGCTGAGTTATACAATATTAGGTTATCTAACTGCAGTATTTATTTCTACCTCTGCACAATAACTCAGAGAAAGGAGTCCTTATTTATTTACAAAAATCCTGAGGCCTAAAGTATGTGAAAAGAAATGGAAAGAAAATTTGGGCATTTGAGATCTAAAGGCTTATATCAATGCCTTGGGAGAAAATATCTGGAGTCTTAATTCTAATGCTTAGGATTTAAAAAGTGTTTAAAAGAATAACTTGCTAAAAAATAGCAAAGATAATGTCTACACACACTATGATATTTTTTCTTCATAGCCTCATATTATTTTCCTCTGTGATTCATACCATTTAGTCTCTTTTCAAATGCTGGTCTATCAAATCGGAGGAAAGTAAACTTCTCAATTGGGCAAATCAAAAGCATAATACTTTTCAAAGTTTTCTGAATCCAAATGAGACAGGAGCAGTGATTTGAGGAAAATACAGATAATATTGTTGAGGAAAGAGTATCTTCAGAGAAAAATTACACTCAGCTAAAATGCAAGCTTTGGAGTTTCAGAAGAAAAAAGAATAGCTGTAAAGAGAAAAGGTCAAAATCAATAATATCTCGTTTTTTAAATTTGTATACACTTATTTTTAAAATTCATTCTTTTTGATATCAAGTTCTATGAATTCTGATAAATACTAGAGTTGTATAAACATCCTGAAATCAGGATAAAGAGACATTCCTCATCCCCCGGAAGTCCCTCCTGCTTCTCTTTTGTAGTAAAACATTCCCCACATTCTGACCTTGCCACCTGCTGCTCTGTTCTTCACCACTATCAACTGGATACTGATAACACCACGATGCAATCGTTAACACTTAAAGTCTTGAAGAAAATATTTTAAAAATTGAATTTGACTTTAGAAGAATTATTTTTGCGGAGACATGCTATAGGGTGAGAAATTAAAAAAAAAATTTCAAGCATAAAATACTGGAAAGTCTAAGGTAGAAGTTGAATAAAGAATGCGAATTGTGGAGAAAAAAGAAAAATATTTCTTACTGGTAAAGCTTGTTCATGTCAATTTATAAGGAAAAACTTCAGATGTCAACTTAAAAATGTGTCTGAGTGCATAGTAATTCAAAAGCATTTTTGAGGGAAAGAGAGCAAAACGTTGAAAACCAGTGAACGAAAGGATTGGTCCTTCTATGGAGAACTATTTCCCCATAATAATCTTTTCTGTCCAATACCTTTTGCTTCCTCAATCTCCCCTTCAAACTAAGACAAATCCTTCCATTTTCCTTCTAAGTTCCCCCTTATTTCTCCATTTCAGCACTTTAATCAGTTGTAATTATACATTTAATAATTAATAATCACTTAATATCTCTCTTCTACAGGTGTTCAAATATATTCCTTTGCTGATCCAATCTCTGTATTTTATTTAGGACCAAACCTGAGTTGCTTGAGGGCAAGGACCACATTTTATATTCCCCAGGCTTGGTACTGTGCCTAGCACATAATAATTTCCAAAAAGTGTTTCATAAATGATGAGTGAAGTTGAGAGAGGAGAAGGTTGAATCATTTAAGGAGTTGAGAAGACTCCTTTTTGGCACCGTGGTAGAGCTGGTTAACGGTCCACTGAAATATACTCACCTTTCCATAATTTGAAATTTTTATGAGGAGGCAGAGCCTCTCCTGGGACTACATTTCCCAACACTATTGGCAAGGGGATGTACACAGGAGGATGCCTATAATTTCTGGGCCTACTTTTGTTTTTAATGAAGTCATTGTGCCTTCTCTATTCTTTCCCCCTCCACTGACTGGATGCAGAGATCTCCAAGGCCTCAGGGGATGGTATGGTCCCAAGATAGAAACAGCCTAAGTCTCTGAATTACTACTTGGACAAAAGCTGCTTGAGACCTGCCACCCCCACATATGATACACACTGACATATGCATCAAACAAACTTCTGTTACACTAAACTATTGAAAATTGATGGTTGGTTTGTTACAGCAGCTAGCCTAACCACAAAAGCCCGGTGTTTTTGCCCTCTAAGGGAAGACCAGATCCATGCCTGTTTAGAAAAACAAAAAGGAAAAACACCTCCATCAACAGCAACAAAAAAACAATAAGGAAGGATGGGTGTAGCTAAGTCTCCAGTGATTAAATGAATAAGATTTAGAAGCTTAGAAACTTACCATTTCAAATAGGAGGCTCTATCAAAATAGTAGATTGAAGTTAAAAAAACAACAACAAAACAACCAGCCTAATCTAAACAGTGGGAATCTAAACTATAGCGTTCCTGAGGGAGAACAGTCAAGAGAAGAAGAAACATCAAGAGAGCCTTTAAATCTGTTAAAAGGAAGTAGGCAGTAAAAGTCAGCGAGGACTTTGTGGCACAGAAGTCTGGAGCAAGGGGCAGATGAGACTATATTGTTGAAAGTCTGAGTGAACACTTCTTATGCATTGATTAAATACCCTGAAGGTCACATCTCGGCTACTGAACTCATGCTTCCAGGCTTTGGGGAGCATGGCTAAGAGCAACTTTGAAAGTCCTCTTCCTTCCTTCATTTAAAGTTAGAATTGAGTAAAGAAAAAATTGCTGTTGGGACATTTAGAAGCTGAGAGCATCTTTCTGACTCAGATGAATAATTGCCCATTCCACATACTTTGAAAAATGGAGCCAGGGGAATGAAAATGATTTCCACACTGATCCATATTTCATCCAGTTGGTCAAGAAACAACTGTCTACAACAGGCAAAGTACTGTGGGGAATGACACCATTTGTTCTTAGTAAGCTCAGAATACACGTGTGCTGGGAGGAGGGGTGCAGGTGGAAGGGAAGACAGGCCTCAACACAGAACCAAGTGATACAGTCGTCTTGGACTGCTCTGTGATTTTGTGAAAAACTCAGCCTCAGGAGGACTTTTTGCTCTGGGAAAGAGGGTTAGGACTAAATGGCTGCAAGGCAATTTACAAACGATCCTTGGAAGCTGATGTCTTGGCTATGTGGGATTGAAAGAGGCAGTGAAATGGAGTTTCCTGCAGAAGTATGGCTGATTCTGAGGATATAAGCAATAAAAAGAGTTCTTGCAGATATGGGTTTGCTAAGTATAGACGAAGCTGACAGCTTTACTCCATGTCCCTGGAAAACTCGAGTTGAGGACTGAATGTCACTGCTGAGCTCTGGGAGATGGCTTAGCTGGTTGTTGTGAACTACGTCCTTATAAATATTTTGAACACACAACCTTGGGTCAATAATGACATGCTTCATTTGCTAGGTGGCTTTGCTCATTGCTTTCCAATATTTGGAAACACACACAATACTACACCTTGCTTCACCAACAGAACAAAACTCAATGGCATAGTTAGATAAGGGGCAAGTGGGAAGGAGAGGAATTTGACTTCAGCAGAAGGAACTGGTCAGGATAATTGTTTATGTACCACTGTTTGGTTGAGGGGTCAGCCAAAACCCAGATTTAAACAAAGTTATCACCTTTCTTTCCAATTTTCTCTTTCTTTGTTTCATTGAAAAAGAATCTTTTTAATTGCCTAACCCATGTTGTATGTATCATCATGCCTAAAATTCAATGCGTGTTAATTAAATGCCTTGAGAGAGGAAAATCGGGCCTATAGGGAACTCAGAGAAAGTGGAAAACTAATTCTGAATGAGAGAGATCAGCTGAGACTTTATGGAAAAGATAGTAATTGATCTTGACTTTGAAATACAAATAGTTTAAAAAAAACTTTTTACAATGTATAACGTACATTCAGAAACATGCACAAACCTTAAGTGTGTGGGTGGATGCATTATTTTGGAGTAGAATTAGAACATTTTGATTACCCAGAGTTGTCATGCTTTCTCCCAATCACTGTCCCTCCTTCATAAAAGTAATCACTGTCCTGACATTTTACACCAAAGACTAGTTTTACCTGTACTTGAACTTTATGTAAAAGGAATCACACAGTATGTATTCTTTCATGTCTGGTTCTTTTGTTTGACATTTTGTTTCTAAGCATGTTTAGTGTTGTTGCATATTCCAGCTTTTCATTAATTTTTATTGCTCTCTGATATTCCATTCAATGTATATACCACATTTTATTTATCTACTCTACTGTTGACAAAAATTTGATTGTTTCCACCAGTATTTGGCTGTTATAAACAATGATGCTATGAACATTTCTTTTACATGCTTTTTGGTGCACAGGTGTACGGGTTTCTCTTGAGTACATATCTGAGAATTAAATTGTTAGGTTGTAGGGTATGCATACAATTAACTTTTCTTGGTAATGTCAAACTGTTTTCCAAAGTGATTGTTGAATAGGATTTAACAGAAGAACCGGTGGGGAAGAGAATTGGAGACAGAAAACATTTCATGGTGAAGAGAGAAAGACATGAAAGAGCCTATCAAGCTCCAGGACCAGGGAGTGTTTTAGAGTGGCTAGAGTTTCGAGTGTATGAAGCCTGCACTAGTTGATAAGTCAAGTGTAAGTAGGGACAAGAATATGGAAGACCTTAACACCTTTCTTGGAAACTGGAACTTTGTAAGTAATGGGAAATCATCAAAGAGACTGAGATAAGGGAGTGACAAGATCAGTTCTGTGCTTTAGAAAGAGGAGTCAGTATAAACTGCCTTCAGAGGGTAAGATGGAGAGTGAGATTCTGAGTCAGGTTGTTTAGAGTGGAAATTGAGAACCATGTAGGAGATAGAATAGCTGAAGTTCCTATGAGTAAGTTCTATCACTTTGGAACCCAGAGTGCTTTTTCTGCTGAGTTCTAGAACTCTGAAATTGCTGGGTTTTACTCTGTGGTTCTCTCACAACCATGGCTAGTGAATTCCTTTAGAATTCCTTAATTTATTTCCTCTTAGTAAGATTTTTACTCTAATAAGAGCTTCTGTGTGGTTTTAAGTAGAGGTCAGGTGGAAAAAAACAAACAATTAAGTGCAGACAATTTTGTGTCTGTAACGAATGTTAGGTATAAGCAAAAGGGGTTACCCAGGAGTCTTTGAATTTAAGTAGCATTCTGTAAGAAATGCTGTCTGTCAAAAAGATGCTGAAATACTTTGATTTCTAGTCCATACACCCAAATATTGGGAAAAGCCCTGTCAATATCTAGTGCTCTGTTTATAGTTTTAATAGGAAGGGCTTCACAGTCTAAGAATAATTTGTATGAAACCATATTAACCATTGATCACCAGAAGGCCAATTTAATCTGATTGTTTTATGATGGTATTAGCACGCTGTTAAGGGGACCAGATGGGTCAACAAAGAAGTAGATAATTATGTGGCAAAGAATGAATTCTGTCAATCAGTTTTTTTCCTAGCAGCACAGAAAAATACATTAACAACCCTCCCACACCCCCAGTGTCAAAGGCTTGACATTACCCCTGTTTTTCAACACGAATCTGCAATCATTTAATAGCTTTGGGATTTGAGCTCAATTAATTTCAATCTTTGTGGTATGAGCCTGAAACCTAGGCTGAGGCAATCACAATAAATATTTGGTAGATTCCAGAAGAATAATTGTATTCCCTAGCTGCAAGCAATTAAGCACTACATGTATTCCTTGCAAACGTTTGCAAGTGCAATGAAAAACATGTTTTAAAAGACGAATAATGAAATGGCTTCTTTCCTTTGGTGGCATTTAGGTAAACGAAAATTAAAGCTTGTTGTTTTACTTAGAAGGAAAGGATATTTTCTGCTATAAAAATTATGATGGTTTGTATATAAACTGATAATCTTTCCGAAATCAGGGAGAACGGGATAGATGCCAGAAAACAGATGGGCAAACGTCCCAAAATTCAAAAGGAGAAAAAGAATGGCTTTCACAAACTACTGGGGAAGAAGCTTAATTTTAATTCCCTCTTATCTTTGATATGCATTAATGATAAGAATTTTAGATTTGGAAGTAATTCTCCAATCCTCTCTCAACACAAAACCCTCCTCTACAACATCCAAAAACATGCCCATTGTCCATATAGAAAAAAATGACAACAAATCAAATTTATTTTAAGTTGTATGAGGTCATTAGAATCTTATAAAATAGGATGACTTAGACGTTTACCTAATGAAAGAAAGTAGTTTTGTAACGCTGTCTTCAAATGTTTACATATGGATTAAAAGTAGGAGAGGAAAAAGACATTTAAGGAACTCCTTTAATATTATTTTAATCTTTATAATAGTCCAGCGAAATGGACACTTTATAGAATAAAGTGAATAAACTGAGGCTTCAAGGAGTTGTGTAATTCATCCAAGGTCACTTAAATAGTAAAGTGATGAAAAATGGATCCTCTGCTTTCATTTTTTTCTCCTATATCTCTGTATTGACATTTGCCGCCCCCCCCCCCCCCCCACACACACACACTGGACTCAGCCCTATGTCTAATGCAACAACTGTCCAAATATGACACATGTCTTCTGAGTAAATAATTCCTGTGATGGGGAGCTCATTACCTATGATTTTACAGCTTTTTCTTTGTGATGATTTTTCTTTTACTTCTCCAGTTACTCTTTTCAGTCTCCTCTGGTGGCCCTTTGTCTTCAACCTGTTGCATAGATGTCTTCCTTCCATAGTACTCCTTCTTTCCATCAACATACCAGATGGAAGTATCTTGCTACATGCGTAGCTTCACCTAACATGTGTATACTAATAATGCCCACATTTAAACCTGGGGCCCAGACTGCTCTTGAAATTCATGTATCAAATGATATAGAGTCACTTGGACATGATATTGATCATGAAACTCAACTTGATTGTTTGGCTAACATCCTTCCTACAAACAGCTTCTCCAACTCTAAATCTATTACTCTTTCTGTAACACCTCTCTGAATCTCTGCCTACTCATGCACTCAGGTCAGAAACAATGGTTATTTGTCGCTTCTGCCTGCTTTTTTTTTTTTTTTGCTGAGAAAGATTTGCCCCAAGCTAACATCTATTGCCAATTTTCCTCATTTTGTTGGGGTGTTTTTGCTTGAGGAAGATTAGCTCTGAGCTGACCTATGTGCCAGTCTTCCTCTACAGTTTATATGTGGGACACCACCACCGCATGGCTCGTGAACGGAGTAGGTCTGTGCCTGGGATCCAAACCCATGAACCTGGACGCTGAAGTGGAGTGTGTGGAACTGTAACCACTTGGCCATGGGGCTGGGCCCCACTTCTGCTTTCTTGTGTTCCCCACATCCACTTACTTATTAATTCCTGTCACTTCTTCTTGCTGAAGATGTTCACATCTCTTCCTTCCTCTCCACTTCTGTGGTGCCTTAATTCAAACCCAACTCCCATCTTGCCAAAATTACTGCTCAGCCTTAGAAATCATCTCCTCGTTTTGGAAGGGCACCTTCCCTATGGTAGCCAGAGTGGTCTATGTAAAACACTTACTTTACTATGTCACTTCTCTTGCTAAACATTTTCAGCATTTGTGTGTCTTCAGAATAAAAGAAAACTTGTTAGCATGGGCTAAAAGAACATTTATTATTGGCTCTTGCTTCTTTCTTTTATTTGAGCTACTTCTTTCCGCTCCCTTCTTTGCTAGCCATTGAGTGTAGGTGTGGGAGAGAACGTCCTAGCAGCTGAGTATCAGAGGTTACTCAAAATGAATATGTATCTGAATTCCTTGGGAAACTTAAAAAAAAAAAATTAGACCTCTGGCTCTCATCCTAGACTGACAGAATTAAAGCACCTGGTCTTTGAGTCTAATTTTAACAAGTGTCCCAGGTGATGCTGGTAGAAGTTTGCATTTGGGAACCACAATTGCAATAGATGAGAGGGAAGTAAAAGGATGAATCCCTCTCTTGATGACCTTACACCATGTTTGGAAGTTGACCTGAGCATGCTTGCAACAACGAGGATATAAGATGAGGCAGATATTAACAGACATGAGAATATGAGGAATAATTTAGAATTTTGCTGTTGGAAATCAAAGGCATTTGGAGTCTTCCAAGAGCCACTTTTTGTCGAGAAAGTCTTTCTGAAAATTAGGTCTTGGTCCAGCCTCTCTGAGCTACATTCTCTGCTCTGACTTGAGTCTAGAGAACTTACATTCCACAGGTTTGTCCTTTTAATATGTTACTTACAGCTTGCAAAATTGTACTCAGCTCTTCACGGGAAAAGCCCATTAAGACGTTCAAAACTAATTACTGGGAGAAATGAGAGCTGATGGCCACAGGCACAGCTGACAGGAGGATATTGGGGTGATATATGTGTGGGAGGTTGTCTCGTTCCTATAATGCTAGCTCTCAGAGATGGCATGGGAACAAGTAAGACTTCCAACTCCCTCGGTTCACTTATGATCCTCTGCACACACTACACTGTTCTCAATTCCATGTCCTCAGTCAAGCATACTTGCACTCCCCTGTGCATTGCTTAAATCTTCCCTATCATTCAATCTGTGCCTTGAAAACCTCTGTCTATTCCAGCTCTTACTAATCTTTTTAGGATCTGAATTAGACACCATTGTCATTCATAGTCCTTGTCATCATCCCTTCTTCCTCTTTGCATTCACTAAGCACTTACTTATTGTAACAAGCATTGGGTAAAACAGCTACACAAAATACTTAATTGAATTCTCATGATAATTCCATAAATTCAGGAGTATTTTTATTTTACAGATGAAGGCTTAGAGAAATAGGATAAATTGTCCAATTTTCCATGGTCACACAGCCAGTAAGTAGCAGAGCAGGGTTTGGAACCCAAGTTTCAGTGATTCCCAAGTCCAAGACAGAATAATGCTACCTTTAGCTTCTTTGTAATTATTTCACGTCAGTTTGTTCTCCCTCCCCCAGGTCACTGTAGCCCCAGAGAAGATCCTTGAATAGGAGTCAGCATGATGATGACTGTTCTCTTACAGATTCACTGTCCGTACTTCTCTGCCTGCCTCTGTGTCCCAGGAGGCTGGCTACCGTGAACTACATCATCCAGAGCTCCTTGACTCCTGCCTTCCTTCTGGTTGTGTTTGACCAGTGGGAGTCAGGAGAATGGCAGAGAGAGAGGTCAGGGTATTTCCTCCATGCTTCATTTCTGCTTTGGGCCAACTTTGTCAATCACTGCATCCTTCCACTACTCAAATTTTGGACTGCTGTTCCTCATCCATGGTTTCAGTTCTTCATAGTCCCTATTAGTTTATTTCTTCCCTTTGTTCTCTTGGCCCTACAGACAGAGGCAGCTGCCCACTGTTGCTGGTTTCTGGGTGTCTCATTCCCCTGGTTTGTTCCATCTTACTACACTCCTATTATTAATCCCTTCTGTATTTGAACCATCTGGGGTTCATTCTGATTCCTGCTGGGACATTACCTGATAGGGTTAGTATACTTGATTCTATATTCAGCTCTGCCACTAACAAGCCCAGCTTTGTCTTGCAACTCCAGGTATATAAACCTAATTCTATAACTAGACCATTATTTTGTGGATGCCCTACAGAATTCCCAAACATTTCCAAACCTGAAGCTATGTGTTTCCACAAATTCTTTGTTTTGCTCTATATTTCATATGCAGGTGACCGAATCACTCCAGATTGAAACCTGCAAGTTGTTATAACCTCCTCTTGCTCCTTCATTTCCCCAGTCTACATCCTTAATATTACTCAAATCCACCTCCTCTTCTCTCTTGCCCTGATACCGCTGCTTCTGTTTAGACTTTCATTGTCTATCATTTGGACAATTAAATTGCAACAGTTCCTTAATTGGTTTCTTCAACTCTGGTCTTACACATCAACTGTTGCCAGAATGAGCTTTCTCTTTAATTTAAAAAGTAAGTAGATGCTTGCTGGGAAAATTCAAATAATATGATATAAAGTTGCAAGTCCTCTCTCATCACCCCAGAGCAACTCCATAGTGGTAACTACCGAGTTTATTTGGAATATGTTCATTTTTCTATGCATATAAACTGTATGCATGCAAACACATATAGGTTTATTTATAACAATAGTATTATACTATATGTGCTGTTTAGCAATTTAGAATACCATAAACAAGAGTTATGTTTTCAAAACTACAAGGGAATAATAGTATCTTTTCTCCCCCTTAAAACTCTTCCATGGGTTCCATATCTTTTTTTTGAGGGGGAGAGATTATCCATGATGACAAATAGAAACGGCAAGCAATAGGATATATTGGAGAATATGAAGAAGCCATTTGGTATAAACCTAATTCAGCCTGACCTTGTCTTTCCAAAAGGGCCTGACCGTGGCTGTTGAGCATGCATTGTATATCTGCTTTAGATATTCCCTATGGCAAGAACAAAGGCCCTTGAGATAAAGGTTCAACTTCCCTCCCCCTCCCAAGGTTGGCGTCTCCTTAAGGATTAAGCATCTTTCCTTAGGCTAGAGACTGATTGCTGTGCTCACCTCTGACCGCCCAGCTTGAGACAATAGACTTGCCTCCTGCTACGCCCTCTGAGAGAGCAGACCCACTACCTGCTGTGTCCATCAAGTGCTGTGCCAACAGGGCAATCTTGTGACTATTGTGGGAGGGACATTTCAATCATATGTGAAAAACCCTGTTTGGGGGTATATAACCACTCTGTGCACCCCACTTCATCGGTGCCCTTTCTTCCTTTGGGAAGAAAGGCCCCGGGCCATGGTCCTCAGAATAAACTCACCCAAATTTTCATTTACAGATTGGTTATGGATTATTTTTGTCGACAATGAGCTAAGATCTGTGCCAATCTTCCTCTATTTTTTGTATGTGGGGTGCTGCCACAGCATGGCTTGAGGAGTGGTGTGTATGTCCACACCCAGGATCTGAACCTGCAAACCCTGGGGCTGCAAAAGTGGAGTATGTGAACTTAACCACAATGCCAGTGGGCCGGCTCCTCCTTATCATTTTTAAGATAAGGTTCAGGCGCTTTTATATGACAGCCCAAGATTTTCCATGATGAAGTCCAGCCTCATTTCTTTCCATGGTCTCCTTTTCACCCTATGATCCAGCTATATTGAAGTGTTAACTACTTCCTAAAACACCTGAGTCTTTCATGCCCTTATTTCCTTTGTACATAATTCTCTATTTACACAAATTTGAGAATGTGTCTATCTTCATGTAGGAGATTTTAAGCCCCTTGAAGAAAGAGCCACGGCATGGAGGCCAGTTAACAATTCCTGGCTTTTGAAACTTCTAGAAGTATAAAAACTCTCTGAATACCAACTTCATTTTTATTGCCATCCTCTACTTGTTTCTCAGTTTTGAGTCATACACTAGTTAGTGCTAGTAAGTTAAACAATCTTTATATCTATAAATGTGTATCTCTGAATGTCACACCCCATTCTCTAAGTGTTCCCACTGCTAGTGATGTATTTTAAAGTATCCATTCATTACGGGTCTTAGACAGTAATTTTCTGTAAACTGGATGCCAGAAAATAAGTAAAATTAATTAAGATATCACACTTTACTTATCCCATAAAATTCTACGATATCAAATAGGTTTTTAGGCTTAGAAATCTTGATGTTGATCTCTATTGTGTCTTGAAAATAAAGGTGTAGAATAGAACCATCCCCACCCCACCAAAAAAGGAGAGGCAAACACAAGTTAAAACCATTAGTGTTTATCCAAGCCATAAATCCTATTAATTTAGGGGATGAGAAGAAGAGTGGACACATATAAATTTAAAAAAAAATAGTCTTGGAAAATTTCAACTTGGAAGAAGTTGTACATTTCTGCCTTCTTTTAAAAATAACATATAGGGTAGAAATAACTGGGTAACTGATCTATTAAAGTCTGGATCTTGCTTCTTATATTGGAAGTGATTAGATGGCTAGAGGATCAGTTTGGCAAAACTCTTCAGTAATCATACCTCGCTAATTGTGGAAGTTCCAGTTGGGGTGCTAAGAAGATGTTTTAAACTATTTTTATAAATTTAAATTATTTTATTCTACAAAGGAATATGTGTGATTTGGTTCTGAGAGTATGAAACATTTGAAAGTGACGAAAATTGAACACAGGCTAGTAGTAGTCCTTATTGATACTTACAGATGAGTTTTCCAAGTGAAGACTGACCAAGAGATATTTGTAGAAATCCTCACTCTCTAGGAATACCTGGTTGAGAATAAGGCAGTCTAACTGTCACCTCCATGCATTTAAGACAAGTTTATTAGAAAGAATTTAGAGTGTACACAGTCTACTTTCCGGAATGTTTTTTAGCAACGATACTCCAAAAGCCATTTTACTGAGTGAAACTTTCCTTAGTGAGATGCACTAATTAGGTCTTGAGTATGTTCAAGATATATTTCTCTTGCTTAGCAGGTGGACAGAGTGATGAGGACACTGAGGTTGCACTGTCTAGTCCCGAGGGGGTCAGAGACTTTCTCCAGGGCTCACCCTGGCTATCAAATTGGGACTTAAAATAGCCCTGAAGAATTAGTGTGTGAGAAGTGGTGAAAATTGTAATATGTCTGCTCAGACTCTTGGAGAATACTTTTCCTTTTATTTTGCACAATTTTAAGTCCTTATTATGCCGAGGGGTAATAAAATGATGAATAAGTCTCATTGGCAAGATAGCAGTTAAACTTCAGGGTGAGCTGAATCTCACCTCACAGAGAAAGGTGTAGGGGAAGTCTTCTGGACAGCAGAAATAGCATGACCAAGGGCAGAGTGGTAGAGAATTACTTGTGTAATCACCACCGTTACCTGTTAAGAGCAATGAAGATGATGGGAGCAAATACAAGGATACTTGGATGACTCGTCTTATTGTGCCATTAACTATGTAACCCCACTTCCCTGGGCCTTGGCATATGGATGAACTGTGTGGGTACATGTGCATGCATTAGGGTTTGGAATTAAGGAGTTAAACCACTCAGTCTCTAAGGTTTTTTCCAGCATTCACTTCTAGGAACCATATTACATGAGCTAAGATCTCTTGAGGATCTCATAGAATTGATGATGACCATGAGAATGGTTCATGTAAATAGTTAATGGTTAACAGTTCTGCCTAGAGAGAGGAGGGCACTTTTGCCCCAGTAACCCTAGGAGCAAAAGTGGCTAGATGGCCATCACATCTCCAATTTCAAAAGAACATATTCAGTATTTTCTGCTCGACAGGGCTAGTAACATTATGTTTTGTTGGTTTTCGTGTCCATGTGCTGATTGTTTCCTCTTGGAGGCCATAGGAGCTTCTGCGTGTGATATGATTCTGTACGGACCTTGAAGTTAGGGAAGACACGGAGAAGAAAGGGAAATCTGGAAGCCCTTGATTATTTTATTTAGGACTGGCCTTGAGTACTTTGTGTATTATCAACACAGAATGTCTTCAGCTAAAAGAAGCCATGTCACGTTAAAGAAACCTCTGGAGTAGTGCGGTCAAATTCTGTTCATGGCTCGGTCCTCTTCAAACGTTTTGTCAGCATCCTGTAAACTTGTGTAGAAGGTATGCTTATTATTCTTCAAGTGACAAAAGATGGGAAGGATCACCAACATTGTATGTTCACTTATTACTTAGTGTTTACTCCACCTTACTCAGGCCACTTAGCATTGTCTGGCCGTGCAACTATTCCCACTATGATCATGGACAACACATTTGTGAGATGGTGTGAGACTGTCCAGTTTTCTCCTATTGCTACTACAGTGATTGTGGTGGATTCATATTTTACATGGTGCAGCTACAAAGTATTGAAGCCTACGTCGGCCTGCATCCTTGAGGGACTGTGTAGAGTAGAGCCCCTTGCTAGCCATGTTGGATGATTAATGTGAGCAAAATAGAAATGTTATTAAGTAATTGAGATTTCAGAGTTGCATAGTTACATAGGCTGAACTATCCTGACTAATACACATATATAAAAGAATTGATATTTATTATCAATAAATGATGCCTAAAGCTCAAAACATTTTTAAATGCCTATATTCAGGCCCAAAGTAATTCAGGATGAGTAAGGAATGGCTTGATAGTGCACCATGTGAAAAGTTATGGGGGAGGGGGATGACTAAAGAAGATAAATTGCAGCATGCCTGGGATCTTCAAATATTTGAGGAGTTGTCATAGAGGGGTCAGCTTGTTCTGGGTTACTGCAGATGGCAGAAACAAGACCAATATGGGAAAATTATAAAATGTATATATTCAATATAACAAAGAATATTTTATCAATTTGAGCTATTAATAAGTGGATAGAGATACCTTCGAAATGGCAAACTTAGAAATAGCTGAAATTGTCATGCTGAGACCAGATGCCCAAGAATCAGGAATGCTGTATGACAAAATTCTTCACTACATAAAATTTTGGCTTATAAAAATCTTTTCATTTTAAGATTCTTTCATTTTTTTATATCAATAATAGTCAGAATATCAGTACCTGTGTTTTGAGATAGGGTATGTTTAGAATAGGACTTGGCTTGTAATAACTTATCTACAACTTCATGTATCCCTTTATATGAGGGTATGGATGCTGCACTGCCATAAAACAAAATTGCATCAATGATGATTTGGCTACACTGAGTTGGATAAGATCAGGAAACTAGAGCAGTGGTTCCCAAATGTGGTCCAAAGATAGTGCTGGCTGGTACATAAGCATCATCTGAGGATTTTAATAAAAATACTGATTCGTAGACCTCATTCCTTGAAAATTTAATGTATAGGTTGGGCAGGGGCAGGGGGTGTCTGGGAATACGTATTTAAATTCCCCAGGTTATTCTGATGAGCAGTCTGGTTGAGATTAGTGCTCTATTGAATTTATTTGTTTCTCTGCTTCTGTGGGTATTTTATTCTTTTAAGTTTGTTTTCTTCTTCATATTATAGAAAAGTTTCCTTTTTAAATCTCCAGGCCTATCTCAACTGAACAACGGGAGAGGGGATTTCTCCACGCAATGGTCCATGTGTATACGGAGGAAAATACAAACTCACCGGAGCTATGAACTGTAGTAGCAGAAGCAACCATACCAGCTCTGGAATTTGGATTGAAAAAAGAGAGTCACAAAGGATTAGAATGAGAACCTGCTGTGGCCACCAGATTCCTTATCTCTCATTGCTCACCATTTCCTCAGCATCATGAGACAGGCCAAGGAGCTCTCTTGGTTGCAACCGGAAGGATATTGGAAGCTGTGAAGTCTAGCATCCTTTTACAGCAAAAAATTCAAGGAATCAATTCCAAGTGACCACAGTCAGGCAAATAAGCCTACGCTGCACTTTTAGGGTATCATTGGCGGGCTCCTTAACTGCCTCTTAATCTTCTGGCTCTGATGGTGTTTGGCTGTGACTGAATTCAGAGCTACCGCGGCAGTATTGCAGAGGATAAGCTGCTGAAGGAGAGCCTGGCAAGATTCCCTCTCAGGGGAGATGATAATAAGACCCCAGGACCACGCCAGAGAGCCCTCAGCAGAGCGAATACTGGCTCTTAATCGAGCCCTCTCCTTAAGCTTCCTCCTCCTCCTGCCCTCTTTGCAAAAATTGGCTGGGTTCACTGTGCATACTGCCTCTCCATGACAATGTCTTTCCCTTGGATGGTAATTATTTTTTAACAGGTTGAGGCAACTACATAGTCATTTGTGTCTGGGGATAAGTATTGTGGCCTATTTTCAGTACATTTCTCTTTTCCTATAATTGTCACACTCTTTAATGAGGCTTGAAACACTCAATTTCCTGACCTCTGTCTCAAAGACTTTGATGTTTTGTGCCTGACAAGACAGTGTGAACCTCCTAAGAATGAAAGGTAGAGTTCTGGTGACTGCTTCCAGCCACCCAAATATTTTGTCTCTAAGCTCTAGCACTGCTGTTACATTTCCTTCAGCAAATACGCTCTCCTTTGAATCCTTCTTGTAGCCTATAGTCAATTCCAAAGTTTCAGTTAAATGATCTTTTTGGGAGGGTGAATCAAAGCCCTCAAGTAAATCTAGAAAGTTAGAAATCTAAGACCAGTTCAGCAACCAAGAATCTGTTTATAAGTTGAAAATAAACCAACTGCAGAAGCACCTTACTTATTTCTATCTGTCAGCCGGAATTATTAGGATCTCTTTCCCTGTGTTTGTCTGTTTTTCCCATTTTCACATACTTTCAGTGCCTAGGACAAAGCTTTGCACACAGAAAGGACTTAGGGAATAGTCCTTTAGCTTAGTGGATGGATGGATGGATCGATGGATGAATGACGAAATAAGCTATTTGGCATACTGTCGAGAACCAGACTGGAATTCAAAGAAGAAACTTTATGGCACAAATATGTATGCACTGTCCATATGTATATATAGTATAATTCTGTTTGCCTGAAACAGTACTGGTTTACACCTTTGATATATTTATTAATAGCATCTTCATTCACCTTCAAATATATTGGACAGTAAATATAAAGTTGACGTATTTATACGTGATGTTTACAGGTCCTTTATTAAGAGCTATTTACTCTTGTATTTAATTCAAATAATCTTGGCTATCTGTTATATTTTGCAATACATTAGTGTATTTTAAATGGCCATTGATGGGTAGAGAGGCTTACCCTACCTCTTAAAGGAAGTCTCTTCAAGTTAGTGCTGTTTTATAGCATAGGTGAAGTTCATTCTACAAGGCAGGGAATTAAGAGATGGATTTAAAACAATTTTAATCAAAATTATTGCAATTCAAAAAAGTGTTGGTGTTTCACTTATTTGAAAAAAATAACTCATCC
Organism: Equus quagga; assembly: GCF_021613505.1. Taxonomy (NCBI): domain Eukaryota; kingdom Metazoa; phylum Chordata; class Mammalia; order Perissodactyla; family Equidae; genus Equus; species Equus quagga. The sequence continues at coordinate 24,069,905 of NC_060275.1, read as the reverse complement.
TCATATATACTTAGGAAAATTAAGTATTACTATAATAAGTAACGTCTATTCCCAGCTACTGCGTATGCCATATGTTGAAGGTGGAAATGTAGAAAATACAGTTAAGGTCTTCACTTTTGAGGATATTGTAACAGATAATAAAACCGTGATTAATCACACTCCAGATTCTAAAAATCATAATTATTTTTTCTCTTTTACTGCCTTTTAAGGGAAAGAGATGTGCCACTTGAAAACAAATTGTTATCATAAATTTAGTTTATAAAAGAAGAAAAATGGGCTGGCCTGGTGGTATAGTGGTTAAGGTTGCATGCTCCGTTTGGTGGCCCAGAGTTCGCTGGTTTGGATCTCAGGCACAGACCTACACACCATTCATTATGCCACGGTGGCATCCCACATGGAAGAACTAGAAGGAGTTACAGCTAGGATATACAACTATGTACTTGGGGTTGGGGAGAAAAAAGAAGAGGAAGATTAGCAACAGATGTTAGCTCAGGGCCAATCTCCCTCACCAAAAACAAACAAACAAACAAAACTAATAGTCCTCCTTCATTTCTTGAGACTGGCAGGGACTCAGCTCTCCATCTGTCCAGTTTCCTGTAGTTTCTCTTTCTCCATCTCCACTGTGAGGCAATGAAACTTACACTCATATGAATGGTAAGCTTGAGGAACTATGGCTTCCCAGACAACCAAGAAAGGGTTCAGTTCCCTTCACCAGACTGCTCATTGAGCTGAAAGAGTGGATTTAATCATTACTTGAAAGATGTTCAGTGTCAAAGTGTTGAATTAGTTAACTGTAAGTTGAGTGGAAAATTCAGTTTATCAGAAGCCCTCCTTCCTAAATACTAACACAGGCCTCCAATTCCCTACGTGTTTTAACCCAATGTGATTTGCTGCCACTGGGGATGCAGGATGTGCAGATAACAGGTAGCCATGTGGCTGGCAGTGCCCAAGCCTTCCTGAAGCAGGGAGGGATACAGACTGGGATTACAGAAGTGCGATGTGGATACCACTTGGTAAAACTTTGAATGGAGGGAAGACAAAGGACTTCCTTGGGGAATACGTTTTCGCCTCTGCAAACGGGAAAAATCATATTTCAACCTTTGTCCTCTGTAATGAAAGACTTCACTCATATGTGGAAGATAAACACTCAGTTATGGAGAACAGATTGGTGGTTACCAGAGGGGCAGGGCGGCGTGGGGGAGGGTGAAAAGAGTAAAGGGGCACATATGTGTGATGACAGATGGAAACTAGACTTTTGATGGTGAACCCAATGCAGCCTATACAGAAGTTGAAATGCAATGATGTACACCTGAATTTTATATAATTTTATAAATCAATCTCACCTCAATAAAATAAATTTGAAAAAAAGAAAAAAAATATTTAAGTCTGGAAAGAAAAAACCCAAGGAATAATTTATTTAGTCCACTTGCTGTGCCCTCGGTAAGATGTAACTTTTCCTTGCTCAGTGCCAATGCAGAATGCCTCCCTACCTCCCCTCAGCTTCTCTGAATTTTATCCTTCCTTCAACGTCAAGCTCAAGTTCTGAATCTCTCCCGTCCTCAGCCTTCCCAACCTGCACACAAAGCAGTATTATCATTGTCGTCATCATCTTTTATTCACAATTGGAGCAGTGGCTGTGGCTTTTCTTTCTCGTGACAGCTTTAAAAATGGCATAGGGCCTCCTCTTTCCAAAATGGTTTAAATGAGACCCTACCCAGAGGCAGCCAACACTGAACTCTTCCCCGGCCTCCTCTGGCCTAATGAGCCCTCAATTATTGTTTGGTGTTATTAAATGTCTACAATAGAATGGCTCCCCTCTGGGAACGCAATGAGAATGGCAAGAAATATAAGATTAGAATTGAGAAACCACACAAGATAGCTTTTATTTATTGGCAAAGGGTAGAAAAAGCTACTAAACATCATTCCTGTGTTCCTCTTTATCATCTGTTGTCGACTTCTTTTTCCTCCTCCAGGGCAGCAGTTCTGTCTTTGCACAATGGAACACATTAATGCGACAAGTTTTATTTCAATAATGATATTAATAATCGAGTTAGAAAACGCTTATTTGCCAATCGCTTAAAAGGAAATTTAAGCTGCAAATAGTTTTCTGCCCACACTCCTCTGTGACAGCTTTCTCTGACTTTGAGCCTGGAGATTGTGAATCTAGCCCTCTGGAGGTTTATTTGGGGAGGTGGCTGGTGTTTATTGAGTGCTTCCTATGTGCCAGGCCCAGAGGTATATGCTTATTTTCTTCATTTCACTTAGTTCTCACAATCGCCAGTGAAGAAGGTATCATTGACCACGTTTCACAGATGAGAAAATGGAGCAACAGGACGAAAAGTAACTTACCCAAGGTCACAGGGGTGATAGTAAGAAGGGTGGGTGGACTTCAAGCCCAAGGTAACTGCTAGGCTTCAAAGCCTCCTCTTTTGCACAGACAGCAGAAGGTGATGGGGGGAAGGGGATGAGGCCAAAAGGTAGGAAGGGCAGGAAATGTCTGTGTGTGTCTTTGCTCGGTTTTGGGATTCCTCACCCTGCTATCAGAGGACTGAGGGGCCCTGGACATTTTCCTAGGGGTGGAGAGACAATGGAGGTTAACGGCTCTTCTGCCTACTTGGAGATTTGAGAGAAGGACCTCTAATGCCTCAGGGTTCCAGAAACCAGACCTCCCATCTAGGCACTGCCACTAGCTTTCCATGAGGTCTTGTTTCTTCACCTGTGAAGTGGGGACACCAGGGTATGTCCTTCTCACCCCATAGTGTTACTATGAGTCACACGCAAGGTGATGTCAAAGGCATTCATGATTGTCAGGTGTTTGGGCAAGATGACATTTGAGAAACCTTCTAACTCTGCGATCCTATATTACAGATGCATTTCAGAATACTTTGAAAAGCATAAACCTCTTTACAAATGTAAGGGATTATTAAGAGCAGGGAGGTGTGATACCGGCAGGCATGTAGAGGCACCAGATATAACTCCGTGATTTTCTGCTTCATCTGCCTCTTGCAAAAGATTTGGAAAAACCAGAGGAGGTTTTTTCCTTTGCATTTCTATGGAGCCTGTTGTTTTCTCTTCCACGGGCCTGGAACTGTAGGGGGAGATTTGAGTGGACCTAGACATTGAACAGGTTCCAGTGTGTCTGGGTCCACCAACCCTCAGTGTCCTATTGTCATCCTCTCCATTTGAGTTGTCCTGGCACATAGCATCCAACAATTTTATTTATTAAATGAACTTTTAAGAGTGCCTTGCAGAATCATGCAACAATAAAAACAAGTTACCTCAATTAGTTTCTAGCTTTTTCTAGAAGTAACTTGCCACATTTTCTAGATATTGAGGTTATTTGGGCACCTGCTTTTTTACAAGTTGGTGTTAATGGAATTGTGCTATGGTAAATACAGCAATTCCAAGAAGAAAAATTTGCATGAAATACCTTGTACATATATATTTCTTCGTACAAAAGCAATGACATTTTAAAAAGATCCATTGTGACTCATAAGATAAGAATTCTCCTTCTCTTTTTCTTACCTTCTTCTGTGTACAATGAACACTTTTAATACCCAGGAAGGAGAAACCAACATTATCACTTCTGTAATGTACAGTGGGCCCAATGCTGTTCTGATGCCATGAAATATCAATGTTCAAACAGTCTTTTTCATCTCAAATAAATAGAGTTAAGGGATGCCTGACACCCTACTTTTCTCTTCTCAACTTGTGCATTTGATGCCCCATTCTCAGGGAGGGAAGAAGCCCAATGTGTAAGGAGTGAGCAAGGCAAAGATGGCCTCATTATTTCAACATCTCGCATGGATCTGGTGCCATTTCATCCTTCTACCTGTCCCAAGTTCAGTGATAGAGGAGCCAACCTCTATGGGTTCATGGAGGCCGAGTGTGCACATCTCAGTAATTGGCAAATGTTACACATCAGGGGTCCTCCATGCTCTCCCTAGAGAGCTGGTAGTTAAAACTTTACCGTCACAGCACTGCCCAAGTCATTCCTGGCCTGAGCTTTACAGTATTCAAACTTCCCCTGTATATGGAACTTGCCTTTGGAAGATCATTCCTTTGACGTTCCCTCCAGACATGGTCCCTCTAGGTGATGCTTCAATTTTTGTTCCTGTTGTTACCTTATAGAAGAAGCACAGGATTTGGGGGTTCATACACAGCTGTATTCAAATTGTCACTATGTGTAGAGAAGTTATTCACTCTTTGATGTTCTCAGCGGTAAAATAAGGTAATAATTTAATACATACCTTTCACACAGGCTGGTTGAGAGGACTGCATTCCTAAAAGGCCTCCCTGGCCAACCTTAGGAGGTGCCCATTCTCTTCCTTGTCTGTAGAACAGTGGGCTCCTATCCACTGGGGGAGGTGGGAAGACAACATTAGAGCTTCTCTCAATCTTCATTTCATCTTAAACAACTTTTATTTTATAAATGTTTTGTAATATACAAAATATAATTATGGAGTTATAATGTATATAATTTATAAATATATATCTATACATGTTGAGATGTAAGAAAAAATTACTGATGAGTTACACAATCAAAACAATTTGACCTATCTGTAGTGAGATTGTTATTCTTAAGGATGATTGACATGTTCATATTAAGGCATTAATTAGCAATAATAATTTATTTTAGATCATCAAGCTAGGTTCACATTTTAAGCAAAATAATTTGACTAATTCAGTGTCTTATAATGAAAAAAATCTCTAAGCATTGAAGACAATTAACATTCTTCCTTACTTGGGATCTGCTTTCCCATTCTCTTATTTCAGGAGTTGGCTATGGCATACCAAGGCTAAAATATATATGATCTGACTTTTTACAGAAAAAGCTTGCTGCCCTCTGCCTTATTATCATTAACTCATTATAATTACACCATGAGGGAGATAGACACATTATTCAGATAGAGAAGCTAAAGTGTTTTTTTTTGTTTTTTGGGTTTTTTTTTTTACTTACAAGTATAAAAGCAGCATTTAATCCTAGATCTGGTAATTCTAAAGCCTGTGTTCATTCCGCTAAATTGCACTGCAATTTCCTGTCTTACTTACAACATCGTGTTACAAATAGATCAAGTACAAACAGGATAGGAGAGAGATCACTAATGGTGCCGTTTGGGGTCAGGGCATTCCGAGGGAGAGTCAGTATTTTACTATATAACCCTGGTATATGTACTACTCTTCCTTGCTCCTGTACCCATGGCAGATATTGCTAATTGATTAAAGCAATATTTTTTGCTGAACCAGGATGAAGCCACAGAATCCTTCTGAAAACAACTCTTCAGGCATAATATATGAAACATAATTGGCATTTCTGACAAACATGAAGAAAGGGATGTATGAGTACATGGGTGCAGTAGAAGACTTTGAGGTAGAGATGGAGGAAATTCTATGAAAATGAGAGAGAACATGAATTTTTATTTTATTAGCAAGAATTTCGTGAAGAGGAACATATTCAAGAAGTCGTCTTTGCCCAGCATATGGTTAGGAGCTGGGGGTTGGGGGAGGGGGATATAGGAGAGCAGCAAATGGTCCAGCATAGTGGTCGGGATCATGGACTCTGGAGTCAGAATGTCTGGGTCCAAATTGCAGCTCTGCTACTTGACTGAATGTGGCCTTAGGCAAGTTTTGCTTACTCCTTTGTTCCTCAGTTTCCTCATCTAATAAAACAGGAAAATCACAGCACCTATTTTATGAAGTAATTGTGAATATTAACTGATTTAATTTACATAAAGCCATGTATGGGGCCATGCTCCATGTAAAGTAAGCGCTAATATAATGTTATATTACTATGGTATGGCCTGTAATATGCTTTAAAATATAGTCGCAAACTCTTAGAGAGAAACTAAAAAAAAATAGAAGATAGTATAGTACAAACCATGCCCAAGGTCTTTATTTTTCTGTGTTGTGTGCTTCCCAGCACTGTTTCTTCCATTCTTAAAAGTCAAAGATAATAAAAATACTGAGTCACCATTTTCTGCATTTATTGGGTGTTCCATCCCAATGAATTTTATCTATCACCTCATGGATTTGTCAGTGGCTCCCAAGACAGCACAGTCTCATGGGAGATCTTGCTGACCTATCATTTGTCCTATCATTTGTCCTGTTTTTTTTGCAGCTATAGCCAAATAGACATTCTTACCATTGTGGAAATTTGGAAAATAATTCATGTCACTCGGGTATTTTTCAATAATTTTGATTTGCCAGGGCATTTAATCAGGTAGAGTTAAGGTCTCATTATGCTGTAAAGCATCTGCAGTAAGGAGTTACCTTTAAATATTCAAAATAATTCATTCCACATTATGGGAACCATTTGTGTTATAATACTCAACTACAATACACCAGGGACATCTGGGTAGTCACTAATGAGCTAAATTGCCTTTTAGTAATCTCTAGAGAGAAAAACTTCCGTGATATATGACTTTAAAGATCCCTTACATATGCCCTTATGATCTACTTCTTTAAATACTAAACTTTTAGAGTTGATGTTTTCTAGAGTAAGTTCACAGGAGAGCAAAAAATCAAATTTTAGTGCTACAAAGATGAAAAGACATCATTTTTCCTGCTGAAATTTCAGAATTCTCTCTCACCTTCTTTTTCTTTTTTTTTTTTATCAGTTATTTTAAGATGGCAAGTAGTGAGTTGGTCCAGGGGTCATTTGAGCTGTCCTGTTTCTGTGTTAAGAGGTGAGCACTCCCTTTGGTTCCTAAATATAGCCCCTCCAGGCTTAGTCCTAGGAAAGGACTAAATTTTATAACCACCAAATATAATCTCCTAAAGATATAAGTTGGAGAATATGGCATCCAGCAGTTTTAATCTTCATGAACCTCCAGGCCTGGACGCCCATCTGCAATTTCTGCAAGCTGAGGCCTCTGACTCCGAAGGTTTCAACTCACGTGGAATGCAAAAGCCAGCTAAGCCATCATCAGTCTGCGTGGGAGGGCATCACTGCTTAATCTCCTAACTGAAATTCTACAAGCATTGTCATCTGTACCTTTTGAAAGGTCAAAAGAACAAGGTGGTGGTGATTATAAGGGAGTTTTCTCCTCATCTGGATGATGATCTCAAGTTAGCCACATTTTCATTATCCAGGCTCCCTTTCTTCAGTTGCTGGTAGATGTGGAGAACTGTGTCATTCCTGATATGTTCAAACCTGACTCTAAAGGACAACACTGGTCTTTGGGTGTGGCAAATTAAATTGTTGCCAAGAAGTGTTTACTCTCTTCACTCAACATGTATAGGAGGTCTATACTCACTTCATTGATTTTGGGTTTGACCGTGTGATTTGCTTTGGCTAAAAGAATATGGGCAAAGTGTTAGTCAGTTTTGAAACAAAGCTTTAAGAGACTTTACATGATTTTGCTCAATCCTCAGGAGGCTTTTGACCTCAGCCATGAAGAGGACAATCCTCAGTAGCTTCTGCTCCTCCAGCCCGGGCCTAAGAATGAGGCATGCAAATCAAAACTACTGAAGTAGAGCCATTGTGGCCAATCTGCAGACCCATGAGTATGAAAAAGAAAGGCGGGGCCGGCTCCATGGCCGAGTGATTAAGTTCGCGTGCTCCGCTGCGATGGCCCAGGGTTCGGATCCTGGGTGCAGACATGGCACTGCTTGTCAGGCCACGTTGAGGTGGTGTCCCACATCCCACAACTAGAAGGACCTGCAACTAAGATATACAACTATGTACAGGGGGGGGTTTGGGGAGATAAAGCAGAAAAAAAAAAAAAGATTGGCAACAGGTGCCAATCTTTAAAAAAAAAAGAAAAAAAGAAAGAAATGCTTGTTGCTTTAAGACAAGGAGGTTTGAGCTTGGTTGTTAGGCAGCACTATTGTGGTGATAGGTGATTAGTACAGGTCTTAGCCTTAAGGTTCCTGGTTAGAGGAGATTTCCTTAAAAATATTAGTTGTCTGATCTTCATATCCTACTAGAAGACTGGCTATACAAGGCAAGGGAAAGGTTTGTGTAGAGCACATCTTTCTGGTCAATCCTACTACTTTTGATCAAATCTCCTAGTGCCCAACTCATTCTCAAATTGAACTGTTATTTAGTTGTGACTGAGTGCTGTTGCCAGATTAGAATATTTAGAATTGTTTGCTCATATTTCGAAGCTTGCGGTGCCCTTTGGACACTTATGTCTTAGATGGCCTAGCTGGCCTAGTTGATCCCTAGTTGGCCCATTCACTGATGGGGAGACAGAGCAATATGTGAAAAGTACATAGAAGTAAGAAAGCTCTGGATTCAATTCACTAATAGGTCACCTGCTACCTACGTGTTCTCAGCAAAGTCCTTGTATCACTGAGATTCAGTGCCCTCATCTATAAAGTGGCAATAATACTTCTTTAAAAGCTTGAATGTGTGTGTGAGTTTTAAAGAAGCAGCATGTAAATTAAGTAAAATATCCAGTACAATGCCTGAGATAATCTTCAATGATTGAGTGCTTACCATCTACTATAGACCAAATGCTTTTACGTGTATTTGCTCTTGTCATCCTCACACACAACAAATGAGATTGATACTGTTATCAACTTCATTTTATGGAGGAGAAAACTGAGCTAATGGAGTTTAAGTAACTTGATCAAAGTTGTACAGCTAAGTAAGGGTTGAACAGAATTTTAACCTAGGTTAGAATGTAGAAAATTTACAAGAGAAAGAGACTATCACTTATAGCCTAACAACAAGAACAAATTGGATAAGTTAAAAAAATCATAATTTTTAAAACCTATAAAATACCTAAGGATACAAATCAACTAAGCTTCAGAAAGGAATAAGCTCCTCCTAGGAAAGAAGAATCTCATGGCTGCTTCCATCCCAAGGGATATAACAGAAAGAGGATTAAATCAGCCTTCCTTTTGACAACCTTTTAATGCTCACACATGGACGGGCACAATGAATGGAAATCCCGAGGATCCATAGTCGTAAAGCAAATATGCATCCAATCTCTACATATTTCCCATGATGCCTTACTTGAGTGCACAGGAGCAGCACACCAAAGGTTAGGAGCCAAGAAGGAGAGCTGAGAGAGGACACCCTTGAGGCAAAATGGGACTTCTCTGAATATAAGTCAGCAGGGAGCCAAAACAGGACAGAGGAACTAAGCAAACTAAGCAAGATCCCCACCTCCATTCCAAGGTGCATGGGGTTTTGATGACTGTAGGTAAGTGCTACCCCTAAAGAATGGGAACAAGGCAGGAGACTTAGGAGAGAGATCATCCTCCAAGATGCATGGGGCCTTACCAAAGGAACAGCGATTGCCTAATTAGGACTGGGATAAGGCAGAAGAATTAAGAGAGAACCTCCTGAGGTACAGAGTCTTCACTGAAAGATACGGGAAGAGCAGCAGGGCAGAGAGATTTCCTGAACCACAGAAAGCCAGGAACAAGGATGGAGAGTGAGACTCCTCAGTCACCCCAGAAAGGTGGTCGCTGAGCTATAAAGCTGAGCCCTCAGAACTACAGCTCCTGTTGTTCAGAAGGCTGGTGACTGGCTGTAAAAAATGAAGAGATCTCTGGGGTCTTAGACGTGTTCAGATCCTAAGCTCTGCTAAGGGAAACTTCTGCTCCCACTATAAAAACGTTTGAAGTCAGTGGTAAACTGGATCTTTCCAAAGCTACGACAAAGCCCAAAGCCAGCTCAACTATAGATTAGATAGACTCAGCCTCACCAAAATGATGGTCTGAGAAAGGAATTTGTGTGACCTTATCTGGGGATAAACATTATTTATTCGGTCTCTGCTGTGTGTTTTAGGGTTTTTTTTTTTTTGGCACACAATGTCTGGATTACAAAAAGTAAACATAAATAACCAGGAAACAGAAGCAGGAAAATATAACCTATAATCTAGCAGCAGAACCAATAGAAGCAGAATCACAGAAGTGTGAATTATTTACTCTCTGGTCATTTACAGTAAAAGTTTGCCAACCTCTGAACTAGGGAAAGAAGAAACAATATGTTTAGGGGAGCAATATGAAGAATGTCAGTAGACTTCTTATAAGAATAATGGAGGCTAGAAGCCAGTGGAGCATCATCGTTAAAATGCTGAAGAAAGAAAGAAAACTGTCAACCTAGCTCTGAGACTTTAAATTCTGCAATGGCATTCATTGCCAGTTATCAAATTTTTTGTTGTGGAGTGCATAGGTGCCAACCCCACTGATCTGGATAATTGAACACAAGAAGGTGAAGTTAAGCAGTGTCAAGCATAGGATGCATAGTGGAATTAAAAAAAACCTCACAAATTAGAGGAGAGGTAATTCACAATAACGTGTGAAAATGATGCAGGGCTTGAAAGGGCAGGACGCTCTTGGCTTCCTGTTGAGTGGCGAATACAACAGTAGCTTGGAGTCAGGAGATAAGCATAGAATCAAGTCACATTTCTACCTCTGTAGTGTTTTTATGACAACTTCTCTCAGCTTTGGTTTCCTTCTCTGCAAAATAGGGTTAAACTGCCCCAACTACCTTATGTGGTTGACCTGAGAAGCAAAGGAATGAAAGTGAATGTTGTGAGCAATTGAAAGGCATTTTGAATACTCCCAAAATACAGGTTGAAGTAGTACTGGTAAAACAACAGAACAACCCAAACTAATCACTAAGTGCATTCTATGTTTCATGGATACAATTAGAAGGAGAGAGATGATGATTTTTTTCTACTCTGTCCTGATAAGACCACTCCAGGAGTGTTGAGTTCTGGATGTCACACATCAAGAGAAAAATAGACCTACAAGGGACACATTCAGAGGGGGTGTTGAGTAGAATTCCAAAAATCTTGGGTGCAGAATATTTGAAAGAATGGAGGATTATTCCTGGATGAGTAGTAGCCTTGAAGTAAAGAGGTTCAAAATGGAAAAGTGTGGACTTTTGTGCAAACCCCCATCTTTGGAATCTTGGCTCAGCCACTCCTTGGCAGCATGGCCCTGGGAAAATTAACTAAGCTACTCGAGTCTCATTTTCCATGTGTGTTAAATGGAGACAATGTTGTCTAAATTACTATACTTTTATGAGGATTCAGTGAGATAATATTAAGTAAGATAAAAGAATATATAGGCTGCTTTTATATATAACTCTAAGATATTAGATCTAGAGTAATTTTAATTACTTATAAAGCACTTTAAAGCAGTGGGAGCTATATAGAAATGGAATTGACTGCTTCTCTGGTTGAAGAATTCAACTATGAGCTTTGTAGAGGGTATCAGTATACAGTTGGACTATATGATGTTTTAAGTCCTTTCTAACCTTCAGGCCATATTTGGACAGTATCAGTAAATAGCACAAAGCATCAATTTGCCAACTTTATCCTCATTATCCTGCAGAATTTGCATATATTTATACACAAGATGGAGTAGGTTTGAAGGGTCAGCATAGATAAACATACCAGCTTTATCAGAAGAGCAGAGTGGAGAATATGAGAGACCCAAACAGGCTCTCTTACTGGATCTCAATAAAAATTATGGTCCTGTCTCTAAGTGTCATAGATTTTCACGGTAATAACACAAGGCTCTTATCATAAGAGCAGGAAAGCCCCATAGCTCTCTATGGAAAGTTTTTAAAATTTTACTAAGTATCAGATGAACTTTTGGAGTTGTCTAGTAAACATTAACAATTTTCCATTCTTCAAAGCTAAGAGACGGGAAACATTATGCTTTGTCGTAACTCTGAAGACATTTTATTTATGAAAGAAACAAAACCAACAATGGCAGACGTGTCGGCAAAAATGACTAGAAATTGTCAGACCTGTGGACATGTTGTTCTTTGTCTCACACTTTAATAATATGCAGAAGTCAGGCTTAAAGAAAGGGTCTCCTGTTAGTATTGTATCAGCAACAATGCCTGAACTACAAAGGAATGCATAAAGGAAAATGCTTTTAATGGAATATTTGAGAGCTGCTTGAGAGACCTACCTGGAGAAGGAAAACACATTTTGGCAAAAGAGATGTTGTGATTGCCGTGAACCTGCCAGGAGATGATTTTTCCTGAGAAGTTAATGTTTTTCTCTGCCTAAGAGGTCCTAGTTTTGCATGTTGATTAAATTAGGATCTGCGCTAAAGGGGTTTGTTATCTTGATTTATTTTTACATGTCCTGATTTATTACTATTTTCTTTTCTAATTTATGGTTGCATATATGCAGGATAAATGAGCCCTAAAATTTTAGGAGGGATGAGAGTCTTATGCCTAGAGTCAAATATTAATTTGAGGCCTTCTGTAGCAAAATAGCTAATTAGATACAAGAAGTTTTTTCACTGATTTTTTTTTACTACCCTTTCACTGTTACTTTCATGATTCTCAGAAG